>NW_021703784.1:38994289-39458589 GCF_005190385.1 Monodon monoceros | reverse complement strand
CTTCCTTCCTTCCTTCCTTCCCTCCTTTCTTTCTTTCTTTCTTCATACTTCTACTAATTCTCTCTACTTTTTCTCCCTTTTATTCTGAGCCGTGTGGATGAAAGGCTCTTGGTGCCTCAGCCAGGAGTCAGGGCTATGCCTCTGAGGTGGGAGAGCCAACTTCAGGACACTGGTCAACAAGAGGCCTCCCAGCTCCACACAATATCAAACGGCGAAAATCTCCCAGAGACCTCCATCTTAACACCAGCACCCAGCTTCACTCAACGACCAGCAAGCTACAGTGCTGGACAACCTATGCCAAACAACTAGCAAAACAGGAACACAACCCCACCCATTAGCAGAGAGGCTGCCTAAGATCATAATAAGTCCACAGACACCCCAAAACACACCACCAGACGTGGACCTGCCCACCAGAGACAAGATCCAGCCTCATCCACCACAACACAGGCACTAGTCCCCTCCACCAGGAAGCCTACGCAACCCACTGAACCAACCTTAGCCACTGGAGACAGACATCAAAAACAACGGGAACTACGAACGTGCAGCCTGCAAAAAGGAGACCCCAAACACAGTAAGTTAAGCAAAATGAGAAGACAGAAAAACACACAGCAGATAAAGGAGCAAGATAAAAATGCACCAGACCTAACCAATGAAGAGGAAATAGGCAGTCTACCTGAAAAAGAATTCAGAATAATGATAGTAAGGATGATCCAAAATCTTGGAAATAGAATGGACAAAATGCAAGAAACAGTTAACAAGGACCTAGAAGAAATAAAGACGAAACAAGCAACGATGAACAACACAATAAATGAAATTAAAAGTACTCTAGATGGGATCAATAGCAGAATAACTGAGGCAGAAGAACGGATAAGTGACCTGGAAGATAAAAGAGTGGAAATAACTACCACAGAGCAGAATAAAGAAAAAAGAATGAAAAGAACTGAGGACAGTCTCAGAGACCTCTGGGACAACATTAAATAAATGCACCAACATTCGAATTATAGGGGTTCCAGAAGAAGAAGAGAAAAAGAAAGGGACTGAGAAAATATTTGAAGAGATTATAGTTGAAAACTTCCCTAATATGGGAAAGGAAACAGTTAATCAAGTCCAGGAAGCACAGAGAGTCCCATACAGGATAAGTCCAAGGAGAAATACGCCAAGACACATATTAATCAATCTGTCAAAAATTAAATACAAAGAAAGCATATTAAAAGCAGCAAGGGAAAAACAACAAATAACACACAAGGGAATCCCCATTAGGTGAACAGCTGATCTCTCAGCAGAAACCCTACAAGCCAGAAGGGAGTGGCAGGACATACTGAAAGTGATGAAGGAGAAAAACCTGCAACCAAGATTACTCTACCCAGCAAGAATCTCATTCAGATTTGATGGAGAAATTAAAACCTTTACAGACAAGCAAAAGCTGAGAGAGTTCAGCACCACCAAACCAGCTTTACAACAAATGCTAAAGGAACTTCTCTAGACAAGAAACACAAGAGAAGGATAAGACCTATAATAATGAACCCAAAACAATTTAGGCAATGGGAATAGGAACATACATATCGATAATTACCTTAAATGTAAATGGACTAAATGCTCCCACCAAAAGACACAGATTGGCTGAATGGATACAAAAACAAGACCCTTATATATGTTGTCTACAAGAGACCCACTTCAGACCTAGAGACACATACATACTGAAAGTAAGGGGATGGAAAAATATTCCATGCAAATGGAAACCAAAAGAAAGCTGGAGTAGCAATTCTCATATCAGACAAAATGGACTTTAAAATAAGGACTATTAGAAGAGACAAAGAAGGACACTACATAATGATCAAGGGATCGATCCAAGAAGAAGATATAACAATTGTAAATATTTATGCACCCAACATAGGAGCACCTCAATACATAAGGCAAATACTAACAGCCATAAAAGGGGAAATCGACAGTGACACATTCATAGTAGGGGACTTTAACACCCCACTTTCACCCATGGACAGATCATCCAAAATGAAAATAAATAAGGAAACACAAGCTTTAAATGATACATTAAACAAGATGGACTTAATTGATATTTATAGGACACTCCATCCGAAAACAACAGAATACACATTTTTCTCAAGTGCTCATGGAACATTCTCCAGGATAGATCATATCTTGGGTCGCAAATCAAGCCTTGGTAAATTTAAGAAAATTGAAATTGTATCAAGTATCTTTTCTGACCACAACGCCATGAGACTAGATATCAGTTACAGGAAAAGATCTGTAAAAAATACAAACACATGGAGGCTAAACAATACACTACTTAATAATGAAGTGATCACTGAAGAAATCAAAGAGGAAATAAAAAAAAAACCTAGAAACAAATGACAATGGAGACACAATGACCCAAAACCTATGGGATGCAGCAAAAGCAGTTCTAAGGGGGAAGTTTATAGCAATACAAGCCCACCTTAAGAAGCAGGAAACATATCAAATAAACAACCTAACCTTGCACCTCAAGCAATTAGAGAAAGAAGAACAAAAAAACCCCAAAGCTAGCAGAAGGAAAGAAATCATAAAAATCAGATCAGAAATAAATGAAAAAGAAATGAAGGAAACAATGGCAAAGATCAATAAAACTAAAAGCTGGTTCTTTGAGAAGATAAACAAATAGATAAACCACTAGCCAAACTCATCAAGAAAAAAAGGGAGAAGACTCAAATCAATAGAATTAGAAATGAAAAAGGAGAAGTAACAACTGACACTGCAGAAATAAAAAAGATCATGAGAGATTACTACAAGCAACTCTATGCCAATAAAATGGACAATCTGGAAGAAATGGACAAATTCATAGAAATGCACAACCTTCCAAGACTGAATCAGGAAGAAATAGAAAATATGAACAGACCAATCACAAGTACTGAAATTGAAACTGTGATTTAAAATCTTCCAACAAACAAAAGCCCAGGACCAGATGGCTTCACAGGTGAATTCTACCAAACATTTAGAGAAGAGCTAACACCTATCCTTCTCAAACTCTTCCAAAATATAGCAGAGGAAGGAACACTCCCAAATTCCTTCTACAAGGCCAGCATCACCTTGATACCAAAACCAGACAAGGATGTCACAAAGAAAGAAAACTACAGGCCAATATCACTGATGAACATAGATGCAAAAATCCTCAACAAAATACTAACAAACAGAATCCAACAGCACATTAAAAGGATCATACACCATGATCAAGTGAGGTTTATTCCAGGAATGCAAGGATTCTTCAATATACGCAAATCTATCAATGTGATAAACCATATTAACAAATTGAAGGAGAAAACCATATGATCATCTCAATAGATGCAGAGAAAGCTTTTGACAAAATTCAACACCCATTTATGATAAAAACCCTGCAGAAAGTAGGCATAGAGGGAACTTTCCTCAACATAATAAAGGCCATATATGACAAGCCCACAGCAAACATCATCCTCAATGGTGAAAAACTGAAAGCATTTCCACTAAGATCAGGAACAAGACAAGGTTGCCCACTCTCACCACTCTTATTCAACATAGTTTTGGAAGTTTTAGCCACAGCAATCAGAGAAGAAAAGGAAATAAAAGGAATCCAAATCGGAAAAGAAGAAGTAAAGCTGTCACTGTTTGCAGATGACATGATACTATACATAGAGAATCCTAAAGATGCTACCAGAAAACTACTAGAGCTAATCAATGAATTTGGTAAAGTAGCAGGATACAAAATTAATGCACAGAAATCTCTGGCATTCCTATATACTAATGATGAAAAATCTGAAAGTGAAATCAAGAAAACACTCCCATTTACCATTGCAACAAAAAGAATAAAATATCTAGGAATAAACCTACCTAAGGAGACAAAAGACCTGTATGCAGAAAATTATAAGACACTGATGAAAGAAATTAAAGATGATACCAATAGATGGAGAGATATACCATGTTCTTGGATTGGAAGAATCAACATTGTGAAAATGACTCTACTACCCAAAGCAATCTACAGATTCAATGCAATCCCTATCAAAATACCAATGGAATTTTTCAAAGAAGTAGAACAAGAAATTTCGCAATTTGTATGGAAACACAAAAGACCCCGAATAGCCAAAGCCATCTTGAGAATGAAAAAAGGAGCTGGAGGAATCAGGCTCCCTGACTTCAGACTATACTACAAAGCTACAGTAATCAAGACAGTATGGTACTGTCACAAAAACAGAAAGATAGATCAATGGAACAGGATAGAAAACCCAGAGGTAAACCCACACACATATGGACACCTTATCTTTGATAAAGGTGGCAGGAATGTACAGTGGAGAAAGGACAGCCTCTTCAATAAGTGGTGCTGGGAAAACTGGACAGATACATGTAAAAGTATGAGATTAGATCACTCCCTAACACCATACACAAAAATAAGCTCAAAATGGATTAAAGACCTAAATGTAAGGCCAGAAACTATCAAAATCTTAGAGGAAAACATAGGCAGAACACTCTATGACATAAATCACAGCAAGATCCTTTCTGACCCACCTCCTAGAGTAATGGAAATAAAAACAAAAATAAACAAATGGGACCTAATGAAACTTCAAAGCTTTTGCACAGCAAAGGAAACCATAATCAAGACCAAAAGACAACCCTCAGAATGGGAGAAAATATTTGCAAATGAAGCAAATGACAAAGGATTAATCTCCAAAATTTACAAGCAGCTCATGCAGCTCAATAACAAAAAAACAAACAACCCAATCCAAAAATGGGCAGAAGACCTAAATAGACATTTCTCCAAAGAAGATATACAGAATGCCAACAAACACATGAAAGAATGCTCAACATCATTAATCATTAGAGAAATGCAAATCAAAACTACAATGAGATATCATCTCACACCAGTCAGAATGGCCATCATCAAAAAATCTAGAAACAATAAATGCTGGAGAGGGTGTGGAGAAAAGGGAACACTCTTGCACTGCTGGTGGGAATGTGAATTGGTTCAGCCACTATGGAGAACAGTATGGAGGTTCCTTAAAGAACTACAAATAGAACTTACCATATGACCCAGCAATCCCACTACTGGGCATATGCCCTGAGAAAACCAAAATTCAAAAAGAGTCATGTGCCAAAATGTTCATTGCAGCTCTATTTACAATAGCCCGGAGATGGAAACAACCTAAGTGCCCATCGTCGGATGAATGGATAAAGAAGCTGTGGCACATATATACAATGGAATATTACTCAGCCATAAAAAGAAACGAAATGGAGCTATTTGTAATGAGGTGGATAGACCTAGAGTCTGTCATACAGAGTGAAGTAAGTCAGAAAGAAAAAGACAAATACCGTATGCTAACATATATATATGGAATTTAAGAAAAAAAATGGCATGAAGAACCTAGGGGTAAGACAGGAATAAAGACACAGACCTACTGGAGAACGGACTTGAGGATATGGGGAGGGGGAAGGGTGAGCTGTGACAGGGCGAGAGAGAGTCATGGACATATACACACTAACAAACGTAGTAAGGTAGATAGCTAGTGGGAAGCAGCCGCATGGCACAGAGATATCGGCTGGGTGCTTTGTGACCGCCTGGAGGGGTGGGATAGGGAGGGTGGGAGGGAGGGAGACGCAAGAGGGAAGAGATATGGGAACATATGTATATGTATAACTGATTCACTTTGTTATAAAGCAGAAACTAACACACCATTGTAAAGCAATTATACCCCAATAAAGATGTTAAAAAAAATAAAAAAATAATTTACCTTCTTTATATTTGAGGGTCATGGATGAATTCATGGAAAATGAAGCTTCCAAGCTGGGAAAGCTGAGAGGAGGGGAGAATGAGAAGAATCTTGAATCTTCTGAGGCTGGTATCAGAAAGAAGGAGGCCCCCTTCTCTCTGGACATTCCAGGATCATGAGCCTGTCCACTGGGTTGGGAGGGTCTTGTGTTTGAGGATGAGCCCCCTTGGAGGCATGGATGCTTCCATGAGGCCTTGGGAGACCTAGAGACCAAAGCCCAGGGCCCTGCTGCTCATGAGGAATGGGTATGGGTGCTTTCTAAAACTCCATGCCTTGTTTTCCAGAGGCAATCTCCACGAGGTCCTAGGAAGACTTTCCTGAAGCTATTTTTGCAGGCCAAGCACACTCTTAAGGTTTCACATTTATTTGGGGTGGCTGAAAATTATGGAGCTCTAAACACCCCCCAAGTCACCATGTTGGTGTTCTCACTGATCACATGTTTAGCTCAAGGACTGCCTGGAGGATCCACCCCTCCGCTGGGAGAGTCATTAGTCCACTAAACCATATGCTTCTCGTATTAGTCAGGGTTATCCAGAAAAACAGAACCAACAGGACGCATAGAGAGAGAGACTTATTTTAAGGAATTGGCTCATGGGATTGTGGTGATTTAGTGGGTCCAAAATCTGATAGGGTTGGCGAGCAGTGTGGAGACTCAGGGAAGAGTTATAGTTCAAGTCCAAAGGCAGTCTGCTGACAGAATTTCTTCTTGCTCTGGAGAGATCAGTCTTTGCTCTGTTAAGGCCTTCAACTGATCAGGTGAGACCCACCCATATAATGGAGGATAATCTGCTTGACTTGAAGTCCACTGATTTAAATGTTAATCTCATCCAAAAAAACACCTTCAGAGAATACTGTTTGAGCAAAATAGTGTTTAACCAAACACTATAAATAATGTTTGACCAAATATCTGGGCACCATAGACCAGCCAAATTGACACATAATGTTAACTTTCTCCAGGGCTGAAAACCATGCCCTCTTAGTCATCTCTGAATTCTTCATATGTTTTTATTTTAACTATAAAAGTTATCTACACACATTTAAAATCAGAAGACAAATAGAGAAGAAAGCTAAAATCTTTCCTATCTTCAACTCACTCCCCAAAGTCACCCCCATATAATAATTTGATTTGTATTCTCTGGCTTTTTAAAATAACAAAATGTAAATGTGTGAAATTTGTTTTACAAATATGGGACCCAATGGTACACACTGATCTGAAACATGCCCTTTTCACTTTGTGGAAGTCCCTGGACGTCCTCCTATAGTCAGTACATTCTTCCAGCAGCTGCATAATATCCTACTGCATGGATGCACCCTAATTTATTTAACAGCTCCCTTGTTGATGGATATTTTTGTTTCCAGTTTGGGACATTGAACACATTTTAGCAATCCTGTGCAAGAATATTGTACAATAAAGATCTAATAGCAAAATTATAAGATCAAAGATATACTCATTTTAAATATTGCTAGACCTTCCTTATCAAATTAACAGGTGCTTAAGGAGTGTTTGTTGAGTTGATCTGAAAAGACACAGAGTTCTGAAGCAAAGCCAGCCTGGAAGGAAAGGAGAGAGAAAAGGAAAGGGAAGGAAAGAGGGAGATTAGGAAAGAGGTGGACAATGTTTGGCAGCCCATCAGCATTTGGCTCTACCCATGCTGTAGACAGTACTTTGTATCCATGAGGTTGTGCAAAATGTCTCCCATGAGGTAAGCTCTGAGAAGGCAGGGCTTCGTTTTGTCATTGATGCAATCCAAGCTGTTCAAACAGAGCCTGATTGGGCTGCCCTGGTGGTGCAGTGTTTAAGAGTCCGCCTGCCGATGCAGGGGACACGGGTTCGTGTCCCGGTCCGGGAAGATCCCACATGCCGCGGAGCGCCTAAGCCCGTGAGCCAGGGCCGCTGAGCCTGCGCATCCGGAGCCTGTGCTCCTCGACGGGAGAGGCCACAACAGTGAGAGGCCCGCGTACCGCAAAAAAAAAACACACACACAAAAAACAGAGCCTGATTAAAAAGAAGAGGCTAGATAGAGAAATACTTGTTGAATAAATAATACAAAGAAAACCAAGACCCATGGAGGTTAAGTTAAATAAGAAAAGATATGTAGTAGTGTGTATCTGTTAATCCCAAACTCCTAATTTATCCCTTCCCTTCCCCCCTTGGTAACCATAAGTTTGTTTTCTACATCTGTGAGTCTGTTTTGTAAATAAGTTCATTTGTATTTTTTTTTTAGATTCCACATATAAGTGATGTCATATAACATTTATCTTTCTCTGTCTTATTTCAATTAGTATGATAATCTCTAGGTCCATCCATGTTGCTGCAAATTACATTATTTCATCCTTTTATATGGCTGAGTTATATTCCAGTGTGTGTGTGTGTGTGTGTGTGTGTGTGTGTGTGTGTGTGTGTATCTCACATCTTTATCCATTCATCTGTTGATGGACACTTAGGTAGCTTCCATGTCTTGGCTATTGTAAATAGTGCTACTATAGATAAAAAACAAGGACCTACTGTATAGCACAGAAAACTCTATTCAACATCTTATAATAACATATAATGTAGAAGAATCTAAAAATATATATATATATGTGTGTGTGTGTGTGTATGTATATATAAGTGAATCACTGTGCTGTACACCGGAAGCTAACACAACATTGTAAATCAACTATACCTCAATATAAATAAATAAATAGAAAGATATGAAAAGCATATTGCATGTTGTGTGCACTCAGTGCATGGTAGCTGCCTTTATAATAGCAGATGCTAAACTGGGTTGTCAGTAAGCATTGGAACAGTGAGTACACTCCAGTTTGCTGCCTGCTAAGCAAGTGACTTCCCACTGCCCCACATGGGGTGTCCTTGGCTGAGGGAAATCATCTAGAAAAAGTGGAATTCAGGTTCTATACTTGGATTGAAATTCAAGGACAAGGTAGAGTAACTGAGAGCGGCACATTTTGCAGTAAGCAAAGCAGGGGGGCCTGAAAGACTTGAGCGTGGCCTCTGGTTCCATTTTTCACTTAGGCTCGGGTTGCCAGCTCTATGGGGCATAGAAGGAGGGAATACAAATGTTTTCTTCTGTAGAATTTCCTCTTACAACAAACAGACCAGTTTTAATGATGGTGTTAAAAGAGAGTGGCACAAACGCTGTGTAGGTTCTGCCACACACCCTGTAGCTGTGGCAATTACACCATTTTGGATAATTGTCTTGTAATTGCCGCTGTGATTTAAAACCTAATGTTATCCTCCAATTGTTCTGATGTCTTTTCATGAATAATGTAATCGTCCCATGAGCCCTCCCCCAGTTTCTCATTTAGATTGGCCCTGTGTTTGAGTTATGAACCATTGTCTTACACGCCATTGTCTCATAAAAGGAATGTGCCAAAGACAATACAGGGAATAATTAGGGCTTGGCTAATTATGGGAATGCGAGTGAGTAAGGTATGAAGTTTTTCTCTGGAAATATTTCCAACTTCAATTTGACCTGTAAGTAAAGAGGAGGGGGGCAGATTTCTCTTTGAGGGTCTTCGTCTACTGCTATCTGTGAATGCTGGACATGTTTGTTCTGTCTGATGTGGTGGGATTTTTCTTTTCAGAGCAGAAGGAAGACAGATTTTCCATAGGGTGGCTTTTCTCAGTTGTGTTACGTTGTCATCATTAAATGTAAACCTCTCTGTAAATATGAGCTGGTGCATCTCCCTACATGGCCAAAATACCAATTGTTTATATGAATGGGCAATGGCAGCTTGGATTTGAGTTTCTGGAATCTGGGACTTGGTTTAGTATAACAAGAAGAAATCCATTGTATTCAGACAAATGACAAGAGAGTCATTTTAGAATTCCAATTTAGCTTCTACCCTGGGAAGGGAATATCTCAGTCTGGTAGATTTGCTCCTTTATTTCCATGCCAATGACATGGATGCCCTCACTACTAGGCCCTCTCAGGCCTGGTGAACGTGGGTGGAGGGGTACCCTGACCACCTAGCAGAAGAGGGGAGTGTCAAATCAGATCTAGTCACCATGTTCTCTTTGCATTAGAGCCCAAGATAAGTTTCCGAGGCAGATCAAAGCCTACAATTCTCATGCAGAGAAAGACTATTCACCTGAGCTTGGCTTCTCACTGCCTTCATCACCAAGTCCAGACGCCCCAGCTTGACATCACAGCCCTTCAAAGACCTGCCCATTCTTGCCATTTCCAATCCGCAGGCCCACCATCCTGACCTCCGGGCTTCGGCTCCCTCTGGGCCTTTGTACATGTATTTTTTTAAGAGGTCAATATTTCCAGTAAGTTTTCTCTGATTCCTCAAGCTTTGTTGTTGCTCCTCCTGTGTTCTCCATAGCGTCCTGAAGTTAGCCCTGTCACAGCATTTCTTACATCATGTTATACTTTTCTATTCACTTGTCTGTCTCCCTTGCCAGATGGTGGGATCTAAGTGAACAGGATGAAGTGTACAATCCATTTCAACCCCATTTGCCATCAATGAACATCTGGTGAAAGAGGGGATGAATGAATGAAAGAATAAGTGACTTTGTGTCTTCCTGGCCTCACTCAGGTGGAGGCAGCAGGGCATCCACAGTGAGTCTTCAGGATCGGGGGCTATCAGTTGCAGCCTGGTGTGCTGAGTGGCTGGGACCCGGTGAGAGCTGTGTGTCAGCGCAGAACGAGCTCCCTTCACGAAAGCAGACCACCCCAAGGAGTGAGTTGGGAGCTGCAGATCCTCCTTATTTGGTCTGAGGAGATGGGCTTACAGATGACCTGACAGGAAGCTTTTTAGAGCCCTGGAGTCTGACACAGGCACAGACTGAAATTTCAGAGCCAGGGTGCTTCCTTTTGGGTCTGAGGCTTTTGGGTGATCCAGTGACAGCAGGGAAGCTCCCCCAGCATCCATCCATGATTGGAAGGGAAGCAGCTGCCCAGAAAGTGAGTCAAGCCTCCCGGGAAGTGAGAGAGGAGGCTGGGTTGGGGCAACTTGACCTCTCAGGAAAGAGTGGGCCTGAGGTGGAGTGTTGTGACGGGGTAGGGTAGTTTTATTCTGTACAGTAGGGGTGGTTGTTTAATATTTGAAGTTCCCTAAGTGGGACAACAGACTCTAGAGATGGTTGTTTAGCATTTGAAAGAGTAACCAGAAGCCCCTCTGACCTCAGAGGTGTAGGGGACAGCATAATCACAAGTCTCAACCGTATTTATCTCCAATCAGCACCAAAGGGTGTGTTGTTTGTTGTCATGGGTATTAGTAAAGAGTGTTCACTGGTGAAGCGAGCAGAGTTGACACATGGGTTGACTAGAACTATTGTACGGGCATCTTCCTGGATGAACAGGTGAACCCAGGGTCCTTGACCCTTTGAAGTGGCAGCCAAAGCCTAAGGATTCTATCCTGTGTTGAGTCATTTTCAGGGGTTTCTGTCCCCCACTAGAAGGTTAGCTGAAACCTACTGCTGGGATGGCATCCACCTGCATACCAGGTGCTCATCAGAGACCAAAAGGTCTCTGGTGGCTCAGAGACTTCATCAGACTCTACAACAGACATGTGATTGTTTTATGCCTGCTAATAGAAGCATATGTGAAGGAATTGTCTGAGACTTGCTTCATTATACCAACTGGTCTCAGGGGTGGGCGTGATATCTAACAAGTAGAGGCCTCCAATACCTGCCAACCAAGAACCTAATCACTGTGAACGAACAGGGTGCCTTAGGTCCATTTGCAACATCATGTTAAGGACTAAAGGAGGGGGCCTGGGCCAGCAGCAACGACTTCTCAGGTAAAATGCCGGAGCTCTCACTACAAGCCTGAACTGCCAGAGCCACAGTTTGGTGCCAAACTCTGGTGGCTCAGCCAGTTCTGGTGGCTCTTTGCTGTGCTGCACAGATAGGCTCTTGGAGTTTCTAATGAGATGAGATTCGCTCACTTACCAGCAGTGGAATTACTCCCACCCAGTGTGGAATTACTCAGTAGAGAATATGGTACTTAGAGGATTAACCGTGACACTTTTTAATTTTCTTTTCAAATTGAATTTAAGGAATCTTTAAGAAACGAGGTCAAGACCGTGAGTGTTCATGTAAATTGAGTAAAATTGGCACTCAAACATTCACTTATTTCAACAGAAGTAGATCGACGTTCACTCACGAATCAACAAATGTTTTTCAAGTATATATTAAGGACACATCTAAGTTGGAAGTTTAGTTCCTCAATCATTTTAAGCAAAGCTGTAGTTATGATTTTGAGAATTTTAAATAAAGGGTTCTGAGGACAAAAAGGACTATCCATTTTCCACAGACCCCAGGAGGCATGAGGAATCCAACAGGTGAGCAATTTGCACTCTATCCCAGCCACAGCTCCTGCACTGGCCTGGGTCTGGGTAGCCTTTGACATTGACAGGCTTGAGGTGCTCCAAAGCTGGTCCAGGTTCCATTAGGCAGAGTCATGCTCACAGCAGCTGGAATTTGACAGGCTTCAAGGCACTGGAGACAGGTGAGCTTTTTGATACCTGGCACAGTGACAGCTCTGATGTGTCATCCCACTATTATTTCTAGGTTTGTGCTGGGTGTGGGGTTTCCCTGGGGATTTGCACATGAAAGGAAGCCAACTTGACAGGCAGGAACAGGTAATGTTATTGATCAGTGAAGAAAAAAATAGATCACTGCACACTTGGTCTAAATCTTTGACATCAAAGTCCCAAAGTGATTAGGAATATCACTTCCTGCCCATCCCCAACATGGCTACAGAAAGGACTCCAACAGCCCTCTTAGGCCTTGATACCTTTTAATAGCATTCTCAATGTTTGAAGATTAATGACTTTTCCAATAGAGAACTGATTGCAATTATCATGCAGTTGATTAATTTACTTCCAGGAAGGCTGGGTGTGTGTGCATGTCCTAGCACCTCCTAGCAGATCCTTCTGGGCAAGGGATCAAACTTCCATGTTTTAATTACGCCCCTGATTATCTCAGCCTGGACCTCTCCCCTCTCCAGAACAGCATCTCTTTTAGTTAGCGATCCACCCCCACCTCTCATCATAGAAGCTCCATCCTTCTAATTCCTCAGGCCAAGAATGTAAATGTCACCTTTAACCCCCTTTCCTTATACCTCACATCCAATTTTTAGATATTTGTCAGTTTCTAAATATAGTCAGCACTTCTCACTGCTTACCTCCATCATGACTATCCTCCTGGTCCAAGTTGCCATCTTGCTTGGGTGACTGGAAATCTTCACTGCCTTGCATCTTTCACGGTCTACTTTCCACCTCTACCGTTCTCACTGCTCCCTTGCTTTATGCATTTATCACCACCTGATATTTACTTGTCTCTACACACTAAGTAAGTCTAAGGGGTCACACTAACATCTGGCACAAATTCTGCCAATATTTGACGGATGCGTGAATACACACACCACAGGCAGACCTCGGGGGCCTGACTCCCGGTATATGATGAATGAGCATGTAATTTAGCTTATTAAGTGCCATGAGGCGATACTCTGCTGCATCTGAGAAATGGAAAACAGAAATTAGGGAACAAAAGGTTACAGAGCTCCATTCATTCCTCACCCTCGAGGCATCGTAACCTAACCTAAGTGAACATGGTGGGCAGCAGGCTGAGCCCAAACATCCATATATAGTACCTCCCTTCTGCCTAAGAGAAATTCGCATTTACTCTTTCAGGAGTCTGAATGCTAAAGCACTTAGCATCAGGAATCGAGGACATGGTAGTGTTGGACTAACCTATTGGCACTGAGATCCCACCCTATGCCATTGTGACTATACTTTACCACATCCCCAAACAATTCTTCCTTATGGGAAACAGGAGAAGGATAGGATAGAGCCCTGGGTAGGAGAAGGCTTGTTAAGACCTGAATGGTGTGTTCACCAACCAGAGCATAAAACTGCTTTGAAGTTTATGAGCCTTAAGTTAGTTGATCATCTACCCAGAGGTTCCTCATTGACCTCATGCTTTCTTCCTTGGAAGAAACCGTGACAGCTAGTCTAAATTTTATTATTGATTTTATTCAGTAAATACACAGAAGTATCTAATCTACATAGTGGAGGTTGCTGAGGAAACTGAATTGCAGGGAGAAGAAGGACACGCTTCATTTCTTGCTGGCTTCACTGCTGACTTAGTGACCGTGGCCACAGATGCTGTCTTCTCCACAGCCTTGATGACGCCAGTGGCCAATGTTTGCCTCATGTCGTGCACAGCAAAACAGCCTGGAGGAGGAAGGAAGGAAGAAGAAAGAGTGAAATTTCTAGAAAGAGGCATAGAATGAAAGGCTCCTTGTCCTCAGTCAGAGGTGCTTTCCTTCCCAGGACTCAGCAGCCATCAGTCCCTGGCTCACCTAGAGGTGGGTACTCAGAGAAGGTCTCCACACACATGGCCTCGCTGGGGACCATCTGCATATGGCTGCGTCAGGGCCTTGGGGTTGTCCTCCAGCTTCTTGCCTGAGCGCCGGTCAATCTTTTCCCTCAGTTCAGCAAGCTTGCAGGAGACGTGGGCCGTGTGGCAGTCCAGCACCAGGGAATAGCTGGCATGGATCTGTCCCGAGTGATTCAAGATGATCCCCTGGCGAGGGGAGGAGGATGGAATTAGAAGAGATCGGATGGCACCTGTGATCTGGGGCCAACTCTCGGCCAACCTGTGCCTTCTGTAGAAGTTGGGGCTAATTTCTAAGAAGCATTTCCATCACCACCAAGCACCAAGGCCCGTGGCCTCCCAGGCAGCTTACCTGCGCCACAAAGCTGCCGGCCTCCATGGGAGGCAGGGGGGGTCGTTCTTGCTGTCTCCGGCCACATTGCCACAACGGATGTCCTTCACAGACACGTTCGTCATGTTGAAGCCCACATTGTCGCCAGGCAGGGCCTCGGGCAGGGCCTCGTGGTGCTTCTCCACAGACTTGACCTCAGTGGTGACGCTGCAAGGGGCAAAAGTGACCACCACGCCAGGTTTCAGGAGGCTGGTCTCCACACAGCCCAAGGGCACAGTGTCGATGCCTGTGCAATGGGAAGGGCACTCAGAAAGATTCTAGACCCACCCAGTGAGAACTGGCTTCTGGGGGAGTCCCTTGTCCTGGGGCGCAAGGACCAAGGCCACCTACAGGACTAGTAGGAAGCACCAGGACCCAGGACTGGCTTAGTTATGCTATGTATCTATCAGGTACACTGGAAACGCTGGGGGCTTTGGCACTTTATCCTACCTTAAAAGTCAGGATCTGAACCCTGGCAAGTCAGACACCAGACCTCATTCTCAGCTCCTTCATTCCTTAAGAAGCCCTGTCACCTCACCTTCAATCTTGTACACGTCTTGCAGAAGCAGCCTCAGGGGCTTGTTGACAGGACGAGTGGGCGGGAGGATGGAGTCCAGAGTTTCCAGCAGAGTCACCCCAGTGGTGCTTCGCTCAACCTTCCAGCCCTTGAACCAGGGCACGTGCGGGAGGATGCAGAACGTAGTGGAGGTGAGCCTGGGTCATGGCTCCCGGTGCGCCCACCCCAGTAACAGGACCAGGACCGGGAACAAGACCTGCGACACTCACCTGCAGACCCGGTCCGCACTCACGTTGCTGCTGGGCTCTAGTATGTTGTCGCTGTGCCAGCCCGAGATGGGCACGAAGGCCACGGACGCAGGGTTGTAGCCAATCTTCTGATATCGGTGCTCACTTCCTCCGTGATCTCCTGGAAGCGCGCGGCGCTGTAGGCGGGCTCGGTCGAGTCCATCTTGTTGATGGCCACGATCAGCTGCTTCACGCCCAAGGTGAAGGCCAGAAGCGTGCGCTCGCGGGTCTGCCCGTTCTTGGAGATGCCCGCCTCGAACTCGCCCACGCCGCCGGCCACGATAAGCACTGCATAGTCGGCCTGCAGGACACAGACACCACAGCGTCAAGGGCTTAGTTAGGGGAGGGGGCGCCGGACGGACTGGGAAGCCTGCTAGAGTTTCGGGCAGTCCCGGGTCCCTTGGGAAAGCTCGGGGACGGGATGCTCCCCAGAAGTTGATAAGTTCGTGGGTCTCTTGGTTACTGCTGTGCACAGAGGTCCCGCCTCCCAGTTAAACTCTCACCTAGTCCCATAAATGAGCTTTTAGTTTCTTCCTCCCAGACGGACCCCAAGTGATCTACTTGTCTGGGCGTCAGAAAACCTGGTCCCTGCCCCAGCCTGAAAGGGGGCCCGTATCTGAGCCTCACAGTCTGTCCTCCTCTGGTTCTTTCAGAATTGATGATTGGCGTGGATGAAGAAAACCTTCTAAGGCTTATGATCCCCTCCTTCCCAGAGCCCCGGAAATAAATCCTGAGTTTCCTCCCTTCCTCTGCGCCTGCCCCGCCCCCATCCGAAAGGAGGGCCCTGGGAACAAGGGCTGCTTTACCTGGGAGGTGCCCGTGATCATGTTCATGGGGCATCGATGATGGTGATGCAGTACTTGCTGGTTTCAAACTTCCACAGGGAGATGTGGATGGTAATGCCACGCTCTCTCTCTGCCTTCAGTTTGTCCAACACCCGGGCGTACTTGAAGGCGCCCCTACCCATCTGGGGAGGGGTGGGGAGTGAGTAGAGCACACTGATGGCTAGCAGACGGATCTATCCCAGGGAATTCAGTGGCACCCTACAGCGCACCCTACTGTCCGCGCTCTGCCACCAGACCCACCCAGAAGTGGGACATTCATCCTCCAATCCTCCCCGCCCCCACTGCTAGACACCAACACCGCGCGTGAGTGTCTTACCTCGGCTGCCTCCTTCTCAGACTTCTCAATGGTCCTCTTGTCGATCCCCCCACACTCGTAGATGAGATGCCCGGCTGTGGTGGACTTGCCAGAGTCCACGTGGCCGATGACAACGATACTGATATGGGTCGTCTCTTTGCCCATGGCGGCGGGTTCCTTCCTTCAGTCACTGCTAGAGGGGAGCACGGTGCGGGTGAGGCCACAGTGTTCCAGGCCTGCCTCTCTCCTCTCCTCCCCTCCACTCTGCTCCTGCCCAGCACCCCCCTCCCCACTTCACAGCCTAGCCCGGAGCCTGGGACATGGTAGCATCAACTGAAAAGTAAAAGACTTGCCAGGCTCACACCTTGGCAGGGGTCACAATCCCAGTTCCATAGCCGGTACTTCCAAGCAGTCCTGGCCCATCCATCCTTTCTCCTGTGTGGGCCTTCCCCCCACCCTTCCTCCCATCCTTCCAATCCCCCCATCCAACCCTCACCCCCAGCACACTTCCTGTACAAGAAACCCCAACACGCCATAGTTTGCAACTTCTCTCCTTCCCCATGCAAGTCCCTACCTCCAGAGGAAAAGAAACAAAGTTAATCCAGCAAGAGCTGCAGCAGCTGTGCCTCCTGCTTTTATAAACCTAGCACTGGACCCTCCTCTGGTTCCACCCAAATCTGATACCAGAGCTAGAACTGGTTAAGTAATGCCTCTCCCTACCCCCAAGCCCAGTTGCACAGACTACTTCTTGGACTGATTGAATATATGGGTGAAGAGAGGGTGGGTGAGAAGGTGTGTGGGTGGAGTGGGGGAAGGGAAGATTTTGGAAATAGGAAAAAAATAGAAAGAAAGAGAAATAAATAATTTTGGCGGGAATGAATGCTGCATGGCGCCAGACTTTGCATGCAACTTTCCAAGACTAAGGTGCTGAAAGGTTGTGGCCATTCATTCATTCACCGAGCAGTTTATTGAGAAGTATAGTGCTCAACACTCTGCCGGAGGCTGAGGCTTCCAAATTAGGAAGCAGTCATGGCCTGACTTCTGGAAAGCTCTCAGGCTCCATGACGGACAGCAATCCCAGCTGGGGCTCCGTCACGTCAGCAGTCTGGGATTGCGGAGGGGAGAGCTTGTGGGACTGCTTTGAGGCTGGCTGTGGCTATTTGGGGTTTTCTTCGAAGCTGAGCATTGTCCTCTTCCCTCCCGGGGAAAGTTCTCAGCAGAGCTCAATCCCTCACACACGGTCAATGCTGACTTTCTCCATCCCCTCTCCCCAGCTCAAGCTTGGACCCAGGATGGCAAGAGGCCAATGCTCTAGACTTTCAGTGTTCCCCATCCCATTGAGGCCCACCTCCTTGAGCATTGCCCATTTCTCATTCTTAAATCATCATCCCCACCTTTACCCCTAAAGAACCAAAAAGCTAGAATGTCAGAGAAGTGGGGTCCTCAGGAAACATCTGTCCCTTCCCTTCCCTCCCCCAATTTTATAGAAGAATCAAGGTCTAAGATGTTCAAAGGATTACCCAAAGGTTCTGCAACTCCTTGGTCCCCCACTATTAACAACTTTCCCTCACCCAGTCACTTTTTAGAAGAGAAGAAGCAGAGCTACGTAGCCCACTGATTCATTCCACTAACACGTAAGAGGGACCACTGCTTAGCTCTGCCTTGGGAGCTGTGGATTCAATGTGAGTGATGCAGCCCCTGTCTTTGAGGGGTTCACACTTTAGTAAGGGAGACAGACCACAAAGAAACTATTTCCATGTAATGAGTACATCATGAGGGCTGAGAATGAGGCTCTTCTGGAGAGTTCCCAAGTGTGTAGGGTGATGAGGACCTCTTCACAGAGAAGTTTTAACAGGTCTTCAAGACCATGGCATCTCAAGGCCCATAGCGGAGGGAGGCACTGGTCAGGTAGAATAGTCAGTTGAACACAATTCTGTACTCAATTTGCCTGGAGGACAGGAAGTGGATGGGAGAAAACAATGGCTAAAGAGATGAAGGGGGTATATCATTATGCATTAATTCCTCAGAGTTTAGTTTTCCTAAACTGTAAGTCTAATTATGTAATCCCCCTGCTTCAATCTCTTGATTACCCTTTATTGCCCTCACGGGAAAAATGACTCTGTTCCTTCAGTGATGAGAAGCTCCGAGAGACTGAGGCTGTAGGCAGGGAGCCCCTTAGGAGGTCACCACAGGAGTCCTGGCAGTGGGGAATGGGGCCTCAGCCAAGGGGTGCAGCTGACGTGTATGCCACATAAATAGAGGGGGGGTCAGAAAAGAGATGGGGGACCACGTGCCATCAAGGTAAGGAACACACGACTTTGTCAACATCTTCTCCCTCATCCCAAAGTCGAGCTCAAGCCCCTGAAAGAGTACCCAGAGGACCCTGCAGTGAATTCTAAAGGGTCAGAGTCTAGACTCCTTCCTGACTCTGCAGCCCTTCCACCTGGTGCAGTTGAGCTGATCTCTCCCTGGTCTGGATCTGAAATTCCCTAGTCTTACAATGAGACTATAGTACCATCTCGTTTTGGCCTCTTTGAAATAGCACAAAGGCAAATTCAGAATGTAAGACAATTGCACTTCGGAATCAGGTAGACCTGAGTCTAAATCCTGCCTCTTCTACTTCCCAGTTATGTGAATTTTCTATCTCTGAGCTTCCGTTGCCTCATCTGTAAAATGGGGATAATACTTACCTCCTGCTTTGCTTGAGGTTGAACTTGATCATCCTGCACAGTGCCTGGCACGTGGCCAGTGATCCATAACCAGTATCTACTATGGTCCTCTCTTCCTCTCCCTGTCTTGTGTTGCCAGACTCCACTCACTGAGAGGTGAAGTGCTCACATACAGACCAAACAATTTACCCAAGGTCACGGAACACATAAATGAAGAAACAGGAGGATACCCCTTAGTCTCTGGGTTTCCAGGCTTCTGCTGAGCCAGACTGTCTCCTCATTAAGAATTATTATTATTATACTTCTTCCATTTAAGCCATTCACATTACATCTCTGTGGTTTGGCTGACTCAGAACTGAAAGAATAATCAGAATGAAGAGGTTTTCTGACATTGGAATCAGCTGAAGGGTAAGTACTCCTGATAGAACGACTTTCCCAGCCTAGTGTAATTGGCTGTCACTAGGGAAATATTCCCATTATTTACAAATTCGAAGGGTCCTGGCAATTATCATTTTATTAGAAATAGTATTTACAATGTATAAACAGAAAGTCATCAGGGTTTCTGGACTGGGACAGTTAAGAATTAGAAGTGAATCTATAGTGACTGTAATGCAGGCTTCAGAGGAGTTGGGATGAAATAAAATCATTTAGAATGACAAGCACAATGCAATGAGAATTCACTGAGACAAATGAAGTTATAAGATCAAGATGTGCTTGTTGGACAACTGCATAAATACAAGAAGAGGTGACTTTGTAGTGAAAAGTTACTCCAGAGAGGGTTGATTCATAAAAAACTAAACAATGTGACCAATATTGGCATATGAACTAAATACACCTATTAATTAATTTATCTACGTGACTATTAACTAAAGCCCCTTGGTCTTTAGAGTTAGTGAGCAGAGGTGTAGCTATGAGATCTCCCCAGTTTATTCAGGTTTCTAGAGACAGAACTCATCACAGACATAGACTAAGTCTGTACAACAGTACCAGTAAATTTTAGAAGAAACCCACAAAGTGAAACAAACTGGAGTTTGTCATGGGGAACTTTAAAGGTAAGGGTTCAACACCTAATACTGATACAATAGCCAGGACATGGAAGCAACCTAAATGTCCATCGACAGAGGAAGAGGAATGGATAAAGAAGATGTGGTATATATATATACAATGGAATATTACTCAGCCATAAAAAAGAATGAAATAATGCCATTTTCAACAACATAGATGGACCTAGAGATTATCATTCTAAGTGAAGTAAGCCAGCCAAAAGACAAATATTATATGATATTGCTTATATGTGGAATCTAAAAAAAAAAGATACAAATGATCTTGTTTATGAAACAGAAATAGACCCACAGACGTAGAAAACAAACTTATGGTTACTAAAGGGGAAAGGGGGGGAATAAATTACAAGTTTGAGATTAACAGATACACACTACTATATATAAAATAAACAACAAGGACCTACTGTATAGCACAGGGAACTGAACTCAACATTTTGTAATAACCTAAAAGGGAAAAGAATCTGAAAAAGAATATGTATATTTCAGTTATATATATATATATATCTGAATCACTGTGCTGTACACCTGAAACTTATATGTGGAATCTAAAATACAACACAAGTAAACTTATCTATGAAACAGAAACAGATGCACAGACACAGAGAACAGACTTGAGGGTTGCCAACAGGGAGAAGAGGTGGGGGAAGGATGGAGTGGGAGTTTGGGGTTAGCAGATGCAAACTATTATATATAGAATGGATAAAGAACAAGGTCCCACTATATAGCACAGGGAACAATATTCAATATCCTGTGATAAACTATAGTGGAAAAGACTATGAAAAAGAATGTATATACATGTATAACTGAAATTGCTTTGCTGTACAGCAGAAGTTAATACAACATTGTAAACAAATTATATTTTAATTTAAAAATTAATCAATTTAAAAAACGAATTGTTTTGACTTAGTTCAGTCCAATTTCAAGTGTGTGCATGAGAAGAAGGGAAAGCTGACTTTCCTAGGGTCTGATCACTTGAATATGGAGATATCCAGCTTGCAGACCTGCAAAAGTAGGAAATCAAATCCTAAGAAAGAAGGAGCTATTTCTTTGCACAAATACCTACAGAGCATCTTTCCCGTGGTGGTCTTGAAGCTTGAGGCAGGCTAGGATATCTGCTTTCTCTGACTCAACAGCACGAGGGGGAAGCAAGACCAGGCTCATCCAGCCCACACCCCAGGAGCTGAAGTCCAGGCACCGGAGGAGACAAAGAACTGGATATTGGGGTGACTCTAAATTAGTGATTTTCTACTCAAACAACTCCTTGCACAGAGACAAAGGGAGAGGGCCTTCAAGTTCCAGAGCTTGACAACTTTAAGGGGAACGGGCAGTGTGGGAAGATCTGGTGAAGCCCCATTAAAATGGAAAGCTTTTCCTATGAGCTCTCTGAGCATCAGTCATTCAACAAATATTTCCAGAGCACTTTGTGTTACTGCATCCCCACCCCAAAGCTGTTTTTGCCTAACCTCCATTTCACATATGGCTCAGAAAAGTAAAATGAGTTGTCCAGACCACACAACCAGCATGTAGGCAGGAGTAGGGGTGGAATTTTAATCAAGACATGTTCCTTTCTAAAAACAACATACTTACCACAGCCAGGACATGCTACCTCCTGGAAGTCCCCTAGGCATCATTCTAGTGCAGCACCTCATCCTAGATGTAAAAACTGAGTCTCAGGCAAGTCCTATTCAATCTGATTTGAATACGTAAACATTTACATGTCAGGTGTGGTTCAAGAAGGATCCGCACCTTTAGGAATTCCCAGGCAGCTGGGGTGACGCACTCACACCCACACACAGTAGGCTATCACAATACAGAGGTCTGTACACAGGCAGTGGGAGCAGAAGCCTTCAGTAGACCCTGCTGACAGACCTGATCACAGGTGCCTCTATTGAGCATTCATCCAACAAAAGAAGCTTCCCATCATATTTATTTACATAATTGCTTTTCCTCCCCAATGTTCTAGGGGTGACATCTCTCTGCCAAGACTGCAGTTAATTTGGAGTCTCCCAATCTCTCCTCACTTTGGATCATAAGCCAGATAGAAGTATAAATCCAAAAGCAAGTGAATTCTGAACTTCAGCCCAGAGGCAGTACAGGATGGAGACTGAAACTGTTCAAGGCTTCCCCTTCTCCAGCCCCACGCCCTGCTCAGAGAAGTGTCCCAGAGGAAGAACTGGGGCAAAGGAGGGGCTCCTTTCATCTGTGGTTCAACAGGGATGGAGAAGGAAATAGGATGAGGTAGGGGTGGTGGTGGCATAGCTAGAAGAGAGATGCTACAGACACAGGTAAGGTTAATGTCCCAGGAGATTTCCTTTTGAAGCCAGCAAGAGTCTGAGAAGTCGGTGGAGGATGTCAGAATAGAACTGCCCATTCGTTCATTCTTTCATCCATTCATGTAGCAGTGTGGAAGTACATGTTTCCAATTCTAACTTTTTTCATTGTGAAGCATATGCTGTAGGGAAAATCATTTTGTGGATATCCCACATATGTGTGCACCCTTCCCTCCCTTGATTCTAGAAATCTAAGTTCAGGTTCTTTCTCTCATTTATCAGTGTGAATTTGCATGAGCTATTGACACTCTGAATCGCAGGTTCTTCACTTGTAGAATAGGACTGATAAACATTCCTGCTTTTCCCTCCACCAGTCCTTAAGAGAATCAGCCAATCAATGGGTTGGTAGTGAAACTGTAGGGTCCACGAGGGATCCACAGAGCAACTGTGCTCAAAGTGAATAGAGATTGAGAACTTTAAACTTAATTCTGCAAAGCTGGCAAAAATAGATGTTACTTCCAGAGCACTGGAGGAGAAAAGTGATTATGTAAATATCATTAGACGCTTCCTGTTTTTGATGGATGCTCAGGGATCATGACAGCTTATTCATTGCTGTCTCCAAGATGCCATTCACAGTGATTAGTATAGAGTCCACTAATGAAGGATCAAAGGAAGTACTCAGATATCTATTGTGTTGATTTGTTAGTTAATATTTAAAGCATCTTATAAATCTGAAATCATGCTGTTAGCCCTTGAACACATACATGTTTTATGACTACCTTGGTCTCCTTTGGAAATCATTTCATTTGGTCTACTGAGAGACAGTAAGATACCGACAAAAAAATCAGAGGGTAAAGCAAGGTTCTCCTTCCTCTGGGTTGCTCCTAAGGCAAGCACACTCTCTTCCTTACCTCCCCAGATGCACATCTGTCCTAATCCAGATGTTAATGCTCCAGAATTGACAGTACATCAGGTGAACATCTAAAATATTATCCTGAGGAATGTCAGATTCACTGCATAGTGTTTATAATTTAACTGTTATTTAGCCTTTATGGATAACACACATACTTGCATATTGTTTTACAATCATTTTATAGTTGCTCTGTGAGAGATAATTAAAGGAAAGCCACTTTAAGTGAAGCTACTCAGAGGGACAAAGTTGTTGTTTTGCCAATAATGTGCTATGTAAATGCAAATTATCAGGATTTGTATTATAGGGAAACTGCTTAAATCATTTTTCATGAGACCAATATGTAAATGTTATAATAGTTCCCTGATTTATAGAGCACTTTTCTCCCGAAAAGATAAACATACCTAGCCATGCATTACTTAACAGAACTTCCCAAATTCCAGCAGGAGGAAATCCATTCATTTATTGATCCTTTCAATCAGATCCTACAACACTGCCCAGCCCATAGTAGGTCCTTAATGTTTAACAAGTGAACGAACGAATGAGGAGTTACTTTAACAAGGCCATAAACATTTGTAGCCTTCATGCAAAGAATGAGGGTGCAGAGGGGGATGTAATGAAGTAGAAAAGGTCAAGGTTGCCACCTTTGGTGAAGCACTGAAGTAGACAAAAGACTTGGCAAGAACAGAAGGAAAGAAAACAGAAAGAATGAGGGTAAGGTTAGGCAGGTGAGTTGAGGCTATTGTCAGCATATGGAGGAAATCTATTTTTCTAACCCTCAGAAAATGAAACTGAAAAAGAAGAAACAATGAGAAAATTCATTAGTAATTGATGAAGTTAATGTTCTGGAGAAGTGCCCCAGCTGAACAGTAATCCGTACAGGGCTTCCCTGGTGGCGCAGTGGTTGAGAGTCCGCCTGCCGATGCAGGGGACACGGGTTCGTGCCCCGGTCCGGGAAGATCCCACATGCCGCGGAGCGGCTGGGCCCGTGAGCCATGGCCGCTGAGCCTGCGTGTCCGGAGCCTGTGCTCGGCAACGGGAGAGGCCACAACAGTGAGAGGCCTGCATGCCGCAAAAAAAAAAAATCTGTACAATTTAAGTACCTGAGAAGCCAAGAAAAATGTAGTGGCGGGAGAACTGTGTCTTCATTAGCACAGGGTAGACCAGCAGTCTCATCAGTGATGAGAACAGAGCAATCCATGCTTTAGATTCTATAGGAGCCCTGTTTCATTGAAAGAAAACTCATCTTAGAGTTCACTCCATGTATTTGATTGGGGAACCCTTTTTTAGAGGTACACAATTAACCACTCATGGAACTAATGTACTAAGGAATACAGTTTGGAAAATAATGGTTTAGAGCCTAGAAAAATAGTACAGAAGAGCAGTCCCCATGGAGGTCATATTTCTTTTCTTTTTTTTAAGATGTTGGGGGTAGGAGTTTATTAATTTATTTATTTTTGTTGTGTTGGGTCTTCGTTTCTGTGCGAGGGCTTTCTCTAGTTGTGGCAAGCAGGGGCCACTTGTCATTGCTGTACGCGGGCCTCTCACTGTCGCGGCCTCTCTTGTTGCGGAGCACAGGCTCCAGACGCGCAGGCTGAGCAGTTGTGGCTCACGGGCCTAGTTGCTCCGCGGCATGTGGGATCCTCCCAGACCAGGGCTCGAACCCGTGTCCCCTGTATTAGCAGGCAGATTCTCAACCACTGCGCCACCAGGGAAGCCCCCATATTTCTTATATAAAGAAACAAATCACATTCCTGTTCATCTTTGGCACTTAACAATCACAAGAGATGTCCCCAAACCTTGAATCCCCAGACTTCTGAATACTACATATAATGTATGTATGTATAGGATATTATGCTTATCATTCCCCTGAATATAACTGGGACATTGAAATGACCCCTTCAAACCCTATTGATTCTATAAACGTGAGAATAAAGTTTTTTTTAATGTAAGCTATTGCTGTCCTTTTTTCACACCATTAAAACACAAAATAGTGCCCTGTCTCTGACCATTGGATCCATGTAGATCCCCATCTTGGGTCTGGACTGGGAAGATAAAAGGCTCATACCTCCAGCCTGTTTTGATGATTGTTGAACAAAGCAAGAGCCTGAATTGTAAACTGCAAAGATCACCGCTAGACTTGTCACCCCAAGGACTGGGTTACCTGTAAAATAAGAAGAATCATTAAGAGTATGTACTGGCCTTCCTAGTGGCGCAGTGGTTGGGGATCCACCCACCAATGCAGGGGACATGGGTTCAAGCTGTGGTCCGGGCATATCCCACATGTCGCGGAGCAACTAAGCCCGTGCACAACAGCTACTGAGCCTGCGCTCTAGAGCCTGCAAGCCACAACTACTGAAGGCCACACGCCTAGAGGCCGTGCTCCACAACAAGAGAAGCCACCGCAATGAGAAGCCCGCGCACTGCAAGGAAGACCCAACACAGCCAAAAATAAATAAACAAAATTTTTTTTAAAAAAGAGTATGTATTGACCTTCTGACATGGTTTTGAGCACTCTTCATGCATTGCATCATCTCATCCTCACTATAACCCTATGAGCTGGACACTATTACAATCCCTGTTTTACAGCTGCAGCTGCTGAGATACAGAAAACCCGTTGGAATATTGCTTTCCTGATATAATGCAAGTATATTTTGTTATTCTCAGGTCTTTATGGTAGAAGTGGCATTTCATGCAGGCCTATGGGAGCACACTGGATATTTTCAATCATAATGAATAGGCTGGGACCCTAACCAAAAGGAGATTGAAATGATCCTCTGAGCTTGAAATAAAGGTCACTAGGTCATCTTTTGAAAGCTTCTGAAGGGTCCTCTCCCCTCCAGTACCTTTTTCAAGTTGTGGCACTGAATTGATAGAATGATTTCAAGTTCAAGGTCATAACAAGAGATAGGGAAAACAATGGTGATGGTGGAAGAAACAGGATTTTTTAAAAGAATATGGAATGATATAAAAATAACATAAAGGAAGGAAGGAGATGAGGGGACTTTGGCAATACTTTATGCTGATGGTGGAAAATGATGAAATACACTTACGGCTTTAAGGTTGTGGGCAGAATTGTTAGAAGTTAGGAGGATCTGGAGTCAGACCACTTGGTCCAAACCTCACTCTACTACTTCCTATAGATAAATGACTGTCAACCAGTTAAACCTTCATAAGCCTTGGTTCGCAGCATAAAATTGAAATAATGATATTATCTACCCTCTTACATTTGCTTTGATCCTCTCATGGGAGGATCTATAGAATGGTGCCTGGTATACATTAAACTCTCAGTAACTGACGGTTTTATTATGCCTCCCTTCTCAACAAATCTGTTACACTTCCAAAGCTGGTTCCTACCAACCTTTCTCTGTTAAATAGGTCTTCAAAGAGAGAGCAGCCCATCATGGTGATGAAGAAACCAATTCTACTTTGAAATCATTTTATAAATGAGGTACAACGTGAAAAATCCCTTAGCACAGCGTTGATTGAGCACATAGTAAGTGCTCAATAAATAAAAGGTGTTGTAATATGAATCATTATTTATAATTGCACAATGAATAAGAAAGGATAGAGGCAAATTCACCCCAATTCTTAAACAAATTACATGTCCAAAGAATGTCAGAACCCCCATAACCCTCATTCTGCTCACATATGATGCACTGTTGGGAAGATGACTTGTGTGCTGAAAACCAGCCCAGGTACCCCAGGGGTAGGAGGGTCACAGATCCTTTGAAGGGACAGAGTGAAGGGAGAAAGGTAGCTGGTCAGACCCTCAGGATGAAAAGGCAGCAGGTGACAGGAGGATCCTCCCTACGGATGGTGGGGAAACACAGGCCTGATGTCACACACTCGGCGGATCTCAGTATCTATCCACATGAAAGGAAAGGGACCCATGGGCAGTCTCAGCATCACCCGTAATAAAAACAATATCTACTATTACTTTACAGCAGAACTTGACCAACTATGACCCGTGGGCCAAATCTGACTTGCACCAACTTTTGTGTGGCCCGTGTGCAAAGAATGACTTTTACATTTTAAAATGATTGAGTAAAATCAAAGAAAAGAAGGATGATTTATGGTATGTGAAAATCAGATGACAGACATTCCAATTTCAGTGTCCATAAATAAAATTTAATTGGAACACAGTCACATCCATTCATTTACCTACATCAATGGCTGCTTTGGGACACACCAGGCGACTGAGTGGTTGCAACAGACCCACAGAGCCTGAACTATTAACTCTGGACTTTTATACATAAGTTTGCCTGATTTAGAGCATTGTGCTTTTTAGTGTTTTACCATTCATTCATTCATCCATTCATCAAGCGTTCTTGAGCATCGCTCTGTCCAGGCACTAAGGAGACTGAGATCCAGGGATGCAGAAAAAGAAAGATGAAACCAAAGCATCCATAGTGCTTTAATAGAGAGGTAACACACAGCTAGGGTAGTGCAAACGGGAGGCGAGAGAGTGGGAGGGTTCAGTAAACGTTTCAGGAAAGAGATTCTCTCAAACATGACAGTCACACAGTGACCAGACTGTTACTCTTTTCTTGGATGCACTATGCATGGCATGTGGCACATGGGATCTTAGTTCCCAGACCAGAGATAGAACCTGCACGCTCCCTGCAGTGGAAGTGCGGAGTCTTAACCACTGGACCATCAGGGAAGTCCCAGACCATTACTATTTTGCAGATGTAGATACTGAAGCAGAGAGAGGCCAACAGCTTGCTGAGGGTCAATTGCTAAAGCAGGGTCAGGACAAGGCCAGAATCTACTTCCAGGCTTCCCAAGTCCAGGCCCATGCGATCTACCTACCAAAACAGGCTGTGTGACAAGAAGGGAAGAACCATCTGTGTAGCAGGGTGGGAGACCAAGGAGAGGGGAAGACGAGGTGACTGTGTCAACGAGTAGATCAGATTCAGTCATGGAGACAGCCAGTGCTTGCTGGTGCAGGACAAATGTATGTTCTGAATGACCATTTGAGAAGGTAGCCAATTTCTGGACCAGAAGTAACTCTCCTCTGAGAAGTGTGTGCAGTTTATTTCAGGAACACTGCTGCCAAAGCCTGGATTTTGTTACCTGCTTTGAAATCACTGGGACCATCCCAAGCTTGCAGTCTGGTTTATTTCCATCACTCTGGTTTGGGACATATCCACAGAAGCTTGGAAGGGGAGAGCATTGTCATTTTAAGTTTAGCCATTTTCTAACCATTTTTGTTTTGTTTAGCAAATGTGTTAAATGTTTACCATGTGTTAGGAAATTTTACATTATGTCATTTCAACAAATCATGGTTACTAGTAAATGGCAATTGTGTTGAGCGGAGAAAGGTTTTGTTTCATTTTATTCTCATAACGAATGACTCTGTGAAACACAGGTTTGTAAAATTGGAAGTGGAAGGTCAGGATGAGAGGTGAAGAGGAAAGGAGAATTGATATTCATTAAGCACCAATCACAGAGTTCAAAAGGTGTTTTCATTTTTTTACTGTTATGAATAATGCTACAGAGAATAACATTAAAATAAAAACATTTTTGTCATGCAAAATATCTAAATTGTTGATTAATATTGACATTGTCTGAAGCTACCCTATATTTTCTCTAGGGGCTTCTTAATGTCCCTGAGGGCAGGGCGTATATCAATCTGATACTGAGCCTGACCTTGGTAATGGTCTTATTCTCCCCTACTCCCCTCAACACACAGGAGAGAATGTGAGCATCTTTTGAAAATATGTAGTTGGGGACATAATTCTCTGAAGGATCCAAAGCTTTGAGTCTATGTCCTGTCTCCCTTCTCTTTCCCCCATCCTACTTCTCTTATTCCAGCCCTGAAGATTAGACCGCCCCTGGGGGTCCTTGGAGCTACTACCAGTGATCCTATTGCCTGAGAACAGGAAGGGGCTTCTCTGTTTTCACTTTGGGATTTGGGTTTTCCCAGCCTAACAATAAATATCTACTCAGGTGAGACTAGAGCATTTTCAGGGAGTCAGTGTATTTGCTAATTAAAGTTTACAGCCTGTAAAAAATTCACCTTTAAGGAACTATGATTTTTCCCCCATCCAAGCCCCTTGATGTCACGATTTTTAAATGAAAATCCAATAACTTTATTAAAAACTAATGAGATGCTCTTTGTTCTACCTCTGCATTCCTATAAGGCTACAAGAGGAGACTGAATGTAGATATTGCGTGGAATGCTTCCCTTGTCAGGGTGGTATTAGCCATCTGGCTAATTAAGCTCCATATTTAATCCCTTATTATTTCTCACGCATTGCAAAGGCAACTCAGCATTAGGGAGTGCGGCCCTGACACCTTTAGATTCGGGCTTAGACTCCAAGAGCTCCCAGGGATTCATAACAAGGGAGAGGCACAGGAAGACTTGGGCTTCTGCACATACGTAGCCCAGGCTGCTGGGAACTTAACTTTAGCTTTGCTACTTACTAGCTGTGTGACCTTAGGCAAGTCACTTAACATTTCTGAACCTCAATTTTTCATCTGTAAAAAGAGGATGATAACAGTACGTATTTCATAGGATTGTGACTATTAAATGAATCGGTTCATGTAAAGAGCTTAAAACAGTGCCTGAACATAAGGGCCCAATAAATGTTAGCTATTGTGATTAATTATGCTTGTCATTGAATCATGGAAAGGACACATCCAAGTCAGAGCTGCGCCGAGAAAAGTATCTCACCCACGGTAGACAGGTTATAATCTGCAGCTCGGATTATACTCGGATCTTCACTTTAAATAAATAAAATGCATTTGCTATTGAGGGGATTGATTTGCATGAACCGTCCGTACATTTTTCATCTAGTCACTCCATGAGTTGAGTTGAGATCCAGGGATAAAATCTATTCATTTCACGAAACTTATTATCAGGCTCTGGGCTAGACTACAAATAGAGATCCACATAGCATGTGTCCATTCAACAATTCTAAATCGAGGTAACAAGTGATTACATAAAATGGTTTATTTGCTTCCAAGCTGACCTGGAAAGCCTGGTTTGAATTTAGAATTCTTGGAATTCTCAGAGTTCTGGGCCCAAATGTGGCAGGACTGCTGACCTTGACCCCGCCCATGGCCTGACACCTTCTCTTCCCATCCCAGCTCAGTCTGCACACTGTGTCCTTGTACACAGGCATATGGATGCTCTAGCTTGCGTGTCCCAACTGCACTGTGCAGGCCTGGGGGGGGGCTCACCCTGATGGCATCATCTACCCTTGTGAGGGGAAACTCAGGTAAGACGTGTTTATGGGGGCAATCTAAGTGGATCCCAGGCCTTTGAGGTAAATAATTCCAGGGTCCTGGGCATCCAGAGCCTTGAATAGACAATTCCCTTGGTCCTGTAGACTCCTTGCACCATGAGAAAAGGTATCACTGGAGCAGGGCAGGAGCAGGAGCCAGGCAGGGACCTTCTTGCTTATGCCTAAGGGCCTTTTCTTTGTTGCCCACACTGTCCTTGACATGGGAGATACCATGATGAGAAGACAGACAGGATACAGAGCATAGCATATGAATAAGCATTAAACAGCTACTTAAATAATTTCCTCCAATTGTGATGATGCTGTGAAAGAGAAATCCAAGGTGTTGTGAGTATATGGAGAGAGAGCCCTGACATCACCTAGGGTTTGTGGGAGGTCTTCCTGGGAAAGCTACATGAGCTGAGACCTAGAGGATATAGAAAGTAAAGAGGGTGACAGAGAGTCTTCCAGGCAGAAGAAACATCACATGCAAAGGCCCTAAAGTGGGAAGCAGCCGAAGAAGGTTAACACGTCTGGAGTACAGAGAAGGATGGAGAGGGTATGGGGAAAGATTGGAGACGCAGGAAGGGGTGAGGTGCTTCAGGGTATGTTTGGAATTTTGTTTTGTGAGGATTTTGTTTAGTAAGGATTTATCTAGGAGCCATGGGAAGGCATTTAAGGATTTTAAGCAGGGGTATGATCTGTTGAAATCTGTATTTTTAAAAGTTCTCTTTGCCTCAGCTTAGGGAAGGGGTGGGGATTGGAGGCACAGGCGTGGACATTGTGAGTCCAGTTGGGAGGCTAATGCCAACACAATGGTGGCCTAGAGAAGATGTGGAGAAAAGTGGTGACTCCAAGGCATGGAGCTAAGTGAATGTGGAGGTGAAGCAGGGGGAGGTATCAAAGGTGAATTTCCAAATGTCTGGCTTAGCAACCGGGTGGGTGGTGGCATGTCTAAGAGGGGCAAGACATGCAGACTTGGAGGTGACTTTAAGAACCAGATAGAAACGCTGAGAAGAAGCTCAGAGAAGATGCCTGGGTAGGACCTGTCATTGAGCAGAAGGCAATTGGAGCTGTGGGAGGAGATGGGGTCACCCAAGTGGCATCTCACTACAGGGCTCTCTCCTCAGGGAGAAAAGGTCATGGTTCTTCTCTTCAGGGAGAAGCAGGCATGGTTCTTCTCCTCAGGGAGAAAAGGTGAGTGTTCTCCTCAGGGAGAAGAGCCCTGTGGAGCTCCACAGTGCCCTGTTGAATTCCATAACTTCTCACCCTTATACCACCATCACTCTGGTCCAAACCACCATCATCCCTGTTCCCCACAAGGCAGTCAGGGTGTTCCTTTTAGAACACATGTCAGATCATTTCTCTCCTTGGCACAAAACCCTCCAATAGCCCTCAGCTCACTCAGGCTGGTGGACCACAAGGCCCTGCACAATTTAACACACACACTCCCCCACCTGATTTCCTCTCTGACCTTACTGTCAACCCTTCACCCTCTTGCTCTGCACTAGGGCTTTTGTACTGGCTGTTCCCTCTGCCTGGAATGCTTTTCCCTCAGATGCTGCATAGCTTGCCTCCTTAGTTCCATGTCACTTTATCAGTGAAGTGACACTGATCACCCTATTTAGCCCCACTTGCACCTGGCACTCTCCACCTACCTTCCCACTAAACCATAAGCCTCATGAAGGCTGAGATTTTTGTCTTTCTGTTTTTCACTGCTGTTTCTCAGCACCAGGAAGAGTGCTTGGCACATACTTGGTAGTCAATAAAAATGTGTTGAATGAAAAAATTTAAAATCAGGTAGGATGATAAGGAATCTGAGCTATATCAGCCATTTAAGAAAAATACTTGAGTGATTAGATTCCATTGAAGATGAAGTAGAATTGAAACAGAGCAGGACCCTATGGGGCCTTCCCAGAACAGAACCACCCCTGCATGTCCTCTGCCTGCCTTTTGTCTGTAGAAAAACTTTAGTCAAAGAATAAATTTAATCGGAGAAGTGAGAAAATGCAGAAACAAAAGAAAAGCAGTCAAGCAGGACAAAATAATAATAGTTTAGTCATTAAACAAAGTCAACGACCTTTAGCTCCTCTCAAGCGCTACAGATAATATTCTGAGCCATATCCTTTGAACTGTTTGGTAGATACTGAAACCCCCACCAGGTGGAAGTTAACTACACGATGACCAGATTGTAACCATTACATAAGCTGACACTATTCTGAGAACTGGCCCCAAAGAAATGGAACAGAAGATTAACTCTGCTGAAAGCAATCAAGACGACACTGACCAGACCACTGTATGATTAACTTCAAGATGACTGTCAGAGCTGACTCTACTGTTTCCGCATGCAGCCCCCTCCCTCTTCCTATACGCTCCTGAAACTCTCTTTTAAAAGCTCTTGCCCACTGATCAGCAGTGGGGAGTTGGCTTCTGGACATGAGTCCGCCTTTCCCACTGTTGCCGGCCTCCAAAATAAAGCAGACTTTCCTTTCTACCAATACTTGCCTCTCGAGTACGGGCTTTTGAGTGGTGAGCAGCCAGACCTGAGTTTTGGTAAGAAAATGAAGACTGAAATGTGACCTTTGCACTCCTACATGACCAGCTGGTGAGCCACATGAGGACAGGGATCTTTGCTATTTGTTTACAGTGTATTCTCAGTGCCTGGGACAGTGTCCGCAGCACAGCAGATATTCAAATATACACCTTGAATTCATGAATAAATTGACACAGCCGTCATCTGTTGGTGACCTTGGTGATGGCCCCGTTGGCTGTGCAGTGAGGGTGTGAGGCTGACTGAGGGGGTTGTGAAGGATGAGAGGTGAAGAAATGGAGTGCCATGAGCTTGGACAACCTGGAGAAAACTGGCTGAAATCCGGAGAGGAGAAAGATGAGGAAGTGGCTGGAGGGAGGTGTGAGATCAATGAAGATTTTCATTGGTTCTTAAAGATGGGAGAGGCAGAACCATGTGCAAATTTTGATTACAGTAAGTCCCCTACATATGAATCTTCAAGTTGTGAGCTTCCAAAGATGTGAACGAGTTTGCATGTCCAATCACATCAGTTAGTACACGAAGGTTGCAGCAGCCATTCAGAATGCAATCCAGTGTTACTGTGTCATCTATGACAAGGAAAAAGAGCTACTACCCAGACATCACTGGATTGCTTTTTCAATTGAAAAGGGGAGATAGAATTGAATCCAGCAAGGAACCAGAACTTGTGTGTCAACAACGTCAGGCGTGACTGAAATTGCAGCCTGGCCTCCGTCTCCTGTTGCTGACGATCCTTCAGCTCTACCATCTCCCACCTCCTCTCCCTCCTCCAGTCAGTAACTCTTCTTGCCTGTTCACTCGATGCCAGCCCCTGTGTGCCAGCTGTTGTACCGTACTAATGTACTTTTCAAGGTACTGTGCTGTGAGATTAAAAACATTTTCTTTGTTTTTTGTGTGTGTTTGTTTTTATGTATTATTTGTGTGAAAAGTATTATAAACCTATTACAGTACAGTACTATATAGCCGATTGTGTTAACTGGGTACCTAGGTTAACTTTGTTGGACTTAACGAACAAATTGGATTTACGAACGTGCTCTTGGAACAGAACGCGTTCGTATGTAGGGGACTTACTGTAGAAGGAACCAGCAGAGGGCGATGTGGGAGATTTATGAGAAAGCGAGGAAACCAATATGGTATAAGTTCCTTAAGAAGGCATGATGGCATGGTACCCAGACACTGCACTGGAAGAGACCCCTCTTCTCCAGGGACAGGCAAGGAGCGGCTGGTGCATCCGTGGAAGTTACAGGCATTTCCCCTCATGGCTTCTACTTTCTCTCTGTAGTAAGTAGGAGGAAGGTCAGAGGGAGATTTGGAGTCTTTCAGGGAAATGAGAAGACATTTGGACACAGAATGACAGAGGGTGGGTGTAGGCAGCATTAATAGGTGGGGGAAAGTGTTTGGTGGAGCCCAGATGAGGAAGTCTCTGGTTATTACATAGAATAGATCAAAACAGATATAAGAGTGTGGGTCAGGGCTCTAAGTTCGATGGACTTCAATCCCCTTCTATATTTGGAGGAAATGACCTAAAATCTCTTTATACTTTTACGTTTTATAACTCTTTTGAGCCCAGGCAGGTATTAGGTATCAGAACAATGGTGTTGGCTCCCTATAGTATCTTAAGGTAACTGAGAGGGCTGCTTAGTCTCAGAAAGAAATTCCATTAAACACAGGGCTTTTGTCTATCTTCCAACCTCTCCACGAAGCAATAATGCATTATTTCATGAACTAGAAGTAATTAGCCTGAGAAACTTTGCTGTTTATATTAGAGAATACTGGGTGAACCCTGGCTTCCATGGGCCCACTCCAGGGATTTGAGGCTTCCAGTGGAGGATAAATTGATGTAGAGTGCACAGCCCCTACTCCCAGGAGACCCTGTTGGAGAACAGCAAAAATATGACTAGATCTGGAGTCTTTATCTGGATTCGAATCCTGGATCTTCCACTTGGGGAAAGGAAGGCATGTTGATTTTGAGGGGAACCTCTCTGAGCCTCTGTTTCCCTATGGTCAATCAACTACACACAAATACCTACTGGAATCCTTAACATTCTATGGGCCAGCCACTATTGTGAGTGTGTCTTCTATCAAGCCATTTATCTTCGCAACCCTCTGAGAGGATGCTGTTTTCATACTTCTCCGACAGATGAGGAAACTGAGACCGAAAGATGTTAAGTAACTTGCCCAAGGTCACCCAGGTAGTAGGAGCTGAGCCATTCTGGCTGCAGAGCTGGTGTGCTTACCCACACTCTGCAGCTGCTTCCAGGCACCAGGGAAACTGACTGCTTACTGAGATTTGCCCACGTTACAGATGTTGTTGGGTCCCAGGGCAGGCTGCCCCCAAATATGCCTCAATGTCATATTGATTATTTCGAACTAAAGTTAATTGAGAAAGAGCCTGTGGGGGAAAAAATGAGATTAAAAAAACAAAACCCACGGCTTCCCTGGTGGCGCAGTGGTTGAGAGTCCGCCTGTCGGTGCAGGGGACGCGGGTTCGTGCCCTGGTCCGGGAGGATCCCACGTGCTGTGGAGCGGCTGGGCCCGTGAGCCATGGCCGCTGGGCCTGCGCGTCTGGAGCCTGTGCTCCGCAACGGGAGAGGCCACAACAGTGAGAGGCCCGCGTACCGCAAAAAAACAAACAAACAAAAGAAACAACAAAACCCAAAACACCTGACCCCTCTCTTTCCCCCAAATGCAGGAAATAAATCTCCCGTGTAAAGGTGTCCTCCCCATACCAGGAAGATAAAAAGCATCCTTATCACCAGAGTCAGGGAATTCAAGGCTAAGAAAGCTGTATAGAGAGACTTTGTTACTTCTTCATTAGTCTGCTGCCCCAAGCACAAGCCCCTTTGTTTTGTCAAATCTTCACAAATAGTTTCTTTGTCTGAAAATGATACTTTGGTCATTTCCTATTGTCCTATTTCTATAAGAGCTCTGTGCATATGAATTAAATTTGTTGTTTTTCTTTTCTCCCGTTAAGCTGTCTTGTATCAGTTTAATCATTAGGCCAGCCAAAAGAACTCATGAAGGGGTAGGGGGGAAATTATGCTTAATTATCCCAAGAACCTGCAATATCATTATCACAGGTCATTCATGCGTGAGGCTATAGATGCTCTCAAGTGTTAAATCACTTGTCGGGGAGCACAGAGTCCCTCCGGGCACAAGCCTAGGTTTCTGGCTTCCTTCCACATCGAGGTATCTGATCTAAATAAGGTAACACACGGAAATGCTTGGTAACTTGTAAAACACTGTATGGAGAATGGTATCACCATTCTCGGCAGTTCTGGCTCTCTCCAGAGCTCAGAGCTTCACATTGCTCTTACAGATAAGAAAACTGTGTTTCAGAGCAGGGAGTTACTTTGCCAGCGTGACATGGACAGGAAACAGGAGAGCTGGGATTGGACCCAGAGGAGCCTGGCTCCTTGAGGACCATGACCTCTATGCCCTTCACACTGGGGACCCTTAGGCCCAGGGGTCATGGGTAAGGTGCTTTGCATAAAGTTGATGAATCCTTCTACAGAGTTGACTTTATTCAGAGACTTGGGTAAAATATCATTTTATGTTAAATATAGTGATATATTAGTGCACTGGAATGCAGCATTCACATGAGTTTTTTTTATAATAAATCATGAAACTTCAAAACAATTTTGGTTTGGCTACTGCAGCTTAGGACTATCCCCCCAGGCCCCCAGAGATATAGATTAGTCCTCCTGGCCTGTAGGGTATCTGGGAAGTTTGAGAAGCTCCTCCAACATCTTACTCCAAAATACTGGGGACAAAAATGCAGATACAATAGAGGCATTTGTATCTTCTGGACGTTTTTGTACTAGTGGAGGTGCTGATTGCTTAGAAGTGAATAAAGCTGCTTAACACGAGGTGAAAGGCAGGGTGTTTCATCGTTGTGTGTGTGTTGCTTTCACCCTCTGTGGACACCGTTGTGCACAGTGTCAGTGGAGACTCCAGGGCATAGGTGACAGATGCTACCTTCCAGCTTCCTAGACTCCACTGCTTGTATTTTCCCTTCTCTACCACCGGGGGTCACAAGCGCCCACAGTAATGCTCCATCTCTTTCTAAGAAAGCAAAGGAGTTTCTTTTTTGTAAATGAGAGCTGTGTGTGGCTGCAGCAAGGTCCTTTTGCCCCTTCACTGATAAAAGGGGCAAGTGCGGGGACAGCGCGGGTGGGGAGGGGCAATAAGAGGGGGCGGAGCTTGGAGCTGCAGGGCAGGAGAGCAGCCTCCTCCCAGGGAAGCCGCCGCCTCCCTGCTGGTGACCCCTCGGGGTGAGGTGGGAGTAAGTGGGTGGTAAAGCAACTGTGGGGTGATGGGAAGAACTGCCCCATGTGGACCACATCTCCTTCACCCATAGGCTAAATAGCCCCCTGATGTGCTGCTAAAGGACAGCCAGTGTTAAGAACTGGCTTAGATGAGGTCAGAGTTTAGAGGCGAATCAACTTAAAGAAAACATTGAATAAGAAAATGTTTAGGTAACCGTAGGTTTGTTTGCTATGTCTGTGAGTCTGTTTCTGATTTGTACATAGATTCATTTGTAATACTTTTTAGATTCCACAAAGGGGAAAGAGAAGGAGGGGAGGGATAAATTGGGAGTATGGGATGAACAGATACAAACTACTATACGTAAAACAGATAAGCAACAAGAACTTACCGTATAACACAGAGAACAATATTCAATATCTTGTAATAACCTATAATGGAAAATAATCTGAAAAAATATGTATTATGTAACTGGAAAACTTTGCTGTACATCTGAAACTAACACAATATTGTGACTCAACTATGCTTCAATTTGAAAAAAGAAAGAAAGCAGGAAAAGGTTTAGGACGTCCATGCGTATGGCCAAATGAGGGACTGAGCTTGGGAAATGGTTATTTTTGTTGGCTCTTTCTAGGCTGGGCACCTCCATGTTCTCAGGCTTTGTGTTGCCAGAGCCTGGTGTAGCTCCTTGGTGGTGGTAGACTCACAGTAATTGCTGGAAGAAAGTAGAGAGGAAATGAGGGAGGATGGGAAAAGGAAGGAAGGAAAGAATGGAAGGTACATATGTTAAGCCGGTATAAGTGGCAGATGGCCCCCAGTGACTCCATCTTCCAGTATCCGTGCCCTTGTGTGACCTTCCCCTGAGTGTGGGCTGGTCCTAGTGACTCACTTCTAACAAACAGAATATGGCAAGTGTGGTAGAGTGTCACTGCCAAGATTAGGTAACAAAAAGGCTGTAACTTCTGTCTTGAGCATCCTTCTTGCTCTCTGACTCTGGCTCTGAGGGAAGCCAGCTTCCAAGTTGTGAGCTGCTCCATCAAGAGGATGGTGTGGCAAGGTCTTGATGTCTGGTCAACAACTTGAGAAGACCTGATTTCTGCCAACAGTCAAGTGAGTGAGCTTGGAAGCTGGTCATCCCTGTGAGCCTTCACGACTGCAGCTCCAACCAACATCTTGACTGCATCCTTGTGAGAAACCCTGAGTGTGAGACACCCAGCTCATCACACCGGTTTTCAGACACACAGGAACTGTGAGACAGTAAACGTTTGTTATTTTAAGGTGATAATCTTATGATAAATTATTAGGCAGCAACAGGTAACTAATATAGATTTTGGTACCTGGAAATGAAGTGTGGCTGAAATAAATATCTAAAAATGTAGGAGTGCAGGCAGTGGAAGGAGGCTGGGAGGATTTTGAGGAGAGGGTTAGAGAAATCCTAAATGGGCTTGAACAGACTTTCTGTAGAAATCTGGGCTTTAAATCCTCTGCTCTTAACTATTATATCAATACATCCACACATCTCAGAGAATGCAGAGACTCTGCACATATGCAAGAATCTTTATGCAACTGTTTGTCTTCCTCTTCAGCAACTCCAGAGAAGTTATTCCTTTTCATGTTTTTAAATATGGGCATGCTATTATTGTAACTATCCAACAGACATTTGAACTCCTTCTGTATGCCAAGCACATGCTTGGCAAGACAAAGGTGAATAAAATCATTTTTGCCCTCGAAAACATAATCTAGTCAAGTATTTTGTTTGTTTGTTTATTTATATTTTTTGTTTTAAAACTGGACCCCAACTAGAGGAGTCCTTGCATCTGAAAGCTACGTGTATTAATTTTATTGAGCGCAATGATCATTCCGGAGGCTGTACACCATTTGGGATATAATAGATTTGAGTTAAGCACACACACAGAAGCTCTTAGTAACTCACCATTTTCTCCTTCTCAGAGCCACAATATCATGTCAGCACTGACCAGCTCTAAACAATATGTTGAAGGTGTCATGTTGCAAGAGCTGAAAAAAATCTCTGATGTGCTTCTGTGGACCACATTTGACTGAAAGGTGGTTTAATCACTGTGCAGACCATAGAGGAAAGAGAACTGGGCTGAGGGTCAGAAGCAGGGTTCTAAGTCTTGTCTTTGCCTTTGACTGAGTGATGCTAGGCTAATCGCTTGGATTTTCTGTGCTCTAGAGAATCAATAAAAATGGAGAAACACACCTACAGGTTCTTGTGAATACCATAAACAGAAAAATAGCTAAAATTTCCTTGAAAAAAATTTTGTTCCTCACGTGTATGGTGATAATATTGCAATGTTTATAGAGATCTAATTATAATTTTCCTTCTTTGTTTTTTTTCTTGACAACAATTTCCTATGTTCTGACAACTTTCCCAGAAGTATTTCAGAGATAAGCACCAATGGCCAATAATATATTCCAGATTTAGCATTAATCGTATAAAATTTATAGAATCAAAATGAAATACCTCTTGTCAATGTTTTCCCCATAGAATCCAACAAGGCACATTTTCACTTCCTTCACATGCACCTGCCTCATTTCCTCTTTTCCCACTTTCCTTCTGTCTTCCCTCCTTTTCTTCCCCTGGAAAATAAAGGTGCTAAAAGCCATTTGGCCAAATAAAGCAGATAGGTAATATTTAGGGTTAGCAAGGCAACAGAGAAGAAGACACTTTTCATACTCTGCTGTTGGAATTATAGATTGGCCTGGCTTTTTAAGAGCACCAAGTGGCTATATTTCAAAAATTTTAAATTTTGACCCCCGAAGTTTACAATTTGACCCTAAAAGTTCACTTCCAAGAATTATTTCAACAAAAATTACTTGCACAAGTCATATTATGCATAAGGAGAAACAATCATTCCCAATTCCGTTTAAAATAATGAAAATTCGGAAAGAATATAAATGCCACCAAGGTGTTTATTTACAGTAACTGATAACATGGACTGGTATGCAGCCATTCAGAAGAATTCAATAGATCCGTATATCTACTGGCATGGAAAGATCTCTCAGACATGAGCAAGAAAACAAGTTTACTTTTTCACTTTACTCATGGAACAAATATTTATTTAGCACTTACATGTCGAGCAGTGGTATAGGTGCATGAGATATAACAATGAACAATTCAGGCAAAACTCCTGTCCTCAAGAGTTTGCATTCTAGTTGAAGATCAGTGTTTAAAGTATGACCTCGTTTAGGTTAAAAAGAATCACATATGGATATGTTTGCAAATGAGCAGAAAATGACTTGAAGGATATAAAGATGAATCTGACATGGGCTTCCAGGGCGCAGGAAGGACGTTCCTCTTGACAGCGTGAGCTCAGAGACAGGGACCCGGGTAGATGGGTACACCCCGAATGTCTGAGTCACAGGGAAGTGTGCTGGATCATAAGGTAGAAGTATGAGTTAGGCAGCTGTGGACTGGCAGGAAGAGTACTCGGTTATTTCTCTCTTTATCCATGTGGATTTTACATACAGATAATATACTCTCATTGAAAAGATGCAATAACCCAAAGACCTCTGCAACCTTCTGGCCGCACCTAACGTGAGGGTAGCATTTGCTCCAAACGTCTTAAAGCTAATGAAGCTTTAGGGTCCCAAACTCAGATGCTTGCAGGAGCCGGAAGGCATGATGGAAAAGTTGATCAGCTTAGTCTGGGCTTGAGACTCAGCTCTTCCTCAGAGGGCAGCTGTCACGTGGCTCAGCCCAGGCGAGTGTGCTGGAAGACGGGCCTCGGACACCAGATCTTCCCATTTTTAAGCCACGTAGACTCTGGGCATTTGTAAATGTTGGCTCAGAAATTTTTTTACGCTTCTGAAAAATCACAGCTGCCAATAGCACCTGGCTCACAGCCTCCAGTTTGTGACCTGCTAGTCTTCACTGCAGGTTCTTTGAAGGAGCCGTGAGGGAACTACCTTAGCTTAGCATACCACACAGCAAGCCTCTGGAGGGCCTGTGTAGACACAACTCCCGGCTGAGAGGTCCACGCTCAGCCACTGCTAGAAAGCTCTCCCTCCCAGCCTCTTTCAGCCCTGCCAGCCCACCTGTAGGAAAGTGTGCTTCACCTCCTACCTGGCAGCTTTGCTAAAAGAACAAGCCCTCCTGAGATTCAAGTGAACTCAAGGGAAAATTTCTACTTCATTATAATAAAACACACACACACGCACACACACACACACACACACTACAAGAATCCACAAAAGATGTGAACAACCTAACAATACACCCTGTCTACATCCTGCTCCAACCCACAACCAAGTCACATTCCTTCCCATTAACTCCTTATTCTGTAGAGCACTGAATTCTTGTCTATACTCCATCACTGTTTAATTTTGAGTCTTTGAGTCTCAGTTTCTTCATCTGTAAAATGGGGACAGAGATTTCTGCCTCAGAAGACCATGAGGATTAAATCAAAAGACATGTGAGAGAGCTTTGCCATCTATAGGACATTGTGAAAATATAAAATATGTTTATTACTAATAAGGGGCCAGATTGGGGAACCAGGGAAAGTTTTCAAGTAGATTTTTCAATGTGCTTCAGAAAGAACTCTCTGGTGACACTCAAAGCATGCTCTAGCGAGGGGAAGGGCTGGAATAAAGAGACCAGTTTGGACTGTTGCAATGGTGGAGGTGAGTGGTGATGAAGGACATTGACACTGGGATGCACCAAAGGGCCCCATGTGAGAGAGGCGGTCCAGAGAAGGAAGGCAGTGGTGATTTCGTAGTTGTCATCTGAGTGACTGGGAAGATAAGGATGACATGAACTGAAACGGGTACTTTATGTGTTTTACAATGTTTACTGAGTGCCTGTTTTTTTCCAGGCACCGGTCCGGAGGCTTGGAGTACATCCAGGAGCACCATGTAAGTTCCCTGTTCTCAGGGCTTACATTCTGGAAGTGCACCATGGACCTCTGCCAGCTGTTAAAATGAGATGTGCATCGCCCAATCCAAGGATGAACTTGAGTTGGCATGATCTGAAGTGCAGACAGTGTGTCTCTGTCTAAATGAAAGAACCTTTACGTCTATGACAGGTTTCAGAAAATGTTGTAAGAATTTTTTTCTTTCTTACTTTTCATTTTGAAACATTTCAAACATATACAAAAGTAGAAAGACTAGTGTAATGAACTCCCATGCATGTATTACTCAACTTTCGTAATTATCAACTTACAGCCAAGTCATCAACACTCCTATCCATTTCCATCCCCCATTGCCCTGTTCTGATGTATTTTAAAGCAATTCTCAGACATTGTCTCATGTCAATATATAAGTATTAAATATTTTAATATATATTTCTAAAAGATCAAGACTTTTTAGATATATGATCACAATACCATTGTCATTCCTTGAAAAAGTTAGCAATAATTCTTTAATCTTTTTGCTGACTAAAATGAATGAGTTTATGTATGCAACTACAGTTTCAGGAATCCTCTCACCAAAGGCAAGGAAAGACCCCAAACAACGTCTTTGAAAATCTGTGTGCTGTTAACATCTTGCAGCATGGAGGAGGTGGGTAATAAACAAGTAAAGAAATAAGTGGAATAGATAATTGCAGTTAATACTAAGTGCCAGGAGGAAAATGAAGCAGGGCAGTGTGGTGGTGCTTGGGGGTGGCAAGGGGGCTTCCTCTCTTAGGAAGGAGCCTCCAAAGACAGGGTGAAAGGGAATCATTTCAGAGAGAAGGTGCAGAGAGAGCAGAGACCCTGCCCATGAGGAGGCCAGGAGGCTAGAATGATGGGGAGAAGGGGACACCGGTAGCAAATGAGGTCAAATCATGCAACCAGGGGAAGGAGCCTGGAGTTTTCATTCTAAGTGTGAGAGGAAACCATTGAAGGGTACTGAGCTGGGGAATTAGCTGATTTACATTAAAAAAAAAAATAGTCCTGCCTACTAAATGGAAAAAGGGTTGGAGACAGGCAAGGTAGGAGTAGAGAGACTGACTAATCTGGGGTTCTTGAATTGTCACCCTATCCTTATTGTCACCGAGCAGGATCCAGTGGGGCCTCCCCTGGACAGATCCCCTCCAAGTCTTCTGCCTGCCTCTTGTTTATAGAAAACCTTTAGCCTCCTAAGCCTTTCCTGAGTTCCAAAGAATAAATTTAATCAGTAAGTGAGAAAATGCAAAAACATGGGAAAATAGACAAGAAAAAATAATAATAGTTTAGCCATTAAACAAAGTCAAGGATCTTTGGTTCCTCCTCTAGGTAATATTCTGAGCCACATCCTTTGAGCTGTTTTGCAGATACTGAAACTCCCACCAAGTCTACTATATGCACGTAGACCCCAGACCAGTTAGAACCAAAAGGGTGATGATGTTGACTCCCGGTTACCTCACCACCAACCAATCAGAAGAATGTCCTCAAGCCAATCACTCACCCCTCACCCCTCTCCTCAGTGAGTAGTCCTTTTCTTCTTTTCCCTATACAGTAAGTCCCCTACATATGAACCTTCAAGTTGCCAACTTCCAAAGATGCGAACATGCATTCACATGTCTAATCACATAAGTTAGCTCGCATGCCTGCCGTACATTGTCATGTGCGTGCATCCTCTACAAGTGGTTGTGCTTTTGTGTACTTTACTGTAAGTACTGTATAGAGTACAGCGGTACAGTATCTTTATTTCAAGCCCAGGATGTCTGGAAGCAAGAGTAAAAGCAGCAGTGATGTAGCTGGAAATGGCAAGGGGATTTTCTTTATTTGAGGAGACACTGTTAGTTTTTGAGGCACAGGACCCAAACATAGAATGGTACACAAAGGTTGCATCAGCCGTTCAGAAGCAATCCAGTGCTACCGTGTCATCTATGACGAGGAAGGAAGAGCTACTACCCAGACATCACTGGATTGCTTTTCCAAGAGGGGAGATAGAATTGAATCCAGCAAGGAACCAGAACCTGTGCCATCAACATCAGGCGTGAGTGAAATTGCAGCTTGCCCTCCATCTCCTGTTGCTGACGATCCTTCAGCTCTACCATCTCCCACCTCCTCTACCTCCTCCAGTCAGTAACTCTTCTTGCCTGTTCACTCGATGCCAGCCCCTGTATGCCAGCTGTTGTACTGCACTACTGTACTTTCCAAGGTACTGTACTGTAAGATTAAAAATGTTTTCTTTATTTTTTGTGTTTGTTTGTTTTTTATGTATTATGTGTGTGAAAAGTATTATAAACCTATTACAGTACAGTACTATATAGCCAATTGTGTTAGTTGGGTACTTAGGCTAATTTTGTTGGACTCACAAACAAATTGGACTTATGAACGCGCTCTCGCAACAGAAATCGTTTGTATGTAGAGGACTTACTCTATTATCTCTGAACAAAACCTGGGCAGTGGGGAGTTGGTTCTTTGGGACATGAGTCCACCTTCTTCCCAAGATTGCTGGCTTCCTCAATAAAGCTATCTTTCCTTTTACGCAACACTCATCTCTCAGTATTAGATTGTTGAGCAGTGGAACCTGAGTTCAGTAACACCTATAGGATGGTGGCAGCGAATGGAAAGAATTGGATGAATATGGGAGGTCTTCTTACAAGGAGATGAAAGAGAACCAGCAGGTTTGGGGATGGCTGTGGTAACTTCATTTTTAAAGCATTAAGGATAAGATGCCAGTGGACTAGTTTGAGGAGGGCATGAGGCTATTTGAGGGCATCCATTAAAATAGCTGGGTTAGTCCTCACAGTGGGCGCACAGCAGTGAGGGACCAGGTGTCCATCTGGCCACCCCCTCCTGTGAGCCCACACCCCCAGCTCACACGAGCATCACAGTCATGATACAATGATGCTCCTGCATACCCAACTTCCTTCAGAAGTGGGAAAAACTGCAGGTGGGTTTGGTTCTGGCTTCTTTCTTCCAGTGTCCCCACCCCACTCAGGGTCTCCCTCCACATGAGGAGGGAGCAGTGAGGAATAGCTGTGAGAGGGGACAGTGATGGAAGGTGTGAGAGTTTCTACTCAGCAGAAAAATATTTTCACTCATTCGCGGAGCAATTTTCAGCTTATTGCATGTTGGGTACCACGTGAGGAACTAATGGGGCTAAAAAAGGAAAAGAAGGTACATCCTCAAACTGTTCTGGTCTAATGAGAGGGAGAAGGTACATTTATTAGAAACCAGTAGGGAGTTAAATGGGGTATAAAATAAAGGTGAAGTAGACTAGAGAGAGAGGTAGGCACAAATAAGAAATAAAATCATCATTTTTCCGAGGATACTTGAGGAATACCTATGTTATTTCCCCAGCCCTAACGTCACCCAGTGACCTTAGCCTCAGAATTCTTTGTGTTTCCCCAGCAAGTACCAATTTTATTGGGAAAGGAGCTGTATAGTTTAACTATCATATAAAATCTAGACACATAGTGTGACAATGAATTTTTCTCCCGAATTATTAAAATTATTTATATGAAAATATATATAAAGGCATAAGAATTAGATCACATTTGATTGCCCAATTAATAAATTATCCTTATTTAAAAAGGCATAATTAGGGGTACTGGAAAATCTAGAACAGATGCCCTATAATATTATTTGTTGCTTTGTCAGTGTCTCTCCTGCCCACCCCACCCCTATTTGGCCAATTCTCTTTGAGAAAGGGGGCCTAAGCTGAGTGATTTAAAAGATTATAAATCAATCTCTGGACTAAATTGGCTGATTCACAAAACTGTGAGCAATTTATATCTAACTTGGACTTGGCTTGTAACAACCCAGCAATTGGGAGCTCTCTACCATGGTTTACTGATATCGTGCTGCTAAGATATTTTTGAAATATTTCTCCTGCTTACATATTCATAGGTGTTTCAGAAGATTTTGGACTAGCTGGCCCAAAAGGGCACTCCAAGGTTTGTCGAGGGACCAAGGAGGGGCTACTTCTCTTGGGCAGCAGCGGGAAAGAGGGAGGGAGGATGCAGGAGAGCAGACATTAGACAGCGAGGCTGTCCCCTGGCCTGTGGGATTTAATCTGGTCATTCAATCCATCGGGAATTGTGGGATGTCTGCCACACATCGGCACCAGAACCACAAGAAGCTAGGAAAGAAGCACTCAATTATGTAGGCTCACAACCTTGAGTGCTTACAGGGGCCAGGCAGGTGAGATCAATGAACTAGTGGGTAGGAGCAAGGGGCACAACCCCCGAGATCTCTTATTTACCTATGTTTAACTTTAACTATTTACCATAAGGAAATAGTACAAGCATGCTGATAGACGGCAATTGATTCTTCTTTGGTATGAAGAGCACAGTAGAGAGAGGTGGTTCCCTGTGGCATGCAGGCCCCATCTAAGGCAGGTGGGAGTGGCAGCTCCAATGAAGCTCTGACTATGGTCAGGCCAGGCATGCCAAAACTCCAATTTTTCAAGCGAAGCCAGATGTCAATTTTTTGGGGTCAAATCTTATTTCTTTTCTATTTTTTTTTTTTTTTTTGCGGTACGTGGGCCTCTCACTGTTGTGGCCTCTCCCGTTGCGGAGCACAGGCTCCGGACGCACAGGCTCAGCGACCATGGTTCACGGGCCCAGCCGCTCTGCGGCATGTGGGATCCTCCCAGACTGAGGCACGAACCCGTGTCCCCTGCATCGGCAGGCAGACTCCCAACCACTGCGCCACCAGGGAAGCCCCAGACCTTATTTCTAATGGTTGGCATCTACTTAAAATATTTAGAAAACACCTTTGGAGCCATAATTCTGTGGCCAAGCCAACCTGGTTTCATTCCCTGAAGAAATGGGCCCTGTCCTTAAGCAAGTTGCCATATCCCTGGATGAATAACACATACTAACTTGGGCAGGAAATGAGAATACCTCTGGCATATAATGGTTGCGTGATATATGTTCAACCCCTTCCTCTTTCTCATTATGAAACAATATTTTTTCATATCTTTCCTACTGCTTTCTAAGAAGGGTGAAATCCCTTTCTCCAGTTGGAGAAGGCAAGTGGGCAAGAAAAGAAACACTGAGAGTTTGTTTTGCTAACGAGGGTGACGGGTTAAGGAGGTTAGTAGAGACCTATATTTCTCTAGAATGGACTCAGGGCCGGAGAATCTGGAGAGGAAGAGAAAGGCTGGGGCAAAGGGGGACAGTAAGCAGCAGCAAAGAGATTCAGCTGTTGAAGGGAAAACAACTTTAGGAAAAGAGAAGGCAAAGCTTAAAGGGACCTCAACATATTTTGCCATGTGGTATGTACATAATCCCCTGTACAGCCAAGACATTTAAAAAATAGTCTACAGTCCTCTTCAATGCGTTTGTAGTCCTATTTGTGTTTTCTCTGAGATGAGAATGAAACACAGCCAGGGTTACCTAAGCCTGTGCCTCAAAGAGTGGTAATGACTAAAGGTGACAAAGGTGTGCTGCCTGCATTTTCCAACCAAGAATGGGAGGAACCCAAGTTCTGACAACAGAATGAGATATTTGACCATAAAGGAATGTCATAAAGAGTCGAGGTTCTAAGATTGGCTATGGTAACCAAAAAAGAAGGCTCATTAAAAAGGGAAGATATGAAAGCAGAGGGCAGGGGAGGTGAAGAGGTTCCTGGTGCATCCTGAGGATGGGGGTAAGCAGAAGCTTTATGCCCAGGATATGTCTCATTTTCATGTTAGGAGGGTGGGGCCTGAGTCACCATCAGCTGTAGGTTAGCTTTAATATAGTCGAGGCTCCAAGCTTTGCTCCCTTACCCCCAGAGTGTCAAAGGACTGTAGGTAAGACCCTCAACATCACATCCTTAGAGACCAGGCTGTCAGACAGTCACTCCAAGGTTCGGATCTTAGAAACATTTGCATGCGTGCAATGGGCACTTGTAACTTCACCGGTTATATTTTTTCCTGCCTGTAGAATCTGGGTCTAGACATTCAGAACTAGCCAGTTCTGCTGAGTCAGTTGTCTGTGTAAGCCTGCACACAGCAAACTCACGAGGTTGGCTACTGAGGAGGTGTCTTCGAACCTGGGTTGGGCCACCTGTCTCAGTATGCTTACAGAGTGAGAGAGGAGAGGTCCAGCGCAGGGATCCAGAAGTTGCCTCTGGCCTGGCTTCCCCACCAGCTGCAAAATCCTCCAGGACCTCATTGTCAAATGAGGACATTACTGGATCTGCGTGTGAAGATTTTACATTTTATATATTTTTCATTTTTATATATTACATGAAGAAACTAAGGCACAGAGAGGTTAAACAGCTTGTCCAGGGTCACACAGCTAGTGGTCTGGCTCTAGGGTTAACTACTACACTCTATATCGCAGAGATATTATTAACCAAGAAGACAAGAGGCTTTGGAATCAGACAAGCCTGGGCCTGCCAGTTCTTAGCTCCATGGCCTTGGGAAAATTAGTTAATGTCTCTGTGCCTCAGTTTCCTCATCTGTAAAACATGGATAATAAACTTACCTACATCAGAGAGTTGTTGTTTAGTAATGCACAGGAAGTGGTAACACATTATCTAAATATGCTCGATAAACAACTATTATTACTAGATGCAGCCCTGGCTAGGGAATGTAGGTGCAGAAGTAAAAAGAAGAGGTGTAGGAGTAAAGGGTGACAATGAGAGGCCTGGGGATATAGACCCCACAAGAGGACCAACCTTATTTTGCTTTCTCCTATTGATGAAGGTATATCCTGAATGCCAGAGGATCCTGTGTATAGGGAGTGGAGGCGGGGACCAAAAGTGGGGATAGCTGTGTGCTGGGTGGAACAGTGGACAGTGAATTCTCAGGAACTTCAGCCAAGTGCCCATCTATTCCCATGATGTTCCTGGGCACAGGATGAAGAATCCAGTCTCCTCTTAGGACAGGCCACTTTCCAGATCAAATCATTCATGTCCTCAACAACAGATCACAGGAAGTCAATCAAGTGGTGGCTGGCAGTATTCTGCCCCCTGCCTGGTAGCGCAGGTGATGACAGGCCCTTCCAAACAAGCTGGTTTTCCATGTTTAATCCATATGCTCTTTAATGACAACCAGGCTTGTCTGGTCTATAGGTGACTTTTAGGCCAAAGATACAGGCACTGCCATGCATTATGGAGGGCTGCTTCTCCAAGTGCAGGAACAGACTCAACTCTCTATAACCAAGAAGGCTTCAGCTGGCTGTGGATATTAGTTTGGGGACCAGGCCAGGCCTTGGCAAATTAACTTGGCTGGAAAATAATAGCATGAATTAAGCAATCACAGGGAGAACATAGAGCAAGTCACTCATGTTTAAAATTCTGCCCCAGGCTGAGTGTCCCATTCACTGGCCTTGGAGGCAAAGGTATGACACTACTGACTGAGGCCCTTGGGGGCTGATAAGAGCCAGTCTCTGGGGAAGAGGCCTGGTCTGCTAACAGCATCTCCGCAGGAGCACGGGGGTATTCTCCTAAAATAAACATGCCTCCATGAGATGGGAGAGTGGTTACACACCCCACCCAGCTGAAGCTCCTGGAGGGTACACCAGCACCCTCTGTCCCCGGAAATGGAATCCACATTGGCCTTTGGACCATACTTCCCTAATAGCTCGGAGACGTCTCTTCCCTAACAGCTTGTCCCTTGAATGAATTTCCCTGTGACTGGGAAATTTCCCTGTGACTGGAAAGCATTAAGATTCCAAGGTAAATTTCCTTCTGCAGAAGTCAAAACCCTCCCACATTTGGTGTAGCCCTTTCACTGGAATCTTGCTGCTTACGATTTTCTGCTTCAATTTATTTTTACTAGGAAAACATACTGTTCTGGTTAATTGTAAACTATAAACAAAAAAATCTTCCAATAAAGCAAGAATTAAACAATTTAAATTATTTATATAAATACATAAATGATACATATATGCTAAATAATTCATTCTAGATAGTGTGGAATAATAAACACTGATCTGGAGTTCACTGGATTCCAAGGCAAGGGTCAAGCCCTTCTGCTTGAACATTGAGCTGTTAGATTTGATTCAAATCTGAAGTAACCAGGACAGTAACTCTTAGGCTGATGCCTCCTCTGAAGGGAAAGAAAAGTCAGAAAAGGTAAAGATCATGCAACCAGCAGCGGAGAGAATTTACTGCTCTGACCTTGCCTGGCCCAGCTGGGTCCCTGGATCACTCTACCGGTCTCTGCCATGAGCATGTGCTGGGTAACAGGAGGAAGACTGTCCAGAGGTGGGGTTTTTGTTGTTTTTGTTGTTTTGTCTTGTTTTCACTCCTTTCTTGTACAATATCCCTCTTTCCAGATTACACCTCAGGAAAAGATTAGGGCAGCTTCTTGATGCTAAGCACTGGTATATCTTCTAAGTTATCTAAATAAAAGTCATCTTTTTCAAAACTCACACAAGCTTTTTCTTCCAAGGTTCAACCTGTCCAACATCATCGAGCTCCCCTTCTCTTAAGGTGAAAAGGAGCCCAGAGATTTTAATGATCCCCGATGCAAGAGAAAAACTGTACCAGGTTTTGGAATCATCCTAGCTCTGAGACCTACCAGCTGAATCTCAGCTTCTTCACAGTAGACAGTAATCCTACCCATCCCATAGAGATGGGAGGGTTAAATGAAAGTATCCATATGTCTCCTAGCACACAGAAAACACTCATTGTTAGCTGTGGCTGCTATGATTATTTCTTCTGGTATTACTAAAAGGGCAAGTGGCTCTTTCAACCATGTTGCAAACTGATTACCTAAAGAAAGTTTTGATTATATGCTTTATATATTTCATATGGGGGAATATAAGCCATTATACATTCAATCAAAGAATTGGATTCTGGGACTTCCCTGGTGGCTCAGTGGTTAAAACTCTGTGCTCCCAACGCATGGGGCCGGCATGCATGCTACAACTATGGTTCATATGCCACAACAGAAGCCAGCAAGCTGCAACTCAGCAGCCCGCGAACTGCAACTAAGGAGCCCACCCGCTGCAACTAAGACCTGGTGCAACCTAATTAATTAATTATTTTAAAAAAAGAAGAAGAATTGGATTCTGTTAGACAGCTGGGTTACAGACTCATCTTGGCCATTCATCAGCCACCAACCTTGGCACATTATTTATCTCCAAGAGTCTGTTCCTTTCTTTTCCAGCTGGGCCAATCATACCTGCCCCCCCAGGCCTCACAGAGCTGTTGAAAGGAGATACAAGATGGCCTGGGTAAAAGTGGTTTGGAAAAGGTTTCAAGTACAATTCAGAGTGAAAGATATTATTGTTGGGATGTGGGAAGCTGAGCTTCTGTGAGCATATTTTGATTTGCGTTTGAACTTGGGGGTCAGGCATAAAGAACACCAGTACTGCTCATTTTTGTAGCCCTAGGACACTCCATAGGTGTTCAAAATGTTGATTTACTTTTTAAAGAAACCAGCTAGGAATCTTGAACCTCTCTCCTTTGGCTCTCTCCTTTCCCTTCTCTAGGGTTTGAATTTTCTTCCCATATAATTTAATTTCACTGTTGGCAGCCACTGTTGGTTTCACCTATTATGAAAAGAATCCTCTTATGTTAAGAAGCCATGAGCCTGGAACACTGGAAGCAATCGCCACCGTTCTACACTTGGACATCAACATGGGAATTGCATTCTGTGGCAGACATCCTCTCTGCATTGCAGGGGAAACCTGCCAGAGTGGGGCAGGATGCAGATGCCCGGCAAACCCTTCAACAGATTCTACTGTGCTTGGGATCAAGTCCAGAGTCCTCAAGGTGAACTTGAGGCCTCCCTGGACCAGTTCCTGCCCTATTCTCTAGCCTGATTCTCAGGCCTGAACTTACTTCTTTCGGGATGTCTTTTCAGTTCCTTGAATGTGATACCCTCTCTCTTAAATCTGGGCACTCCTCTCCATCACCTTGGATGTCATAGCTCCAATCTCCCCATCATCATGACTTCTCTCCCTAGATTTGCTTTAGTTTGTCTTGTTGATAGTAGGGTGGATTCTGTTTCGCCAGAAGATGTATGAATCACCCAAAGTCCATAGTTTACATTAGAGCTCACTTTTGGTGTTGTATGTTCTATGGGTTTGGACAAATGTAATGAAACGTATACACCATTGTGGTATCACACAGAGTAGTTTCACTGCCCTAAAAATCCTCTGTGCTCTGTTTATTCATCTCTCTTTCTCCCCTAACCCCTGGCAACCACTGATCTTTTTAGTGCCTGCATAGTTTTGCCTTTTCTAGAATGTCATATATTTGGAAACATACTAGCCTTTTCAGATTGGCTTCTTTCACTTAGTAATATGCATTTAAGGTTCTTCCATGTCCTTTCATGACTTAATATCTCATTTCTTGTTAGTGCTGGAAAACATTTCATTGTATGAATGTACCACAGTTTCTTTATCCATTTACCTATTGAAGGACATCTTGGTAGTTTCCAGTTCTGGGAAATTATGAATCAAGCTGCTATAAACATCCATGTGGAGGCTTTTGTGTGGAGATGAGTTTTCAACTTCTTTGGAGAAATGTCAAGGAGTACAATTTATGGATCATGTGATAAGCGTGTGTTTAGTTTTGTTAGAAACGGCTGAACTGTCTTTTTTTAAAAATTTATTTGTTATTTATTTATGTTTTGGCTGCGTTCTTCGTTGCTGTGTGCGGGCTTTCTCCAGTTGCGTCAAGTGGGGCCTACTCTTGGTTGCGGTGTGCCAGCTTCTCATTGCAGTGGCTTCTCTTGTTGCGGAGCATGGGATTCAGTAGTTGTGGCTCATGGGCTCTAGAGTGCAGGCTCAGTAGTTGTGGCACACAGGTTTAGTTGCTCCGCGGCATGTGGGATCTTCCCAGACCGGGGATCAAACCCGTGTCCCCAGCATTGGCAGGCGGATTCTTAACCACTGCGCCACAAGAGAAGTCCCAAACTGTCTTTCAACTTGGCTATACCATTCTTCTGACCTTTTAAGGCACAGCCTGGTCAGCTGTGCCAGGAGACAGCATGGACTTCTCGGCAGCAAGTACCCCAATTCCAATGTCCAAAGGTCTTGAGATATCTGTTGTGGCTATGTGCATGATCCCAGACCAGGACAGCACAGGGCAAATACCCTGTGTTTCATACACAATTAACCAATTGTGTGTTATTGGTGTGTCTGAACTGGGGCAACATATATTGTATTTAACTTACCTATTGCTCTGAGGGCCACTGACAGCCAGAGAAGTGCTACTCTATGTTTGCTACATGTGCACTTGTAAGAACAGGGAAAGCATGGCTGTCCCTTCTTTGAAAATGCCCCTAGACACCACCCAGCTGTGTCTCTTCCTCATTCCTGTTGTTCTCCTACAGACTGCCTGCTCATTCCTCCTTGTTCATTGGGGATTCGCCCCCAAATCATGGGTTTCCTTTACTCTCACCACCATAACATTCAGCCCGTGACTTAGGTCCTCGACCTTCTCATTTCAAACAAGCTTCGTCCAGCAACCCACTCCCATCATCACCTCAGAGCCCTCATATCAATAAAATCCATACTCAGAAATGTCAGTTTCAAACAAGTCACTCTCTCAATCTCACAATTTATGTTTTCCGATTCATCCACCATAACTCTTTGAATTCAACCCCTCCCATCCCTTGATCCCGCCTCTTTCCCATGACCCACCAGCGCCCCCCTCCCACCGCCCCATTTTCTCAACTTCTCTTGTTTAACGTCCTCCTAGGGTCCATCTTCCCATCACACCCTCATTCTTCCTTTTGTTAGTTACTCCTCACCGGCGAATCGAAATCCTGAGCGAAGCTCACTCTGCCTTCTCTGTGTCTATCCTGAGCGGCTTAATAACCACCAGCAAGGCTGACTGGCTTCATTTCAAACCATCATCTTAAGCTGTACAGTGGCACATGCTCTCCTGACACACCTGCCATGCTTTCCTAGTTAGCGTTTCTCTTTTCTGTAATGACATTTCAGACCTTCTCCTGTCTTCAGATCTTCCACACTCTTTTCCCCTGAATCTAATGAGGTAGCGTCGAACACCCTGAGAATACAGCAGCCAGAGAGGAACTCCCTCATCTCATGCCAATCTAGAAACACTTCTGAATTTGTACTGGCTTCTGCTTCATTTCTACTGTAGGGAAGAAAGCCTCTCTCTCCTAACAATAATCTACCTTCCTTGGGCTCCGGATGGGCTCACCTCTCAAGGAGTTTATTGCTTTAATTATTATCTTCTCCCGCATCATCACGTCATTAGAGTCCCTCCTCTCCACTGCATTCGTTTTTGTTTTTATTTGGGGGAGGGGTTGGTGGGAGAGTATAATTTACATAGAATAACATACATACAAATAACATCCCAGAAATTCATTTCATGTTCTGTTCCAGTCAATCCTCACCCCCATGGGCAACCATTGCTCTGATTACTATGACCATAGATGATACTTTTTTCCTTTTGGCCATTCTATAATTGGAATTGTATAGAATGTACCTTTTCGTATCTGGCTTCTTTTGCTCAATATAATTTTTTTTTAGATTAATCCATGTTGTTGTGTATATCAGTAGTTTTTATTGCTGGGTGGTATTCACAATTACCACAATTTGTTTACCCGTTCATCTCTCGAGGGACCTTTGGCCTGTTTCCATGTCTGGGTTACTATAAGTAAGGCTGCTCTGGATAATTCGGGCACAGATCTTTTTGTGGGCATATGTTTCATTTTCTCTTCATTTCTGGTCATAGGATGGTATATGTTTAATTCTATAAGAAACTATCAAGCACTTTAAAGCGGCTGTACCATTCTGCATTCTCATAAAAGCGATGTATGAGAGTTCCAGGCACTTTACTTCTTCGCCGGATAGGTAATCAGTCATTTTGATTCTAGTGATGCAAACAGAGCTTAAGACAGTGCTTGGCATAAATTTACCCTCAAGACGGATGAGCAGTTGTTATTATCAGAGTAAAAGTGTTCAAGCATTTTAAAGGAAGGGCATCTAAGTTCCTTCTTTCCTATAACCATAGTGCACTCTTCTTCTTGTTCTAACCCCTCCAAAAACCACATTATAATAACCCCCAGTATTGACCATACATCTATTTAAGTGTTATTATGTTTAAATAGATGTTCCTAAATCTATTTAAGTATTGTCATGGCTTTTTAAGGACAGGGCAGAGACATCACCAATACTTCCCACATAAACAGCAAGTGCTCAATAAATAGCACAGGTTCGTCTTTCTCCTGCAGCTGCCTAGAGTGTAACCCTCTCCCTTATTTTGCTCTGGGATCTGTACCCATAGCCTGGAGTCACCACCTCTTTGGGGCTGTACAGCCCCATGGGGACCTCAAACCCTGCCCTTCTTTTTTTTTTTTTTAACATCATTATTGGAGTATAATTGCTTTACAATGGTGTGTTAGTTTCTGCTTTATAACAAAGTGAACCAGTTATACATATATATATGTTCCCATATCTCTTCCCTCTTGCTTCTCCCTCCCTCCCACCCTCCCTATCCCACCCTTCTAAGTGGTCACAAAGCACCAAGCTGACCTCCCTGTGCCATGCGGCTGCTCCCCACTAGCTATCTATTTTGCGTTTGGTAGTGTATATATGTCCATGCCACTCTCTCACTTTGTCACAGCTCACCCTTCCCCCTCCCCATATCCTCAAGTCCATTCTCTAGTAGGTCTGTTTTTCTCTTTCTGACTTACTTCACTTTGTTTTGTTTTTCTCTTTCTGACTTACTTCACTTTGTATGACAGACTGTAGGTCCATCCACCTCACTACAAATAACTCAGTTTCGTTTCTTTTTATGGCAGAGTAATATTCCATTGTATATATGTGCCACATCTTCTTTATCCATTCATCCGATGATGGACACTAAGGTTGCTTCCATATCCTGGCTATTGTAAATAGTGCTGCAATGAACATTTTGGCACATGACTCTTTTTGAATTATGGTTTTCTCAGGGTATATGCCCAGTAGTGGGATTGCTGGGTCGTATGGTAATTGTATTTGTAGTTTTTTAAGGAACCCCATACTGTTTTCCATAGTGGCTGTATCAATTTACATTCCCACCAGCAGTGCCAGAGGGTTCCCTTTTCTCCACACCCTCTCCAACATTTACTGTTTCTAGACTTTTTGATGATGGCCATTCTGACTGGTGTGAGATGGTATCTCATTGTAGCTTTGATTTGCATTTCTCTAACGATTAATGATGTTGAGCATTCTTTCATGTGTTTCTTGGCAATCTGTATATCTTCTTTGGAGAAATGTCTATTTAGGTCTTCTGCCCATTTTTGGATTGGGTTGTTTGTTTTTTTGTTATTGAGCTGCATGAGCTGCTTGTAAATTTTGGAGATTAATCCTTTGTCAGTTGCTTCATTTTCAAATATTTTCTCCCATTCTGAGGGTTGTCTTTTGGTCTTGTTTATGGTTTCCTTCCGACAACCAATCAGCAGGTCCCTGACGAACTGCACCTTTTCTAGTCCGAAAATATGGGTGTCCCTAAACACAGCTTCTCTGACGGTGCGCTCAGGCACTGAGGCCCGAACTGGGCCAGGCACGTGCTGGGCTCCGGGTGGCAGTGCGGGGTGGCGCCGTCGCAGCTGCTCCTGAGCTAGCGGTGGGGGGGCGGGGGACGCGCTCCTTGGGCAACGCCTGCACCCCAAATCCTCCTCCTGTTCCTACGTTTTTCCTCTGTCCCTTGCCCATGTTTATCTCTTCCAGGCCCCTCCCCACTGGCCTTCTCCCTGGCCCGCGCGACCTGGGTAGGGAAGGGGGCGGTAGGAGCGCCGGACTTGGCACTGCGCACCCAGCCTGCGGAGAGACCGGGTGCGTGGTGGCTGGCGCGGTGCGGGAGGGTACACGATGCCCGAGAACGCCTCCTTCGCCAACTGCTGCGAGGCGGGCGGCCGAGCGGAGAGCCGGGTCTGGACTGGGGCAGGAGGCGCGCAGCCCTCCGGGACCCCCCGGCCGCCCTGGGTGGCGCCCGCGCTGTCCGCCAGGCTCATCGTCACCGCTGCGGTGGCCATCGTGGCCAACCTCCTGGTCATCCTCTCGGTGCTCGGGAACTGCAAGCTCCGGAACGCAGGTGAGCGCCACGCCCGCTGCTGCGTCGGGCCCCTCTCTGGTGTCTGGTCTTGCCCCTGACCCTGATCCTGTCCGTCGTCAGGGCCCCGCGCCGCGTTCCCTTCACTCTCACCAGTCCCCGAGTTTGGTCTTGAACTCAAAAGTTAGGGTGAGTTGCTGCCTTTCCCCGACTTGCAGCTCTAGCAAGTGGACCAGGAAGCACTTGGCGCATCAGCGCCAGCGTGAATCGGGCGAAGTTTTTCTTGCGCACTTTTTGGCAGACCGGGGCGCTGTGGAAATCCAAGCAGCTGGAAGCCATAGCTCTCCAAGGCGCTCCAATGTGGGCGGGTCCCCATGGTGCCCCTCCCTGGCCACAGAAATCTCACCATCTTCAACACCTCCATCGCCTGCCAAGCACTGTGGTTCACGCAGCAGGTGCTTAGGAAATATTTGCTGAGACAATGAGTGAATGAATGGAAACGCTCCAGTGAATTTTCGTCCTAGACTTACCTCCTCATCTTGGTTCCAAACAAGAGAGTGCCAAAAGCAGACATCTGCAGCCTCTGCTTGGATGGAACTAAACTGTTTTGCGATAACCGTGGTCTCTAATGAAGACGGGGAATGCGTAGGACTAAACGAAGGTTAAAATAGCGATTTGGCAAAATAGTGTTGCAATCCTGAGAATATTTTTCCCCTTTCAGTCCACTCTCATTTCAACTTTCCCATGCTCAGGTGCGCCAGGGAACAAAACCAGAGGGAAGGAGTCTCTAAACTCTCGCCCTGAGGGTCACTGGAGCACACTGACCATTCCAGCTTGGGGAGAAGCTCAATGACCTGTTTGTCAATTTGTCATTTCCCAGTTTGGGCCTTGGAGGCAACTCAAATATTAGAGTGAATTAAAATGAAAAGATAGCAGAAAGCCAACTATATAGCTTAAACATGCTTTTCTAAGGAGGCTGACCATTCAGAAAGGCTATTTTAAACAAATTGTTATATATATTTTACGTGGCCCTGTGACTCCATGACTTTTATCTAAAGAACAATCAAAAAATAAAAATGTGAGCTTCTGTGCATAATATTGGAAACTTCATATTATTAAGAAGAAGAAACTGTATGGTGACAGATGGTAGCTAGACTTATCATAGTGATCATTTTGAAATGTTAAGAAGCATCGAATCCCTGTATTGTGCCCTAGGAACTAACATATTGTTATAGGTTAATTTTACTTCAAAAACAAAGAAAGAAACTCATAGACAAAGAGTGGATTTGTGGTTACCAGAGGCAGGAGCTGAGGGGAGAGGGAACTGAGAGAAGGCAGTCAAAAGGCGCAAACTTCCGGTTACAAGATAACTAAGTACTAGGGATGTAATGTACAACAGGCCACATATGACTCACTCTGCTGTGTATTACGTATGAAAGTTGTTAAGAGAGTAGATCCTAGTTCTCATGACAAGGAAAAATGTCTTTTTTTCTATTTCTTTTTGTATCTATATGAGATGACGGATGTTCACTAAACTTATCGCGGTAATCATTTCATGGTATATATAAGTCAAATCATCATGCTGTACACCTTAAGCTTATACAGAGCTGGATGTCAATTATATCTCAATAAAACTGGAAGAAAAAAAGTAAGCTTTCTAACTCAGTCATTTCAATAGTGGATGCTCGTATTATCTGCAGTAACTTTTTCAAGATATTATTGTGTCCTTTGAGTAGAGGCTTATCTCGTAGGAAAGAGCAGGTTACTATCAGAAAGCTGTATTTAGTATTTCCATCCTATTGCCCTTTTGTAGCAGCCACAAGAATTCATTTCCTGCCCAGGGAGGCAAGGAGGAGGCAGGGCCTCTCTTCCTGACTAGCAGGGTGTTTAGAGGAGACCCGGTGGGCTGCCTACCACGGGCGGGGTGGCTGAAGGTTGAGGGTGCTTCTTCCTTTTGCCTGAAGGAGACAAGCTTATTCTCCCCTCCTCCGTCCCGAGGAGGGCTGGCCTCTTCTGCTGTCCTGGCGAAGTTCATGGAAACTTTATTGATTTGGCCTGGGTGGGTAATGAGCATGTTAAATTGCTGGCACACCGTATGTCCTATCCTTCCTAACTCCCTTTGAGTCTGCTACAGCCCGGCACCAGAAAAAATTTTAACACTTTATCTAAATGATATTAATTCCTGACACATTCATTAAAGGCTGTTCCGGTCACACAACCAATTTTTATTTGACCCATGGCTTTATTGATGATAGTCATACATACTATGAAAAATCATAGTATTAATGTAAACTAAATAACTTTGGCAGATTGAGATTTCAAAAGATGCCTGAAAACCTACAGCAGTTTGAATAGTTAGCACCCATTCCACTATTAATCAGGTCTTCTCTTACTGAAGAGTATGGACTTACTTTAAGAAACATTTATCTTAGAGCTTTCTGTAATTGAGACTGGTTCCTTAATTCATCGCTATTAAGAAAATAGGGCTGTGACAATGAGAACATGTGTATTTCCGATGACTAAGGCACACAGCCCATATTAAAGTCACAGCAGCATTCTTAGCAGGTGTCAGTATCCTCTACTTGACTATTACAAACCCAGTTTCTCTGTGCAGCAGACTCTCATCATTCATAGCAGGGATGTTCCTGACAGCGGGGTAGGTGGTTAGATTAACTGTCCTTTTTGAGGGAGGGACTCCCCTGTCTTCAGGTTCTGTTGCTCGTGCTTTCGGTTGACTTTTTTAGAGATGGCACTAGAGCAGGGCAGACAGGAAGGGATGGAGGGAAGATGGCGGGCAGATTCAGGGCACTGCCCCAACTTAGAAGGTAAGGCCAGGTGTGTGTTACACTCTTTGCTATGTTTCCAGAGCCTCACACATTGCGTGGCACTGGTGGCATTTCATATTTCTCGGTGTGTGCTTTCTGGGGCCCGCCACACTTCAGGCTCTGAGGACTTTTCCTTGTGCCCGCCCCTGTCACTCATCCCCAGCCCAGACCTCACCAATGTTCATCCCTGTATTTTCTCTCTCTTCCTCTCCTGTTCTCACAGAACTTTCCTCCATCAAGTTCCTTCTCTCTCTTCTATATTTTACATTTCTGTCTCTTTCCCTTTAGCTTACACACACACACACACACACACACACACACACACACGGGGCTCCTTTGCTTAAGAGAAAAAAATCCTTCCTTGGTCTTATGTCTCCTTCTAATTTCGGGGCTACCTTTCTCCTCTTTTCAGCCAGACATCTTAATATAACAGTTTGCATCCATTAATCACCTCATTGCTTCCCATTTCCTCCTCAGCCCCCTGGGGTCTTCCCTCATGGGAAATGCCCCTCTGTGCTGTGTGTGACACTGAGGGCCACTCCCTCCTTGAGACCTTCCATTCCCTCGGCTTACCCGATGCTGGTTTTTGGACCTCCTTCCTCTCTTCCTCTCTCGGACACCTGATCCCTGGGAGTCCTCTTTGGTTCCTTCATTCCCCAAGCCCTCCTGACTTTTGTCTCATAGCATCTCCCCATTTCCCCCTTTCCTGCCCCCCTACTCCTACTGCCCCAATTTACACCCTCATCCTCCCTTGAGCAAACCATGTCCATAGTCACCAGACAGCTTTCCCCACTCCTCTACCCTCCCTGTTACCACGGCCAGGGTCACCCCTGCCTCCAGGGACCACCCTCCATCTACAGAAAGGTGTCCAGCTCCAGAGCACGGCTGGAACAAGCCTCCGGGACCTGCCTAACCCCCTCAATGTCACAGACTTGTCTCACTTCTCCCACTCAATGCGACACGAGCTGCTGTCTCTCCCACACGGTCTGTGTTCTTTTTTTTTTTTTAATTGGGGTATAGTTTTACAATGTTGTGTCAGTTCCTGCTGCACAATGAAGTGAATCAGCTATATTTATGCATATATCCCCTCCCTCTTGGACCTCCCTGCCCCCCGCCATCCCACCCATCTAGGTTGATGCTCTATCATCTTGGGAAGCTCTCTGCCTCTTTTCGGCTATTGAATATCTCTTTCAAACCCCTTCCTCAGCTCCCCTGCGGGTTGTTGATTTTTATCATTAATAGCATAAAAGGTGTGGTTACTGTCTTTCCCCCTCCCCAGCCCAGCCCAGGCTCCTGCATGCCCTCCCCATACAACACCTCCCTCACTGTATTGCTCTTAGTTTTTTTTCTCTCCCCACTGGACTGTAAGATCCTTGAGAGCAGAGACTTTTATTCCATTTCTAAAACTGAATATAGACTTGCTGAAACAAATTGAAGTGGACAAGATGCCAGGAAGGCAGTGAGACAGAAGGTATTAATTTTGCTTCATGAGGTGAGGTCCACTCAGCACCGCTCACGCCATCAGTACAATTCTCATGGAACTGAATTGCTCTGAGCACTGAAAGCCCAAAGTACACCTGACTCTCGTCCTCAGACACTGAGTGGCACCTGCACTAGGGTGTATCTTGATCCCTGCTGTTCCTGTGTGGCCAGGGGGCTCTGTAAAATTGTGCCCCAGTGACTCCTTAGGGAGTTTGTCTTTTTTTTTTTTTAATTTTTATTGCAGTATAGTTGATTTACAATGTTGTGTTAGTTTCAGGTATACAGCAAAGTACATTAGTTATACATATATATATATATATATATATATATATATACCCACTCATTTTTTTTTTTTAAGATTTTTCCCATATAGGTCATCACAGAGTATTGAGTAGAGTTCCCTGTGCTATACAGCAGGTTCTTACTAGTTATCTATTTTATATATAGTAGTGTGTATATGCCTCTCGCCCGTCTGGCTGGAGGCTGCCCGCTTTAAACTGCCTGTAAAATTGAGCCTCCTGTCCTTACCTGCGCCATCTTGACTGTCAGCCACACAGAAGAGAGCTGAGAGAAACGTGTCCTTACTGTAACATCGAGATAGTCTCCATCAGCAAGGGGAGAGCACAACAGCATTCATGATTCTTGGCCCATCAGTACAGGGACCCTAATTTCCCTGGTGACGATCAAGAGCCATGGTCTGACAATGGATTTTTGTACTGCAGATGGATTAAGAGGCTGTCGGAGAGGTGTTATTAGTGAGCGGATGCATATCCATACCTAGGACATCCCTGTGATTTGTAAGGAAAAAGGATGTGGACTATTTGACAGGAAAACATGGAGGATTTGCTTGCCGAACACCCAGGTCCTTGTCCGGAATCCACTCTGTCCTCTGGAAGCCCAGCGATGCGTAGAGTCTGCATCATCTCTTATCCAGAACCGGTGACTGCATTGCAGACTTCCTGATGGGGATTTTCAGCCTGGCATGTGTTGGCATCCCCAGTTACATTAGAGCAGAGCCTGCCATGCGGCCCCTTTTCCTCCCACTTGTTGATGGAGGAGGTAAATGATGATTGAATAAGGAGGCTGGCCCTAGGCAAAAGCTCTTGAAAGGCCTGGAGGAAATATTTAATAGACCCACAGCCCCTGCCCTTCAGGTGTTACAAGGTAAGGTGGAGCCCACTTCATCCAGGCTCTATCCTACCACTGAATACGCCTGGAGGTGCCCCTTGGTGACAGGCGTCTTTTAACTTGCTGAGCTTCTGGGGTTCGGAGGGCTTTTTATCAGCTGAAAACCAAACTGGGCTCCATTGGACTCCATCCCTGGTATTGCCTGAACTTTCCAACTTCACATTTCGCCTCTGAATACTTATTTCCTCTTTACCAGGCAAAAATGAAGGCATTTTAAATCTCTTAATTATGTCTTTAGCCAAATAATCAGGAAAGCTCATAATCCTCGATAATTCCTCCCATAGAGTCCTTAGCAGCCCCGCGTGTGAGCACTTTCATGTTAGACTGCCTTTTTCTTCCCCCCGCACAAAGCCGGAGTCTGTATTTAGCATGATATGCGGCAAAACTCAGAAGATCCTGATGCTGCTGTGAGGTCTTACAGTTTAAAATACTTATGGCTGAAAGAGGAAAAGTTAGGGGGTTGGGAAGTAAAGTTGCAGTTTTGAGGGTATTTACACTCTAGATGCAATGTCCTAATTTCTTCATCGTCCTCACCCTATAGGACTTCTCACATCTTATCTCCCAGGGAGCTTAGTCCAACCTTCTGAGCCTCTTTCTTGTTCTTTGTAATAATAATATAAAACTGTTATAATTGTATATAATTATAATAATATAGAAACTAATAATAATATAAATAATAATGCAGCCGATAATATAAAAATTACAATAATAAATAATAGCTACGATTGTTATCTGTAGGGTTAGCAGATGCAAACTATTATATATAGAATGGATCAATAACAAGGTCCTACTGTATAGCACAGGGAATTATATTCAATATCCTGTGATAAACCATAATAGAAAAGAATATAAAAAAGGACGTATATAGATGTATAACTGAATCGCTTTGCTGTATAGCAGACATTAACACAACATTGTAAATCAACTATACTCCAATGAGAAAAAGATTGCTATGTGCTTATTATGTGTCAGATACAAGCCTCTCTCATTTAAAAGAGAGAGAAAGAGAAGAGAAAAAAAAATATCTTACACAATCTCTCCATCAAAGGATAGCCCTTTCCAAGTACCATCCATTTCTCTCCATTTCTCTTGAAGGCAAAGCTGGTTGGGAGGGCAGCCTCCAGTGCAAAAGTTTATCCTCCAACACTCAACAGAATTCACCCTTGCTAACATCACTGCTGATCTCCTAACTGGCAGGTGACATGGGCACTTTTCTGCTTTTTCTCATTCTTGTGGATGACCAAAAACTCTACACCCTTAATCCCTTTGACATTTCTTTTTCCTGGTTTCCTCTTGTTTCTCTTTTTGCTTTTTCTCCCTCTTTCTCTGTTCACATATTCTGGGTGTTGGTTTCTTGATCTGTAAAATGGAAATCATGCAATCAACCTTAAAGGATTCTTGTGAGAAACAATTGAGTCCGTTTACGTGAATGCACATTATAAACGTCAAGGTACTATACCAATTGTGGGTTGTTTTTTTTTTTGTTATAATTAAAGTAATAAAATGACTCCGTAAGAGTTTCCAAGCAATGCCTTGATGGTTATGGAATATGATTTTGTAATAAGCATCTCAGTTAATTATTGAAATGGGTGCATATGCTCTTAAATATATTTTATTCTTTTAAGTGGTTAAAATACCCCCATCATATTTTTTATATGATTAGCTTGCTTAGTAATCCTTTTCTTTTTAAATTAACGTGATGTTAGATTTCAACTCAGCCCTTGTATGATTCATCCACACGCTCCAGGGTTTTCACAATGTGATTTGGGAAGAAAACAATCTCCACCCTCAAAGAATTTGGGAATCTAATTAGGAGCTTATGTTAATATAAAAGTGCATTGTTTTAGTATTTGTGAGGAAGTCACATTTTTAATAAATTATCTGTTCAGTTATTTCAAATGCCTATCCCAGAATATAACTAACAAGAATATCTCACATTAGTTTGGAGACTGTTATTATGTCTTAAATTTTTTCCCATGCAGGATCCCATTTGAGGTGAACAGCCATCCTGGGATGGAGGCAGGCCTTTGTGGTTTTGTCCGGCCCCTTGCTGAATTGTCCTACTTAACCAGCCCCATCCTCCAGTACTGCCCTCAGCCCCAAGATGACTTAGCTCTTCCCCACTGTTCCCACCACCTCGTGCTAGCCTCCAACCCACTCTCACCACACTGAAGAGCCACTGTTTCTGTGTCTCTTTCCCCAACAGCACTGTTAGCATCTCAATGGCAGGGGCGTGTCTTTCACCCATCACTGCACCCTACCCAAGTGTGATAGGTGCTCAATAAATATATTACACGTTTGAACAAATGGAGGATGGAAGAAAACCTCAAGGCATGGAAAGTTTAACCCTGTTAGAAATGATAGATCATCTGTTTACTTCCCTATCGTAACCCTCATCACGTCTTGATTTTATTGAATTGTCTCTTCTATGAGACCACAAGCTTTGTAAGAGGAGGGGATGTGTCTCTCTTGCTCACCATGCCCCAGCATAGGCCAGAGCCAATACCTAGTAAATACTCTGCAGTATTTATTGAGCAAATGACTCAATGACTATCTATTTCTACATTGCCAATTGTAGCTCAATGACCAGAGACAATTTAAAACCAAGAAATTCCTCTAGGAAAATAGGGTGGGTACAGGGAAGAGCTTTATCTTCCAGAATTCTCCTATCTGATGAAAACTAGATAGCTGAACATCTGCTGGCTCCTTCTCAGATTTCCAGATTCCCATTAAGGACTAGATTTCCCAAAAAGAAGGAGAAAGTAGGCCAGGGGGGAGGGGATTATGGTGGCTGTATGTGTGGAGGGATGTGCTTTGTGTATGAATGCAAAGGGAAGGGAGTTCCATATCAGTACAAAACCTTGTTGTTGAGGTCTGTCTCCACTAATACGCCCTGTCTGATAGAGGCAGATGGAAATAAGTCACGCCAAGACTCGTGATATAAATATTCATTAGAAACCTGTGCACCAGATGATAAGCAGTGCTGTGTGTCCTGGTTGATTTCTCACCTGTCTGGAGAAAACATGAATAGAGAACTCGCTCTCCCTTTGACTGTCATCTAGACAGGGTCTGGCTTCTTACAGATGGGAGACGAAGCAAGAATTTTATTCGTCTAACTTGGAATTGAGTCAAGAAAGTCAGGAGATGGTATGACGTCTGAGGGCAGATGGATCTACAGCAGAAACTGGTTGATTTCAGCCTTATAGGAACCCCAGAAATAACGGGGGAGAGTAATTGAAACACTTTCCACGTGGAGTTGAATGTATTCTTCCCACTAGTTACAAGCTGTTTGCCAGCTTCTGGGGCATTATTAGGGGATGAGCCACATGAACACGACAGAGCTTGACTTGCTTTCCCGGGAACAGCTGGCTGAGCTAGCACCCGCCCCCAGCCGCTCTTGACTCTCTCCACATGTGCTTGCAAGGGCCAAAAGCTTCTTTGCCACTCAGCCAGGAAGCCAGTGGGCGCTGTGGAGACCAGTATTCCCACATGGGAAAGAAGGGATTTTCATCACAGAAAGAATCATGTGGAGTGTGTGAGGAGGGGGAAGGAGGGCTCCAAAAGAAAAGAAGGGAACGGAAGAAACAACAGTCACAGAGAAAAGAAGTTCAGTGACTAGGTCAAGTTCAAAGTGGCAGGACTGAGATTACCCCAGATCACTCCAACTTCCAGCGCCACTTCCCAATGTCAAAACAACATTTAATTTTTTTTTTTTTGAGGAGTCTCCATACCGTTTTCCACAATGACGGCTTCAGTGTACATTCCCACCAACAGTGCACGAGGGTTCCCTTTTCTCCACACCCTCTCCAGCATTTGCTATTTGTGTTCTTTTTAATCATAGCCATTCTGACAGGTGTGAGGTGATGTCTCATTGTGGTTTTCATTTGCATTTCCCTGATGATTAGTGATGTCGAGCATCTTTTCACGTGCCTGTTGCCCATTTGGATGTCTTCTTTGGAAAAATATCTATTCAGGTCTTCTGCCCATTTTTTGATCAGGTTGTTTGTTTTTTTGATATTGAGCTGCATGAGCTATTTATATTTTGGATATTAACCCCTTATCGGACATATCATTTGCAAATAATTTTCTCCCATTCAGTAGGCTGCCCGTAAGATCCAGCAGTTCCACTGCTGGGTATATATCCCCCCAAAAAGAAAACACTAATTTAAAAAGATACACGCACCCCAATGTTCATAGCAGCCTTATATACAGTTACCAAGGTATGGAAGTAACCTATGTGTCTATCAACAGATGAAAGGATAAAAAAGATGTGGTGTATACACACACACACACACACACACACACACACACACACACACACACTGGAATATTACTCAGCTGTAGCAAAGAACGAAATGTTGCCATTTGCAACAACATGGATGGACCTGGAGGGTATTACGCCTGGTAGAATAAGTCAGACAGAGAAAGACAAATACTCTATGTTATCACTTATATGTGAAATCTAAAAAATACAGCAAACTAGTGAATATAACAAAAAAGTAGCAGATTCACAGATATAGAGAACAAACTAGCGGTTATCAGTGGGGAGAGGGAAGGCAGAGGGGCAACATAGTGATAAGGGATTTAGAGAGACAAAATACTATGTACAAAATAAACTATAAGTACTGCACAGGGAATATAGCAAATATTTTATAATAACCTTAAATGGAGTATAATCTATAAAAATACTGAGTCGCCTCTGTGCTTTCATTAATGCTATCTGATTTTTCATCTGCTTTATCTGTCTCTGCAGCTTTTTGAAGGCAGGAATTATGTCTTGTGTCTGTATCACTTTCCTCCCAGTTAATCAATAAATGTTTGTTGAATGAAAACAATCATACTGAATCACTATGTTGTACACCTGAAACTAATACAATATTGTAAATCAGCTATACTTTAATTAACCAAAAAGAACACTTAAAATTCTAGAAAGAGACAAGGACTCCTGATTCAGCTGAAAACAAGAAATTCGAGAGAGGAAGTCCCTCTCTTTCTTGAGACCAAGTAAGTTCTCAGTAGTGGAGTCAAAACCTGAAATCCACCAGTGGAGACAGAGAACAAGGCTGAGAATTAAATGAACAAGAAGGAGACTCCCCCACATCCCAAGCAGGTACTAAGATGTATGTTTCTTGCCTTGTAGTACCAACCATACAGAATTTGAGGGGGCTTTTCTCCCATTAAGTAAATAGATCCCTGAGATAGTAGAATAAGAAGGAATCTCACAGTTCAATCTGAGGCAGGCTTCTCCTTTACCATTCAACTTGTACTTGAATACCTCGAGAGACACGGAAGCTCACTACCTGGAAAGCACTTAAAGTATCCAAATCATCTCCTTCTATTCAGTTACATCCTGTCTCCCTTGGGTCCTAACCTAGCTCTGGACTCAGGAGCAGTTGGGTCCTGAGAACTCCCAGGGAGCTAACAGATGTCTTTTCGGTCAGTTCTAAGTGGAGTTACCCCAAGCATCTGAGGTCAAAATAGGCACTTCAAGAAGGCTGCCTGTGGGTCTTCCAGCTTCCCAGACGTCCTATGGAGTCTTCCCTGAGATGGGTTGAGACTGAGTGTCAGGACATGGAGGGCTGGGAACGCCCTTTCTCTGCCTTGTGGGTTTGCATGTAGCTGCAAGTACAGAGTCTGCTTTGCCTGAGGGTCTGACTCAGGGGAACTCCCCACTGAGTGGCTCTGAAGCTCCCTTTCTCCAAACCCCCTTGAAGCCAGACCACAGCCTGAGTTTTCTGGTTGCTGTGTCTTCTGGATCCCTTCCCTCTGCCTGATGCTTTGGACCCCTGAGGTGGTCACAGCAGCCTCCGTAGAGTACCCACAGACGTATCGTGGCGGTGGCGCATCAGTGTCCTGGGAGAGTCCCTCCTATGAGGGACAAAGGCTAGAATATTCTACAGAATAGAGATCGTGGGGTTTTGTCCTGACGACTCTTGCTTCCTGTTTCCCGCTCCAGGTAATTTGTTCTTGGTGAGTCTGGCATCGGCTGACCTGGCCTTGTGCCCCTACCCGCTAATCCTCTTGGCCATCTTCCACGACAGCTGGGCCCTGGGGGAGGCGCGCTGCAAGGCCAGCCCCTTTGTGACGGGTCTGAGCGTCATCGGCTCCATCTTTGACATCACTGCCGTTGCCATTAACTGCTACTGCTACGTCTGCCACAGTGTGACCTACCACCGCATCTGCTGCCACTGGCACACCCCCCTCTACATCTGCCTTGTCTGTCTCCTCACCCTGCTGGCCCTGGTACCCAGCTTCTTCGTGGGGTTCCTGGAGTATGACCCACGCATCTACTCCTGCACCTTCATCCAGACGGTCAGTGCCCGGTACACGGTGGCAGTGGTGGTCGTCCACTTCCTCCCCCCACGGCTGTTGTGTGCTTCTGTTACCTGCGCACCTGGGTGCTGGTGCTCCGGGCCTGCAGGAAGGTCAAGTCGGAGAGCAATCCATGCCTGTGGTCCAGTAACATCCGGAGCTTTCTGACCACGTTCGTGGTGTTTGTGATCTTTGCCATCTGCTGGGCACCGCTGAACTGCATCAGCCTTGCTGTGGCCATTGACCCAGAAGTGGCTCCCCAGGTCCCAGAGGGCCTCTTTGTCGCTAGCTACTTCCTGGCTTATTTCAACAGCTGCCTTAATGCCATTGTCTATGGGATCCTGAACCAGAACTTCTGCAGGGAACACAAGAAGATCGTCTCTGGGGCTTCCCTGGTGGCGCAGTGGTTGAGAGTCCGCCTGCCGATGCAGGGGACACGGGTTCATGCCCTGGCCCGGGAAGATCCCACATGCCGCGGAGCGGCTGGGCCCAAGAGCCATGGCCGCTGAGCCTGCGCGTCCGGAGCCTGTGCTCCGCAACGGGAGAGGCCGCAACAGTGAGAGGCCCGCGTACCGCAGAAAAAAAGAGAAGATCATCTCTGCCCTCTGGAACCCATAGCACTACCTGCAGGACTCTTCCAAGGGCAGCCAGGCATTGGGGCCAGAAAGCCAAGCTCCCACAGTGGTTAACATCCAGCCCCCTGTCCAGGCAGATGCTCTCTTGCCTGATTCCCGGCCGGGCAACAAACTCATGAAATGATGGGAGTGAATCTGCTCCAAGGGTGAGATCAGGCGGCCTCCTGGACCATGCCAGCCATTCACAGGACAGCACACAGTTTGTGGAACTTCATCCTGCGGACAAGAAGCCCGTCAACACCCTTGGTTCAGGTTGGTCAGAGACACCTGCAGGTACTGGGGGCCACGTCCCAGCAAGCACAGCTATGGACCTGGCAGACCTGCTCTCCCGGGAGTGCTAGGGCTTAGCACAGACAAGGGCCAAGGAAGGAACAGAATGCGGAGGCGCCTGGGGTGGAAGAGGCCAGTTCCTTCCCACGGGCTGCCCTCTTGTCCTCCTGCTTTGGCCTCTTTGCTGCTTTTGCCCTTACCCCTGAGAGTGGGTATCTCCTCTGTTAGCAAGGACGGAAGATCAAGCTCTGCAGTGCTGGAAGGTGGGTAGCTCTGCAGGGTCTCTGGGGGCTGGCGTGGTGCAGAGGGTAAGCGTCCTGTACTCTCCACCACTGACCTTCCCTACATATACGTGTGTGCGCACGTGCAGGCATACACACGCACACACGCACACACCACCCTATATGCACTGTACACACCACCACATCACACTCTACACACACACACACACACACCACACGCTCTACACAGTCTACACACCACCCCGTATCACCCTGTAAGCACACACATACCACACACACACACACACACACACACACACACACACACACACACTCCTCAGGCATCTGGAGTCTGCCAGGCTCCCTTTCTTGGTTCCACCCTGTTCAAGCTGTGTGACTGGGAGAGGTCCCCTAACCTCTGTTTTCTTCAGTTTACAGCCCTTAAAATGGAGACCATGCTGCTGCCTGCCTCCCGGGGTTGTGTGAGGAGTTGCTGCGATGATACTGTTTAAGAGCTGAGGACCGTGGCTGGCACTCAGTTATCATTCCCTCTTATTATTATCCTAACTACTTAAAATGAAAGGTAACCTTGAAGGAGAGGAGAAGTGACACACAAAGACAGGGAGGGAGGGAAGAGGATGGGAAGGTGTGTGTAGAGGTGGGAGCGGCTGCATCCCAATTCCTTCCTCAGGCTGTGTACTCCCGGGTTTTCTTTTTATTTTTCCAAAACTTAATAACATTGGAATATTATTGTTAAACATTCAGTAATCATATTTAAACATTTGACATTTCAGAGAAGGGACAGTTAGTCTTCAATGTAGCTGCTAGATTGTTCTAGCAGTCAGTAAACACACATCTGGGATACCAGGTAGATGCTCACTTTTCAAGTGAAAAACTGAGACTGGTAGAGAAGCAGAACATCGCGAGGGTGATAGCTTATCTTTTCTAACGCTTTCTTTTCTTCATATTCTTTTTTTAAAAATTTACTTACTTATTTTTATTGCAGTATAGTGGATTTACAATGTTGTGTTAGTTTCAGGTGTTCAGCAATCAGACTTTCTATCTGTAGACGTCTCAGGTCCTCATCTGGCACGAATGGATTTAGCCTCCTTCTTCAATTCCACAAAGCATGAATTGAGTGCCCTTTGCTGGCGGGTCCAGAGTGGGGAGCAAAAGGCCTGTTGGCCGCCCTCTGCGTGGTCAGTGTCTGCTAACATTCATGGGGTGTTTGCTTGTATCAAGTGGGGTAGTAAGTGCTGGATATGCATTACCTCATTTAGTTCTTACAAAACTCTTTGAAACGATATTATCCATGTTTATACTAAGAAACTGAACCTTAAAGAAGTGACGTGATTTCCCGAGTTCAGAGCTATTGAGTTCAAAGGTAGGTGTGGAGCCCCGGTCTGTCTGGCAGTAACACCCCCTTCTGCCTGACTCCCCAGACACACACCTCGGAATGTGTGGCAGGAGCAAAGCAGAGTGGGCAAAATACCCAAATGCAAGAGGTAACTGGGGCATCCAGGGAGACAGAAAAGTTGCCTCAGGCAGCCGCTGCTTTGCAGACGAAGAGACCAGAATGCTGACCTCAGTGTCAGGCTAGATGTTCTCACTTCCCTTATAATGTTAGGAATTAGGATGGGGGCTGTGCCTAGTCACTGGGTCACCACCTAGGAGCTTGTTAAACAGGAATACGCTCCAGGCTCCACCCAAAACATGTCGACTGCGGAGATCTTGGGAAGGGTCTGGGAATCTGATTCTGACCCTGGTGGTCTTTAACCAGACTGTTAGGAATGTAGGTGTTCCAGCCCTGGTTACCTGCAGGTTGGGATCCATCTACCTGGTGTGGAGAGCCCCGTCCAAGGAGGCCTCCCAGTCCAGACCTCAGGCTGAGAGAAAAATCAAGAGCCTAAGGCTTCTCCCTGGGCTGCAGCCACTTTTCTTGTCTCTGGGTGGAGCCTGTGCTGACTGGGTCTGGCATGGGTTTGCTCTCTGTTCTCCCAGTCTCCTACTCCCTGGCACCAACTACAGGGGTTGGCCCATCGCTCCTGACATGGAGGCAATGGGGTGTCCCCCAGCTGCTCCCCTTAGCCCTATCTTTTAGCTCCAGGTTGAGTGTATGGCACAAGATCAATGAATACAATTGAAGGAACAAAAGCTCGCTTCAGTTTGCTGGGCCCGCAGCTGTCACCTGGTTTGCCAGGGCTCAGCACTGACAGTCCACTAACTGGGACCTTTTCTCGTTTCCATAGGTTTCGGTGGTGATGGTCCAGGAGCCGAGAGAATGAAGGGGCATACGGAAAACCCATGGCATCGGGCACGTACATACTCACGCGGAATGGCTTCACAGTCTGGACTCTGATTTTAAATAAAGACAATTTTGCTGCAATAGTGTGGGAACTCTGTTCACCCTCTACCTCTTTGATGCTGGACAATCTTGTCAAAGATACCACCTTGCAACCTTCCTTCCCATCTGCGTTAGCTTGCTGGGGCTAGCATGAGAAAGTACCACAGAGCAGGTGGCTTAATCCCAAGAAAACCCTGTTCCTACCCTCAGAATGCTTGAGGCTAGTGTTGAACAGAATCTAACTAAAGCTGCAAGACTAAACCTGGGTAACTACAGGTTAGATTGAGGCAGGAACCCCCCCGCTCCGCCACTGCCCCCGCCACATGCACACACATACCAGAAGCCTGACAGAACAGATGTGCCCTTTTCTGGGAATAAGTTGTTTTTATTTCAGTTTTAACTCCTCTTTTCATAAAATAGCTGGCATACCACAAACCAAAAAAATATGAGACACGCAAAGAGGAAAGAAAATTCAACCCCTGGACAAGAGAAGAATCATCCATAGAAGGAAACCCAGAGATGGTGCAAATGTTGGAATTGGAAGATAAAAACTTGAAAATAACTGTAAAAAGTATGTTAAAGGATATAGTAGAAAAGGTGGACAACATGTGTGAAGGGGAATTTTAGCACAGAAATGAAAATTATGTTTAAAAATGGAAATGTTGAAATAAAAACTGTGATAACAGGTACGAAAAGTTTATTTGAAGGGTTTAACAGAGAACTGGACAGAGCAGAGTAAAGGAAACAAAGCAAAACTGGCAAAGGAAAAGGGGACCTGAGGGAAATCTGGAGGAAAACAGGTGCCATCTTCCAAGAGTCCTCTCCCAGTAGAACCACACAGGAAACAATTATTCCAGCAACAAATTATTATAACACAGGACTTCCCTGGTGGTCCAGTGGTTAAGACTCTGTGCTTCCACTGCAGGGAGCACAGGTTCAATCCCTGGTGGGGGAACTAAGATCCTGCATGCCACATGACATGGCCAAAAAAAAAAAAACTTATTATAACACACATGAAGCGTTGTCTCTCAGGGAAACTTGCCTGAGCTAAGGTGCTCAGGGTTTTTATTGGAGCTCAGGCACATAGGCACCCTGTGCTTAGCATGGACCAAAACTCCAGATTCCCCAAAAGGAAGCAGGTGTTCATCACTAGAAACATTATTTATATAAACAATTTCAGTACAATGAGCCACTCTTTCAATTATCAAATGGTGAGAACCCTCTCGGAATCCAAGTTCCTAGATGGGGGTCAAGGGCCAACCTCACAAACAGACCTTTCTAAGGATGACAGTCTCAGACCTGCTATGTTAACTCTTTTCTGCACATTCCCTAATTGCAAATTAAGTACATACGTCTAAAAAACCATAGGCCAAAGAAAAATCACAAGGGAAATAAAGTATTTTGAACTGAATGGTAATGTAGAAAGTAATGTATCAGAATTTGTGGAATGAAGCTAAAGCAACACTGAGAGTGATTGCGACTTTAAAGGCCTATATCATAAAAGAAAAAAAGATATGAAATTAATAACCTAAGTTTTCACCCTTAGTGAGACCTATTAAGAAAAAGAGAGTGAAAGAGGACAGAGAAGTAAACAAGTTACAAATATCAAGAACAAAAGAGCGAGAATTACTATAGATTCTAAAGACATTAAAAGATAGTAAGGCAATTATGAATAATATTATGCCAATAGATTTAACAGCTTAGAAATAATGGATAAATTCAATGAAAGCCACAGATTACTAAAACTGATAAATAATGAAATAGAAAATTTGAAAAGCTCTGCATCTATTAAAGAAACTGAATTTGCAATTAAAAAAATCTTCCCACATAGAAAACTACTGGCCCACATAATTTAATTTGTGAATTCTATCAAACATTTAAGAAAGAAATAATACTAACCTTACACACACATAAAATAGTGGAAGAGAAAGCATTTCCCAATGTATATTGTGAAACCATCATAACCCTTATAGCATACAATGTCATTAGAAAAAGAGAAAAAATTACGTGCAGAAAAGAAAAATTATATCCTGCATAAACAAAGATGCAAAAATCCATAATAATATATTAGCAAATTGATTCCAAAAATATACAAAAAAAGATAATACATCATGATCAAGGTGGTGGTGGGGGGTTATCCAGGAATATAAAGTTGATTTTTACATTTGAAAATCAAAGTATTGATAATTTATAATATTAATAGAACAAAAGAGAAAATTATCTCAAAAGATGCAAAAATTCATTTTACACCATTCAACCTTCATTCATGATAACAACTTTTGGAAAACTAGGAGTAGAAGGGGATTTCCTCAATCTGGTAAAGGGTATCTTTGAAAAGCCTACAACTAATAGCATACTTTGTGGTGAAACCATGAATGTTTTTCCCCTAAGACAGAACAAGGATATCTACTCTTTCATTGTTTTGCTGGAAGTCCTAACATTACAATAAGTCAAGAAAAAGAAAAGTCACACATATTGTAAAAAGAAGTAAAACTGTCTTTATTCTCAGATTACATAATTGTATATGTCGAAAACCCTATGGGAACTTAAAAAAAAAAAAGCTACCATAATTAGTAAGTGAATTTAGTAAGGTCACATGATACAGGGTAAATGTTTTTTAAATCTATAGTTTTTCTGTAGACTACCAATGATAAATTTAAAATAAAATTTTAAAACATACTATTTGTAATAACACAAAAATAAACAGGATTCATCAAACAAAATATGTACAAAGCCTCTACACAGCACTACAAAATACTGCAGAGCAAAAGTAAGGAAGACCTAAATCAATGGAGAGATATACCATGTTCTTGGATTAGAAAAATATTGTTAAAATACCTATTTAAAAAGTTCTTCTACAGATTCAATGAAATCCCAATCTAAATCCTAGCAAGAGTTTTTCAAAATATTGGCAAAATCTGACTCTAAAATTTATATTTAAATGCGGATGATGTAGAATAACCAAAACAATCAACTAACATTATCCAATTTCAAGTTGTGTTATAAAGCGACATTAATAAATTCAGTGTGGTCTTGGCATACGGACAAGCAAATGGATCAACAGAACAGAATAGAATCAAGAAATAAACTCATCCATACATGGTCAATTGATTTTCAACCAAACCACCAAGTCTGTTCAATAGGAAAGTAGACTCTTTTTAACAAATGGTGATGGAACAACTGGATATTAGTAAGGAAAGAGCAAACAAAACTTCAATCCCTCCCTTACTCAGTACACAAAAATAATTCAAGATAGATTAGAGCCTGAACCGTAGAAGATATAATGATAAAGATTCTAGAACACTACACAGGAGAATATCTTTATGCCTTTGGGGTAGGCAAAATTTTCTTAGCCAAGACATAAAAGAACTAACTATAGTCTTCATTACGATACATCAGACTTTATCAAAATTAAAAATGTCTGCTTATCAAAAGATACTATTAAGAAAATAAATAGATTGGGAAAAATATTTAAAATACATATACCTGACAGAGAGATTGTATACATAATATATAAAGAACAGCTACTATTCAACATAAAAAGACAAACAGCCCAATTAAAAATGGACAAAAGCAAATAATGAATCGACATAAATCTCACTCTTTATAGAAAAATCAAGTCAAAATTGATCACAGATTTAAATGTAAAATATAAAACTATAAAAGTTTTAGGAAAAAATAGGAGAAAATCTTTGAGATTTGGGGCTAGGCAAAGAGTTCTTAGACTTGACACTAAAAGCACAATACATAAAAGAAAAAATAGGTAAATTAGACCTCATCAAAATGAAAAGTTTTGCTCCATGAAAGACCCTGTTAAGAGGATAAAAGGACAAGCTATAGACTGGGAGAAAATATTTGCAAATCACATATCTGACAAAGGACTAGTATTTACAGCATATATAAAGAATTTTCAAAACTCAACAGCAAAACACTAAACATTTTAATTAGGACGTGGAAAAAACCCCAGAAATCTCACCAAAGAGGATATATAGATGGCAAATAAGCACATGAAAAGATGTTCAACATTATTAGCCATTAGAGAAATGAAATTAAAACCACAGTGATATATCACCATATACCTATTAGAATGGTTAAAATAAAAAATAGTTAACACCAAATGTTGGTTAGTGTGCAGAGAAACTGGATCATGTATACATTGCTGGTGGGAATATAAAATGGTACCACCATTCTGGAAAACAGTTTGCAGTTCCTTATAAACTAACCATGCTGTTATCATATGACCCAATAATTGCACTCCTGGGCATTTATCCCAGAGAAATGCAAACTAATGTCACACAAAAGCCTGTACACAAATGATCATAGTAGCTTTATTCATAATAGTGAAAAGCCTGAAAACAACCCAAATGTCTCTCAGTGAGTAAATGCTTAAGCACGCTGTGGTACATCTAGACCATGTAATACTACTAACAGTAAACAGGAACAAACTATTGATACAAAGAACTTGGAAAACTCTCCAGAGATTTTTGCTAAGTGAAAAAAAATCCCTGAAGGTTACGTACTGTATGATTCCATTTCTATAGCATTTTTTTTTTTTTTTTTTTTTTGCGGTAGGCGGGCCTCTCACTGTTGTGGCCTCTCCCGTTGCGGAGCACAGGCTCCGGATGCGCAGGCTCAGCGGCCATGGCTCACGGGCCCAGCCGCTCCGCGACACGTAGGATCTTCCCAGAGTGGGGCACGAACCCATGTCCCCTGCATCGGCAGGCGGACTCTCAACCATTGCGCCACCAGGGAAACCCTACATTCCTGCCTTTTGATGATAGATTTAAAATTTGCAAACAGTCAAAAATCATTCAAAGAGAAATTAGGTGTATCTGTTAAAGAAAGAGGAGTAATTCTCAGTCCTTGCTGCACGTTAGAATGGTTGGAGAAGTTTGAAATAATCAAGAACGCTCAGCTATTCTAACTTATTGGCTTATGGGAGGCCAGTCATGAGTCTTGTTTAAAGCCCCATGAGGTGAGTCTAAAGTGCAGCCAGCATTGAAAACTACACCTGGAAGCTGAGCTTGATTTTCTTGTGCAGTTTATAGACTGACATCTAAAGGTAGTTCCCAAAGAGGAAGTTCCACATGTCCCCTGGGACCACAGCATTGTAGGAACATGTGTACAATGCCCCAAGAGGACTGTCGTGAAGAACAACACACATTTGGATGTATGAATCTTAGTGTGTTTTCAAACACATATTTTGCCTCTTTAAGACCCAACGACCCAATGGAGGGAGACTAAATGTGAAAGATCTACTGACTGGCCTAATGACCTTAGCGAATAAATTCAAACGGTTAAATATAAAATTTTCCAAAACGCATTTTTGTTTTACTAGGGTAAACTAAGTAACACTCTTCTTTGTTTTTTCAGTTTTGGGCAATGAAAAAGATTACAAGTAGTAATACAGTTCTCTATTTCTTCTCTTTAGAAAATCCCATGCTGACAAGTTATGATCAGCTCTGAGTACGCTCATAAAGCAGCAGTGCCATTTCTTTTATGGTAGTAAAGTGGAAGCTTGGAGGTCAACAAGCCACCTGCAATGCTCACAGACGAGGCCCACATCTGCTTGCCAGCGGACCCCACCCTGAAGCTAGGCCAACAAAGGGCCAAATAGATACATGTATATGTATAACTGAATCATTTTGCTGTACACCTGAAACTAACACAACATGGTTAATCAGCTATACTCCAATATAAAATAAAAATTCTTTTTAATTTAAAAATTGAAAAATAATAAAATTAAATTAAATAAAAAAACCCAAAGGGCCTAGTGGAATGAAGCAATTTGCCGATAACCTGCTTCAGATGTCCGCTGTGCACACCCAGACATGCCTGGTGTGAGAGAGGGATGGTGGCGTTGATTTGCCACATGCCAAGTCAGCTGCACTCAGTGATTCTTACCTGTGGACTGCCTTACCTGTGCTTGGCACTGTTTGGTCAGCAGAAGGAGGTGCAGATGGTCTCATCCCTCTGAGCAGCTCACAGTTCTATGGGAGGGACTTCAAAAGCAAGGAGAAAACTCTTCTAGGCTTTCCTTCTAAACCCCTGACTATTTTGGTCTCCACACCTCTGTAGTAGAGAGGGGCAGTAAAGGGGGGGATGGAGGAGGTGGACCCCAGCAGGGGGTGTCAGTTCACATGGAAGAATCCAGGGCACTCTCCAAGCCTCAGTCTCCCCATCTATAAAACCGAACAATCACTTCTGCCCACCACCACAGGAGTAATGTAAGACTAGACTAGTTAGACATGTCATGTGACTGCTGAAAATAAGGTCCATATCATGGAAAGCCCCACTGTGTAAATATCTCATAAGGTACCTATTTGTTTGGCAGGCACACTGACACGGGTATCAATTTAGATTATCTCTAAGCAAGCATCTTTTTTCTTCAAAGTATTCTTAACTTTGCTTCATTATCCACAGTATCTCTGAGGGGGCTCTTTGTTCCCAATAACCCCCTTCTCAGGGGCTAAATTCTCTTTAATAGCTATGGTAGCACATTTTTCTAATTGTGTACGGAAGTTTAAAAAAGCAGAACTTTCTTAACGTTGGACCAAGTTGCAATTTCCAAATCAGGCTCTGTACCGCCAACAGCCCACAGCCTGAGCCCGTACACTGCTGTTGATGATGAAGGCATTCTAAAGAAACCGGGAAATTTGTCTTGATGTGGGGCATGAAAATTCCCCAGCCCTCATGTTTCCTTGGCTATCTGTTTTCCTTAGCATGGATTGCAAATCACGTCATTTTCATCTTCATCACGCGAAGAGGAATTCTAGCCCACTCCTGGGCTAGCGTGACCCATCAGGTGCGGAGATAGCCACCGTGCACACACAGTCAGCATCACTCATCTGAACAAAGCCTGGCCTGCGCCAGGAGAAGAAAACAGCTGGGATGTACCTGCTGGTTGCGAAGATGCTGCCACTGGGCAAGGCTTTCTGAGACCAGCGCGAACTTACAGGCTGCAGTGAGCCCTACAGCCTTGCAAAACATGTACTCTTTCTCCTTAGCTGCAAAGGCAGATTTAGGTAGGATGACCAAATGCTTCTGGAAATGAAAGAGGAACTGTTAATGATTCTGTAAAGACAATATGTCCAAATCAGACTATCCCGGGTAACGTGGAAACTATGGTCTCTAGGTTTAGAGAAAATCCGCTGATACAAGGGAAAAGGGCAAGAAAACTGATACGGTGGATCTGTCAGAACCAGTCATGCTAGCTTCTGTCCACCTGAAGTCAAATGCTTGCAAGAGAAATGGAAGAATTCAACCCATTAAAGGTTTAAATTGAAATAGTCCTTTAAATGCCTCACTCCCCATCCCCCTGCAAGGCTTTCTGTGAGAACCCAACATAACAATGTTTGCAGAGCGCTTAGACAAGCCTGATCCAGAGAAAGTGCTCATGAATGTAGCCAAAGGTGGTGGTGGAGAGTGGGCGGAGAGTGTCAGTGGTTGTGACAGTAACACCAATAAAGAGCAGGATCGTGTGCTGCAAGAGAAGAGGTGTGGGTAGAGGCCTCTCCAAGGGGGGGACTTAGCTGGCCACCAGGAGCAGCCTGTCCCTTGAGGAAGGAGCAGAAGGATGAAGCCACGTTGCTCTGGAGGTTGAGATGCGGAGGGACCCTTTGCACTTTGGGTTTGCGCACTGAGCCTCTGAAAGGCAGCATGGACTGGCGATCAAACAGATGTGGAATTCAATACTGACCTGCCACTTACCGGCAGTGAGAACTTACTCATTGTCTAAATTCTCTGACCCGCATCAGAGGGTCCTCAGGCTCCTAATCTGTGAAATGTGGAGGTTAATAACCGCCTGCAACGCTCACGGGGAGAACTGATGACTGCATGTAGTCAAGGGCCTGGCACCAGTTTGTTCAGCAAAGTAGTTGTCCCATCCCTAGAACTTCATATATAATGCAGGAGAAACGATGGTAAGCAAGAGTGAGAGAAAACTCACGTGCTTTACAAACCTTTTCCTGAAACTAGGGTATTATTTTTTAATATATTGAGCACCTTAGAAAGCTTCCTAGTAGGCAACAGTTTACTTATCAAGACTTGCTATTCCTAAACTATTATGTCACAAAACTTGTTACCTCAAATTAATTACCCACCGTGAAAGACTCACCTTAAACCACTTAAACGCAGACCCCCCCCCCCAAACCTTACAAATGCCCTCCCTGACCTCCCCCTTCTGAGATACTACTAAGTCCGTCAATGTGGTGTTCTCCCTTCCTGCAGCCGGCTGCATGAACTTAGCTTTGACCAAGAGGCTTTCTGGTGATCTTCTGCAGAGCTGACAAGCATCAAGCCAAACCCAGCCATCTGAGGTCCACCACTAGACAGGATTCCCTGTGTTTTGCCCGCACTGCCTGCTTGAATCCTGTCTTTCTCAGAGACCATGCTCACACATGGTTATGCATGTTTCCCTCGAGCTCTGAGGCCTCTCCCTTCTCTGAAATGCCGTCCCCCTGGACACACACATTCTTGTTGTTACCTCCTTTACTTTGCCTCATATTAGAGCTGATTATATATTTATTTTGTCACTGTCTGCAGTGCCACCTGTATTTCAATTGAAGATGCCAACACTGGGCCTTGCACATGACCAGGGCACAACAAGCTCATTCTAAAAGTGCTTTGAAAGATTTCCAAAATGTTTAAGGAGAATAAGTCAAAGGGAATGTAAAATCCTTATTTTTTTCCTTTTAGGCAAAAAGTATAAAAGCTAGACCTCTGTTAAAATTCAGAATTGCATTTGGCTTTACCAAATTGGCTTCTTCTAGTTCTTTTCAAAGTCTTTGGTGATTCTTTTTTGGTCTGTTTTGTATTCTTTACACACACACACACACAAAATCCACACACCAAAGCTCATCAGCTTAGGTATCCTGGGATAGTCCTGTACTGTTGTTATAGCTGTCTTTCTCTTTTCTATCTTTTGTACCTTTGGTTTAGTGTGTTGAAACATTTATCTACTTCTTCCCCTTATTATAAATCCCCCTTGAAATGTGTCCCAGGCACTGTGTTGGGCGCCTTATGTAGTGGGGATCCTGCCTGAATGGAGCTCAGGTTCAGATATGCTGCTGGGGGAAAACAGGTGACAGCACACCACACAGTATCTAGACACATTGTTTCTAATGAAAGCTTAAGCATAAACAAACAAGGGTTGATGTACTGCTGAAGTGGTTGTGATGGAAGCAAGATAGCATGGGTGGGGGGAATGACAGAAAAATCATCAAAAGTGAGTGGAAGGCATCAGGCACAGTGGGACACAACCCGCATGAATGCCTGCATGCCAGTGTCAGGGAGGATAAAGGAGCCAATCCAAGGTCTTCTTGGCCTCATCATGTCAACAGGCTATGGATGTCTTAAGACTTGAGCAAGGTTAAATGAGAAGAAGCAAATATGCCACAGCTCTTTTACCTTGCTACATTTCACTCTGCTGTCCAAGTTTGCCCTCTCTACTCCCCCCACTCCTCTATGCTGTCACTATAACAACCACATCCTATGACAAGTAGCAGAACCATTATCAAGAAAGATAGACGATGCAAACCTGCCCGATGACTCCTGTTTGGTTCAGCCTCAGATTTCCCGTCTAATTCTCTTCCCTTGAGCTTTTAGTGTCTTGAGATAGATGATATCTGCTCATGAGTTACTGAAAACTTTCCAGCTGGAGGTTAGAACCAGTTCAGGGGTGTTTCTTTGATTCTTGCCAAATATTAACTGATCAATTGATATTAAATGAATATAAAATTAAAATGTGGGTAAAGACAATGGTGAACATTTCTAGCGCAAAAGGAAATGCCCGTGTTCTTTCTTAGTCTGTAAAAAATGCAGAGGGACAATGGGTTGTATCCTGAGGGCCAAGTGGAGATGAACTATTTTCTAAGCATACTGGCTTTCAGATCCCTGCTGCTTAAGTGGGGAACACCCCCTACCCCAATCTGATTGGAGCCCCTTTCAAGAGCCCTTGAAGGGTACTGCCTGCCTCAGCAGTTATCCCAATACCGTACCCAGAATCATTGTTTAGAACTGATTGGATCTAAAGTCATGTTTTAGACCTCAAAAAGATCGATGTCCCCTCTCAAAATTTCATCCAGGGAGAAGATTAGGTTGGCAGGAATTTAAAATGTAGCCTGAGATTAAGTCTCCTTTATTTTGGTGACTCAGAAAAATCTTTCTAGGAGCTTATTTGTAGGCAACTTTTATTGTCCAGTTTCCTGTTTATGTACATACTTTGTTGACTGCTTTACCTCATTACCGATAAAAATCAATATGCTAGCAGTGTATTTGTGAATTCATTATTTTGCCTTTTAAAATGATGAATCATTATTAATGTAGCTTGAAGGGCTATTTAACCTATTGAATGATGTGTGAACAACCCCCCCTCCACGTATATACATATCACAATAGCCTGGATGTTATGTGGCAACAATCTTTTAATATTGCTGTGGCTCTAATCTCACTCCCTTCTAATCTGTTTTTCATAATCCAACCAAAGTGATTTTTCCAAAATGTACAAATGGTTATTTCATCCTTCTATGAAAATCATTCTTGTATGTCTTCACATTTATGAATTTCACAAGCTCTTCATGATTTTTTCCTTGCCTTTCTCTCCAACTGCATGATCAGCTGCTCCATTGTCTCTTTCTCTTGCAAATGCACGTACGTACCTAAAAATTTAACTTGTGGGACGATTTGTACCATTTGGTATGAGAATGTATATCACCTCATTATTTGTAGCACTGAAAAATTGGATTCTATATCAACAGAATTATGGTTAACTAGAAAATAGTACATACAAACTATGGAATACTATGTAGAGGTTCAAGGATAGATTTACATACCGACATGGAATTGTGTCCATTATGAAAAACAACAACAAATTGAAGATAATCATGTATAGTATGATATCATTTCCCCCCCACCAAATATATCTTCTTTATGTGTGTTCATCTGCTTATAATGTGTTTCACACAATAAAAAGTCTCGAGATATATTTACCAAATTTTTACCTTTGGAGAAAAGGATGGACTGTGGTTGAAGGAGAGGGACCCTCAGTTCACACTTTACTTCTTTATTGGTTTTTTCAATGTGAGGATGTCTTATTTAATAACAATTAAAGATTTAAAAACTTTTTTTGAGGGGGTGCCATGCTGCACGGCATGCAGGATCTTAGTTCCCTGACCAGGGATCAAACCAGTGCCCGCTGCAGTGGAAGCACAGAGTCCTAACCACTGGACCACCAGGAAATTCCCCAAAAATGTTTTTAAGTCTACTACATGGCTAGGACTTGTCATCTATCATGATATCACTGGGCAAGGATAGCTTAACCACAGCAAAAGAGGACAGACAGAGCAGGGTCTGGATGAACTCTTTGGATCTGCATGTACTAACAGAGCAATGGGGTGAGGGAGATGTTGTTGCATTGATAAGACTGGGAAGAAGTACATCCAACATCTATAATCAGGTATTCAAGGACAATGGTGAGAGGTAACAGGTTGAGGCAAACCGCCAGTGTCTGTGGTCCCAGAGATGTACAGGATATCCTTACCCCCGGGTGGCTAGCTAGGAGTGTAGGCTGGAATGTGCTTGGCAGCAGCAATCAGAGGCCTAGCCAAAGCCTCAAGTGCAAGGGAAGGGTCTCAGCCCTTAGGGTGGAGCAGAGCGAGGTGACAAGAGCAAATGAGAACCTTCAGAGGACACATAAACTTGAGTCAGGGAGAATGACAGGGCCACAGCCATGGACCTGTAAAGGAAAAGGCAGAGCCCAGTTTTAGAACAGAGATAAGAGATCCACTCACTTATAACATGACCACTGAGCAGTGTGAGGGGTAGGTCCAAGCCTACACTTGAGGGTCAAATGTTCTGAGCTCTGGGTAAGAAGGCTGTAGGGAGGGAACACGGGCAGACGTTGGTTGCCATTCCAGGTGATTGAGAAAGTGCTGTAGACCTTAACCTCTTGGTTGGCTCTCCAAAGCTGTAGAGTCAGAATGTGCTGGGTCTGGACTGCGGCTCAAAAAAAGGAATCCACAACAATAAAGAAATATTAGAAATAGAATTGACTCAAAGTGAAGGCTTCTAGAATTTCTGATAATATTCCTCAGAATCGACTTCATATTTTGAGAGTCATTAGGAACTGAGAGTCTGGTCACAGTAATGCACACCTCCACATTAAGTCCATCAATCTTGATGGCTCTGTCTGAAGCCAGTAGCTACCTACAGTTGATGGAGTGGCAGGCAAAAGGAAGAGACACAAGTGCTGTCTTAGATTTATGACCTCCTGTCTCACTCAAGATAAAAACTCCAGAATTTAGAATACTATATTTTTATCTGATACATGGGACTAGATTAAATGTTGAACTACATGATAGATGAAGGTGGAATTAATTAATGTCAGTTCTCATACAAATGGCTTATGATGAGAAACAATGAAATTAAGGTAAATAGATGTGATACATCATCATTTCTCTTCATTTAACCTAGCTTAGAAGTAGGCTAGGAGGAAGACACATTGCGTAATGAGAAAAATGGGCACAGTTGGTGATAAAGTCACATTCATTTCCCTTTCAGGGTAGTCAGGAGTGGTTCTCATGAACCTCAAATTCATATTTAGTGTACAAACTAGCTCCACGGTTGCAATTAAAAGCAATCTGCCTTGTTCTATCTGGCAATAATATAACCTTTTATTTAAGTGATGAACATTTGCAAGGAAAATTGGGAGAAATTTTCCATGGCTGAAATATTAAAGCTATAACACCTTTCTAGTTAAGTCTTGGATGGGGTGAGTTCCCTTGAAGCCTGGCACTCATGACAGCAGAAAGGATTTAGTATTTTTCCAGATTTGCTCACGTGCATTCAGAAGTCAAAGCCAGACCATTTCCAGGAAGCATGGAGTCAGGTCTGATGATGGACTCTACAGTTCTTTTCCAGTCACCATCTCCATGTTGTCTGCACAGAATGGGTACTAAGAGGCAAAGCAGGGGAGGCTCCTGACGCAGAGAGGCTCCAGTATGGCAGGGCATCACCCAAATATATCAGAGAGGATAAAGTACTTCAAACTACGAAAATCTAGTGTGCTAATTTTGTCACCAACTCACATGCAACCAAAATATTTTTAGTGTTCATTAAACAAGTACATATGAGCTAGGCCTGGTGTTGGGTGCTGAGGACCCCAAGGTGATTAAGGCTCCTGTCTTAGAGAAATTAATAGTCAGGAAGATAGACACCTAAACAAATAATGTAGAACATGTAATAACAGAAAGGACAACGTGCTGTGGGAACATGTCCTCTGCTTGTGGGATTTATAGAGACTGGCCTTTGGGCTTTGCTCAGAGTAGATAGGCCACCGGTCAGAGGGAGCTGGGTGCGAGAGGCAGAGGAAACTACGAAAGCAATGGCACAGATGCCTGAGGTGTAGAGTCTGATTTCTTTACCTATCAGATTGCCAGTGATTAAAAAATGTATATGCTACCGTGCGGGCAGCAGTGCTGGAAACAAACCCTCTTGTGTGTTGCTGGTTGCAGCGTAAGCTGGGCTGAGCCCTACTGAGGACAGTTTGGCAGATCTCTCATGATTACAAAGGCACCAACGTGTCATCTAGCAATTCCTCTTCTAGGGAGTTGTCCTAGAGACACACTCATCCTTGTGCAAAACATACTAGGTTAATTATTGCAACAGTGCTTGTAGTAGCAAAAGACGGGAAACAATTTAAATGTGTGTCACAGGGGACTGTGAAAAGAAACATCAGTGTAGTCCTACAATGCAACAGTATGGCACCATAAAAGAAGGACAAGTCTCCTTATAATTCGATACGGGATGATCTCCAAGATATAGTATAAAGGAAAAGCACAAGGTGCAGAACAGCAGGTAGGGAAGACCACTATTTATGTAAATAAAGTGGACAAAATAGAATAAAGAATAAACAGAAGTATTCAGCAATGTATGCATAAGATGTCTCTGAAAAGGAACAAGAAACAAAATGTGTAGACTCAGAGGAGGGAAACTGGGAGGTGGGGTGCAGAAATGGACAGGAGGATGTCCATGATATACTTTTTGAATGTAACCATATTACCTGTCAAACATCATCAGATAAATTTTCCCCAGTTTTAATGAACTGTAATTGACAGATAAAATTGTGTACAATTTGATATTTTGACATAGATACATATAGTGTAATAAGTAATCACCACAATCAAACTAAATAACATATCTGTCATCTCACATAGTTACCATTTTCATTTTTGTAGTGAGAACACTTATAATGTACCTTCTTGGCAAATTTCAAGTATAAATTACAGTGTTGTTTACTGTAGTCACCTTGCTGTACACCAGATCTCCAGAACATAGTTTTCTTGCATAACTGAAACTTTATACCCTTTGACCAACATCTCCCCATTCCTTCTTCCCCACAAGCCCTGGTAATCACCACTCTATTCTCTGCTACTATGAATTTGACATTTAGGTTAATTACATATAAGTGAGATATGCAATATTGTCTTTCTATGCCTAGCTTATTTCACTTAGCATAATGCTTTCCAGGTTCATCCTTGTTGTTGCAAATGTCAAGGCTTCCTTCTTTTTAAATGCTAGATAATATTCCATTGTGCACGTATACAACATTTTCTTTATCCATTCACCTGTCAACAGACAGGTAGGTTGTTTCCATATCTTGGCTATTGTGAATAATGCTGTGATGAACATGGGAACACAGATACCTCTTTGAGATCCTCATTTCATTTCCTTTGGATATATACACCCTTCGATAACTTTAAAGTGTATCGTGTATCTAGAGAATCGTCTACTATGACCGAAGTTCAGGGTGTGTATGACTGTGTTGGGCGGGTGGAGGTATGGGAGATAAGCCCCCAAAAGTTGGAGGTGTAGGGCTTTTTATCCCAATTGTGAAAAAAGAAATAATAGTGTGATGGTGTGATATTCAGGGCACTGGCTTTGGCAGCAGAGAGAAGCTAGTTTTGGAATTCCGCCTGACACTTCCTGACTACCTGTGGCCTTGAGCAAGTTATTAATGCCCTTCAGCCCACATCTCTCAAGTGAGGTGTTAATAGCTTGTGTGATGGTGCCTGGACACAGTAGTCTGGGTTAATGTCTCCTTCCTTCCTTTCCTTTCTTCTTTCTGCTATGTTCTGGCTTCTCAGTTCTTGCATTTATATAAATGGATCAAAGAAAGAAAATGTTTGAGAAGGCCATCCTCCACTGACCCAGCTTAGCTTGGTAATAGGGCATTGAATGAGGTAGGCTTGAAGACGGGGCATTTAACTCCATGGTACCCAGTGCTTTTCCATGTTCTTTTTCTATAATAGAAAAGGTTGTTACAAACTGAGACCTTCCATTTTAATTATTTTGTTCAGCATGGGACACATTACTACAGTTTTATGCAACTAACAGAAAGGTCTCATGAATCAATATGGCACAGAGAAAATGAATTGAAAATGGAATTGAATGTGAGAGGGTAATTCTGAACACAGAAGTGCATTCAGATTAGCTCAGGCAATTCCATTTACCGTGGCTCTCACCATTAGGAAAATATCATTACTCAGTACTTTACTTCCTTCCTGGAGTGACTAAGTGGTCAAGCAAGACTCAAGATGCAATGCGAGCAGTTTGTCATCATGGTACAGAAAAGGAAAAGTGGGTTTAGAATGTAGTGTGCTTTCTTTTTTTTTTCTTTTGGCCATTTATTTAAACAAGAGGAAAACAGACACATGCTAAAGAATATGAAGAGCACAAAAGAGCACACAATGATATGTTAGCAGCTCCATCCTATAGGTAACTGGTATCAAGTTTTTCTTCTTTCTTTCCAGAAATGTTTTGTGCAAATACACATATGTATTCTTATCTTTTCTCATTTAAAGTTATTTTATTATGATGAATGTAGTGTGCTTTCTAATGAAGCATGGAGACTGTAGACCTGGACTGTCAGAAGTCAGAGCCCTCATGGTGGCAGGGCCTGAGGACAGGAGGGACGGAAGACTTAAACCACCCTGAGATGGGAATGGGAGGGGCTGCACTTCTGAGGGACTTAATCATTTATTTTGGTGGAAAGTAATATTTTGGTTTCTGCATTTTTATAAATTAGAAAGTGCCTTTCTACTTCTCCTGGTTTCTTTCCTTTCTTGTTTGTTTTTGCATTTATTCAACACATGTTTGTTAAGTGCCTATTACCTTATTTGTCTAACATTGTATAAGGCAATCAGAATACAAGGAAAAATAAAACAGAGTTCACTCCTTGGTGTGCCCCTTCCCCTCTTCCCTACTGAAATGGCACTCTTCGGTTCAGAATGTCCATCGATATCAACATCAAACACCCTACTCCCCACAGCACACACACACACACACACACAAACACACACACACACAGCTTGTTGTTGCTAACTAAAAGATAAGTAGTGTAAAAATGAAACCGAGCATGACCCTGTGGGAAGTTCCTGGGGACAGACATTCCCTCCCCCACCCCTTTCCCCTGCTTCTTCTTTGTAGAAAAACTTTAGCCTCCTAGGCCTCCCCCAAGTTCCAAAGACAAATTTAATCAGAGAAGTGAGAAAATGCAGAAACAAAGGAAAACAGTCAAGACAAAATAATAATTGTTTAGCCATAAAACAAAGTAAAGGACATTTAGTTCCTCCTCATGAGCTATGGGTAAAATCCTGAGCCATATCCTTGAGTTGTGTTGCATATACTAAAAAGCCCCACCAGGTGGAAGAACTTAACTGCTGCCCACCATAGATCCCAGACCAGTTTAGAAGGTTGATAATTAAGATTCCCCAAATACCAGCTAGTGACCTCACCACCAACCAATTAGAAGAAGCAATATCCATGAGCTGATCAGGCACCCTGCAACCCTTTCCCTCACCTTGCCTTTAAAAACCCTTCCCCAAAAGCCATTCGGGAGTTTGGGCCTTTTGAGCATTTGCTGCCCATGCTCCTTGCTTGGTACCTTGTAATAAATGCTTTACTTTCCTTCACCACAACCCAGTGTCAGTAGATTGGCTTTTCTGTGCTGCTTGGGTAAGCAGACCAAAGTTTGGTTCAGTAACCAAAATACAAGGAAACTTTCCATTTTTGGGTGGAGAAATCAACCCAGACATTGGCATGTGTGATTTTGATGCTTTGCCAAGAGAGATGGTCAAGAAGGTAAGAGTGAGTCAAAAACTTAGTGTGCATATCTCGACTATGTAGCCAAACTTAGCATGACTGGTAAGAGAACAAACTGCATTATGCATCTCCAGATGTAATACAATGGGAAATACACATTATCTGAATCTAGTTAGAAGAAAACAATGAGACAACTCTAGAACGTGTGGTATCCTATAAGATAGTTGGCATGGACTTTTCAGAACGTCAATGTCATGTGTGATAGCCACCATCTAAGATGCCCCCCCCACAGTGATCCTAAATTTTTGGTATCCATGCCCTTGTATAGTCCCTTCTCACACTGACTAGGGCTGACTTGTGTAAATAATAGGGTATTGCAGAATTGACTATGTAAGGCTTCCAAAGCTAGGTCATAAAAGACATTGTGGCTTCTGCCTTGTATATTCTTAGTTGTTCTGGAGGAAGGTAATCACCATGTCATGTGAAAGACACATAAATAGTCCTGTGGAGAGGTCCATGTAGTGAGGAACTGAGACCTCTTGCCAACAGCCAGACCATCTTGTCCACCATGTGAATAAGCCACCTTGGAAGTGAGCCCCCAGCTTCAAGCCTTCAGATGACTGCATCCTCAAGTGACTTATGACTGCAGTCTCATGACCAACCCCAAACCAGAACTGCATGGCTAAGCCATTCTCAAATTCCAAACACACAGAAAATGTGAGTTAACAAGTGTTTAGAGTTAAATCACTACGTTTGGGGTAATTTATTATATAGCAGTAGATAACGAATACATTGTGAAAGAAAATAAAAAGCAAAGAAATTATTCCAAATTAAAGGAGACAAAAAGAACATGGCAACCAAATGTAATACATAACTTGTCATTGAATCCTGGAAATGCGGGTGACAGCTAACAGGAATTTGGAGGATAATTGGGGAAATTTGGGTAACATTTCTGAATCAATGTCAAAAGTTGGGGCATGCTACTAGTGTTGTGGTTAAAGGGTTAGTGACTTTTGTTCTTAGGAGATGTGAAATGGAGTAGACAAGGGTGAAACGTCATGTTTGTAGTATTTAATACTTTCCAAAATAAAATTATAGGGAGAGATAAAGCAAATGTGGTGAAATGAATTTGGTGAAAGTTATATGTTTATTGTACTATTCTTTTGTTTTTCTCTACACTTGAATATTTTAAAAATAAAAATTTGGGAGAAAATGTGCACACAACTTGCGACAGTAGTTAACTTCCAAGAATTTATACTAGTGATGTAATTAAAGATAAGCACAAAGATTTAACTACAAGAATTTTGATCTATTTTATAGTAGTCAAAATGCAATTTTCACATGGATATTTTTGTGCAATTTTTAAAATATTGTTAGGTCTATTTTAAATATGCTCCAGGGGGACCTTCAAGATAGTGGAGGAGTAAGATGTAGAGATCACCTTTCTCCTCACATATGCATCAGAAATACATCTACGTGTGGAACAACTCCTACAGAACACCTACTGAATGCTGGCAGAAGACCTCAGATTTCCCAAAAGGCAAAAAACTCCCCATGTACCTAGCTAGGATAAAAGAAAAAAGAGAAAAACAGAGACAAAAAAATAGGGACAGGACCTGCATCTCTGGGAGGGAGCTGTGAAGGAGGAAATGTTTCCACACACTAGGAAGCCCCTTCAGTGGCGGAGACAGGAGGTGCAGGGGGGAAGCTTTGGAGCCAGGGAGGAGAATGCAGCAACAGGGGTGCAGAGGGCAAAGTGGAGAGATTCCTGCACAGAGGATCGCTGCCGACCAGCACTCACCAGCCTGAGAGGCTTGTCTGCTCACCCGCTAGGGCAGGTGGGGGCTGGGAGCTGAGGCTCGGGCTTTGGAGGTCAGATCCCAGGGAGAGGACTGGGGTTGACTGTGTGAACACAGCCTGAAGGAGGCTAGTGCGCCACAGCCAGCTAAGAGGGAGTCCGGGAAAGTCTGGAACTGCCGAAGAGGCAAGAGACCATTGTTTCGGGGTGTACAAGGAAAGGGGATTCCTTCACCGTATGCCCACAGAAGGCAGAGCACCGCCTAAGTGAGCTCCAGAGATGGGCAAGAGCCGCAACTATCAGCTCGGACCGCAGAGATGGACATGACATGCTAACGCTCTGGCTGCTGTCACCAAGAATCCTGTGTGCAAGCTCAGGTCACTATCCACACACCCCTGGGAGCCTGTGCAGCCCGCCACTGCCACGGTACCATGATCCAGGGACAGCTTCCCTGGGAGAACGCACGGTGTGCCTCAGGCTGTTGGAACATCACCCTGGCCTCTGCCACCGCAGGCTTGCCCCGTGTTCCAATTACGACTACTGTACCCCTCCCTCTCCCTGGCATTAGTGAGCAAGAGATCCCTAATCAGGTGCTGCTTTAACCCCCTCCTGTCTGGGCGGGAAATAGATGCCTATGGGCAACCTACATGCAGAGGTGGGGCCCAAACCAAAGCTGAACTGCAAGAGCTGTGCGAATAAAGAAGAGAAAGGGAAATTTCTCCATGCAGCCTCAGGAGCAGTGGATTAAATTCCCACAATCAACTTGATGTACCCTGCATCTGTGGAATACCTGAATAGACAACGAATCATCCCAAAATTGAGGCAGTGGGCTTTGGGAGCAACTGTAGACTTGGGGTTTACTGTGTGCGACAGAAGAGTTTCTGATATTTATGTTTATCTTAGTACTGTTTTTAGTGCTTGTTATCAATGATGGATTTGTTTATTGGTTTGGTTGCTCTCCTCTTTTTTTTAATTATTATTTTTTTATTTTAATAACTTTTTTCTTTCTTTTTTTCTTCCTTTTCTTCTGAGCTTTATGGCTGACAGTGTCTTGGTGCTTCTGCCTGGTGTCAGGCTTGAACCTCTGAGGTGGAAGAGCTGAGTTCAGGACATAGGACCACCAGAGACCTCCTGAAACCACATAATATCAATTGGCAAGAGCTCTCCCAGAGACCTCCATCTCAACACAAAGACCCAGCTCCACCCAATGGCCAGCAAGCTCCAGCAATGGACACCCCATGCCAAACAACTAGCAAGACAGGAACACTGCCTCACCCATTAGTAGAGAGGCTGCCTAAAATCATACTAAGTTCACAGACACCCCAAAACATACCACCAGATGTGGCTCTGCCCATCAGAAAGACAAGATCCAGCTCCACCTACCAGAACACAGGCACCAGTCCCCTCTACCAGGAAGCCTACACAAGCCATTGAACCAGCCTCACCCGCTAGGAGCAGACACAAAAAACAACGGGAACTATGAACCTGCAGCCTGTGAAAAATAGACTCAGAACAATGTAAGTTAAACAAAATGAGAAGACAGAGAAATATGTAGCAGATGAAGGAGCAAGGTAAAAACACACCAGACCAAACAAATGAAGAGGAAATAGGAAGTCTACCTGAAAAAGAATTCAGAGTAATATAGTTAAGATGATCCAAAATCTTGGAAATAGAATGGAGAAAATAAAATAAAATTTTAACAAGGACCTAGAAGACTAGAGAGCAAACAAACAATGATGAACAACACAATAAATGAAATTTAAAACTCTCTAGAAGGAATCAATAGCAGAATGACTGAGGCAGAAGAATGGATAAGTGACCTGGAAGATAAAATAGCGAAAATAACTACTGCACAATAAAGAAAAAAGAATGAAAAGAATTGAGGACAGTCTCAGACACGTCTGGGACAACATTAAATGCACAAACATTCAAACTATAGGGGTCCCAGAAGAAGAAGAGAAAAAGAAAGGGTCTGAGAAAATACTTGAAGAGATTATAGTTGAAAAATTCCCTAATATGGGAAAGGAAATAGTCAATCAAGTCCAGGAAGCACAGAGAGTCCCATACAGGATAAATCTAAGGAGAAACATGGCAATACACATATTTATCAAACTATCAAAAATTAAATTCAAAGAAAAAATATTAAAAGCAGCAAGGGAAAATCAACAAATAACATACAAGGGAATCCCCATAAGGTTAACAGGTGAACTTCAGCAGAAACTCTGCAAGCCAGAAGGGAGTGACAGGACATATTTAAAGTGATGAAAGGGGAAAACCTACAACCAAGATTACTCTACCCAACAAGGATCTCATTCAGATCCAACGGAAAAATTAAAACCTTTACAGACAAGCAAAAGTTAAGAGAATTCAGCACCACCAAACCAGCTTTACAGCAAACGCTAAAGGAACTTCTCTAGGCAGGAAACACAAAAAAGGAAAAGACCTACAAAAACAAACCCAAAACAATTAAGAAACTGGTAATAGGAACATAAACACTGATAATTACCTTAAATGTAAATGCTCCAACCAAAAGACATAAACTGGCTGAAGGACACAAAAACAAGACCCATATATATGCTGTCTACAAGACACACTTCAGACCTAGGGACACATACAGACTGAAAGTGAGGGGATGGAAAAAGATATTCCATGCAAATGGAAATCAAAAGAAAGCTGGAGTAGCAATTCTCATATCAGGCAAAATAGACTTTAAAATAAAGACTATTACAAGAGAAAAGAAGGACACTGCATAGTGATCAAGGGATCAATCCAAGAAGAAGATATAACAATTGTAAATATTTATGCACCCAACGTAGGAGCACCTCAATATATAAGGCAAATGCTAACAGCCATAAAATGGGAAATCGACAGTAACACAATAATAGTAGGGGACTTTAACACTCCACTTTCATCAATGGACAGATCATCGAAAATGAAAATAAGTAAAGAAACACAAGCTTTAAATGACACATTAGACAAGATAGACTTAATTGATATTTATAGGACATTCCATCCAAACACAAAAGAATACATTTTCTTCTCAAGTGCTCATGGAACATTCTCCAGGATAGATCATATCTTGGATCACAAATCAAGCCTTGGTAAATTTAAGAAGATTGAAAGCATATCAAGTATTTTTTCCAACCACAATGCTATGATACTAGATAGATATCTATTACAGGAAAGAAACTGTAAAAAAATACAACCACATGGAGGCTAAACAATACACTACTAAATAACCAAGAGAATAATGAAGAAATCAAAGAGGAAATCAAAACATACCTAGAAACACATGACAATGAAAACACGACAACCTAAAACCTAAGGGATGCTTAGAACATCCTAAGGGATGTTCTAAGAGGGAAGTTTATAACAATATAATCCTAACTAAAGAAACAAGAAAAAGTTCCAATAAACAATCTAACCTTATACCTAAAGCAATTAGAGAAGGAAGAGCAAAAAACCCCTCAAGTTAGCAGAAGGAAAGAAATCATAAAGATCAGATCAGAAATAAATGAAAAAGAAATGAAGGAAACAGTAACAAAGATCAATAAAACTAAAAGTTGGTTCTTTGAGAAGATAAACAAAATTGAACCATTAGTCAGACTCATCAAGAAAAACAGGGAGAAGACTCAAATCAACAGAATTAGAAATGGAAAAGGAGAAGTAACAACTGACACTGCAGAAATACAAAGGATCATGAGAGATTGTTAAAAGCAACTATATGCCAATAAAATGGACAGCCTGGAAGAAATGGACAAATTCGTAGAAAAGCACAACCTTCCAAGACTGAACGAGGAAGAAATAGAAAATTTAAACAGACCAATCACAAGCACTGAAATTGAAACTATGATTTAAAATCTTCCAACAGGGACTTCCTGTTTGCACAGTAGTTAAGAATCCACCTGCCAATGCAGGGGACACAGCTTTGATCTCTGGTCTGGAAAGATCCCACATGCTGCAGAGCAACTAAGCCCATGTGCCACAACTACTGAGCCTGCGCTCTAGAGCCTGCGAGCCACAACTACTGAGCCCGCATGCCACAAGTACTGAAGCCCGTGTGCCTAGAGCCTGTGCTCCACAGCAAGACAAGCCACCGCAATGAGAAGACTGCACACCACAACAAAGTAGTCCCCACTCGCCACAACTAGAGAAAGCCTGCATGCAACAACAAAGACCCAACACAGCCAAAAATAAATATATAAATGAATAAATTTATTAAAACAAATAATCTTCCAACAAACAAAAGCCCAGACCAGATGACTTCGCAGGTGAATTCTATCAAATATTTAGAGAAGAGCTAATACCTATCCTTCTCAAACTCTTCCAAAATATAGCAGAGGGAGGCACACTCCCAAGCTCATTCTACGAGGCCACCATCAGGCTGATACCAAAACCAAAGTTGTCACAAAAAAAGAAAACTACAGGCCAATATCACTGATTAACATAGATATCAAAATCCTCAACAAAATACTAGCAAACAGCATCCGATAGCACATTAAAAGGATCATACACCATAATCAAGTGTGGTTTATTCCAGGAATGCAAGGATTCTTCAATATACACAGATCAATCAATGTGATACACCATATTAACAAACTGAAGGATAAAAACCATATGATCCTCTCAATAGATGCAGAAAAAGCTTTTGACAAAATTCAACACCCATTTATGATAAAAACTCTCCAGAAAGTGGGCATAGAGGGAACCTACCTCAACATAATAAAGGCCATATATGACAAACTCACAGCCAACATTGTTCTCAATGATGAAAAACTGAAACCATTTCCTCTAAAATCAGGAAAAAGACAAGGTTGCCCACTCTCACCATTATTATTTAACATAGTTTTGGAAGTTCTAGCCATGGCAATCAGAGAAGAAAAAGAAATAAAAGAAATCCAAATAAGAAAAGAAGAAGAAAAACTGTCACTGTTTGCAGATGACATGATATTATACATAGAGAATCCTAAAGATGCTGCCAGAAAACTACTAGAGCTAATCAATGAATTTGGTAAAGTAGCAGGATACAAAATTAATGCACAGAAATCTCTTGCATTCCAATACAATGATGATGAAATATCTGAAAGAGAAATTAAGGAAACACTCCCATTTACCATTGCAACAAAAAGAATAAAATACCTAGGAATAAACCTACCTAAGGAGACAAAAGACCTGTATGCAGAAAATTATAAGACACTGATGAAAGAAATTAAAGACGATACAAACAGATGGAGAGATATACCACGTTCTTGAACTGGAAGAATCAACATTGTGAAAATGACTATACTGCCCAAAGCAATCTACAGATTCAATGCAATCCCTGTCAAATTACCAATGGCATTTTTTACAGAACTAGAACAAAAAAATCTTAAAATTTGTATGGAGACACAAAAGACCCCAAATAGACAAAGCAGTCTTTAGGGAAAAAAATGGAGCTGGAGGAATCAGAATCCCTGACTTCAGACTATACTACAAAGCTACAGTAATCAAGACAGTATGGTACTGGCACAGAAACAGAAATATAGTTCAATGGAACAGGATAGAAAGCCCAGAGATAAACCCGCACACATATGGTCACCTTATCTTTGATAAGGAGGTAAGAATATACAATGGAGAAAAGACAGTCTCTTCAATAAGTGGTGCTGGGAAAACTGGACAGCTACATGTAAAAGAATGAAATTAGAACACTCCCTAACACCATACACAAAAATAAGCTCAAAATGGATTAAAGACCTAAATGTAAGGCCAGACACTATAAAACTCTTAGAGGAAAACATAGGCAGAACACTCTGTGCTGTAAATCACAGCAAGATCCTTTTTGACCCACCTCCTAGAGAAATGGAAATAAAAGCAAAAATAAACAAATGGGACCTAATGAAACTTCAAAGCTTTTGCACAGCAATGGAAACCATAAATGAGAACAAAAGACAACCCTTACATTGGGAGAAACTATTTGCAAATGAAGCAACTGACAAAGGGTTAACCTCCAAAATATATAAGCAGCTCATCCAGCTCAATATAAATAAAACAAACAACCCAATCAAAAAATGTGCAGAAGACCTAAATAGACATTTCTCTAAAGAAGATATACAGATTGCCAACAAACACATGAAAGGATGCTCAACATCATTAATCATTAGAGAAATGCAAATCAAAACTACAATGAGATATCATCTCACACCGGTCAGAATGACCATCATGAAAAAAATCTACAAACGATAAACACTGGAGAGGATGTGGAGAAAAGGGAACCCTCTTACACTGTTGGTGGGAATGTAAACTGATACAGCCACTATGGAGAACAGTATGGAAGTTCCTTAAAAACCTAAAAATTGAACTACCAAACGACCCAACAATCCCACTACTGGGCATATACCCTGAGAAAACCATAATTCAAAAAGCATCATGTACCACAGTGTTCACTGCAGCACCCTTTACAATAGCCAGAACATGGAAGCAACCTAAGTGTCCAATGACAGATGAATAGATAAAGAAGATATGGCACAGATATACAATGGAATATTACTCAACCATAAAAAAACCCCCAAAATTGAGCTATTTGTAGTGAGGTGGATGGACCTAGAGTCTGTCATACAGAGTGAAGTAAGTCAAAAAGAGAAAAACAAATACCATATACTAACACATATATATAGAATCTAAAAAAAAAAAAATGGTTCTGTTGAGCCTAGGGATAGGACAGGAATAAAGACGCAGACATAGAGAATAGACTTGAGGACACAGGGAAGGGGAAGCGCAAGCTGGGACAAAGTGAGAGAGTAGTATTCACATATGTACACTACCAAATGTAAAATAGATACCTAGTGGGAAGCAGCTGCATAACACAGGGAGATCAGCTCGGTGCTTTGTGACCACCTAGAGGGGTGGGATAGGGAGAGTGGGAGGGAGACGCAAGACAGAGGGGATATGGGGATATATGTATACATGCAACTGATTCACTTTGTTATTCAGCGGAAACTAACACAACATTGTAAAGCAATTATACTCCAATAAAAATGTTTAAAAATAAATAAATATGCCACCCAAAATTTAAAATTTCAATTGCCAACTATCTACATATTCAATCAGTAGAAGAATCATCAAGTTACATCAATGCTGTGGAATAGTATGCCATCATCAAAAATGATGTTAAAGATGAATAGTTATTGGTATTTTAAAAACGTATTGTTGAATGAATAAAAGGCACATAAATCAGCAGGGATAGCATGACCTTACTTCTAGAAAATATTTGTGTTATAATACATGTGGAAGGGTAATCCCTCAAGAGATTCCCCCAAGGGGCCATCTCTGTGTCACAGGAGAATGGGTATTTTTTCCTTCTTTTCACTTGTCTGCATCTTTTAACTTTCTTCCATGAATATAAGGGAGAGAAAAGGTTATCACTGATTTAAAATGATGGAGATACTGCTTCATTTTGGTGTCATACACTTATATGCAAATTGGCTGGTACCCTCACAAGAAAAATCAGATTAACCTCTTTCATGTAGAAGGCATGAATTGTAGAGATGATATGAATCTTGGTCAGGTTGGAAAGATCCACTGTTTCCCCAACAACTTAACATACAGATGTATCCTAACCAGCCGTAAGGAGTTGAATTTCTTTTCTGTGGTTAATTTGGACAGTCCAATACAAAGGTGACCCTATAATCCATCCTGTCCCTTTGCCCCAGATGCCTGAGGCAAAGGTCCCCTTCTGAGTGTCCCTATGAGGATTCCTTGGTTTCCCCTACTCTCACACTCTCTGTAGCTGCTCCTGGAAGGCCCTCATCCTGGTGTTGCCTCTCTTGAATGACTGTAATCCCCACTCATGAAGGCAGGAGGCTCCTCTGGGTCTTGCCCATTGACCTTGTTAGTACCACTAGCTTTCACTCTCAGTGATTACAGGACCCTCTTTCCCCCCTTACTCAGAAAGAAGAAACCCCACATTTTCCCTAAGACCCATACTTATACCTGGATTGCACTAGGTATCACCCAGGGTTTTAGCCCAGGAGCTGAGACAAGATGGACACTAAGTCACAGCCTTCCAGTCCCCATTTAGAGATATGTCCCAGGGCGAGTGAAGTGGGGCACCTGAATCTTCTGACTGTGTCCCTCGCTTTGCCTACCCCGGGGGAACTTGCCTTTCCATTCTAAATTGTGGCCTAAGGTCCCAGCCACTGAGGGCGCATGCAGATTCCCTGGTGTCAACAGCTCTTACCTCAAGGGTGTAGTTCAGGCCTCAGGGCTTCAGAGTTGTTAAAATGCCTTCACATTTGATTATCACAAGTACTGTGAGGTCGGCCATTCCCCTTTGAGAGAGGAGACAGTGGGCTCAGCAAGTGAGTGAAAGAGGCTGGTCCATGTGGTGTGTGATAGCCACCATCCAAGATGGCCCCCCAGTGCTCCTGGCTTGAAGGAGGCTGGTGGTGGAGCAGGTGGATAAGCTTTCCAGGCAGACCTGGGTGCAAATCCTGACCTTGCCACTTACCAACCACATAGTACTGGGCACGTTTTCCAAAGTCTCGAAGTTTCCTGAGTCTCAAAGTTTCCTTATCAGTAGAGTGGAGGTAAAAATATTTAGCAAATTGAACTGTGATGAAGATTAAAGTATTGGAAAATAGTAGGTGCTTAATAAATTTTAGTTTTCTCTGCTTAGTCCAGGTTTCTTCTGGCTACACTGTGCAATTTCTCTTAATAGAAACATTCCAGCTCCTTCAAGCCTGGGGAATAACACTCTCATTTTTGATGAGATAGGTTAATGGCAGAAAAGAAGAGTTCCTGCCTGTGAAATGCAGCCACAGTTTGAGTTCCTATGAAAGGCTCCTTGATTCTAGCATGAGCATATGCTGCTGAGACTTGGCTCATGGCAGAAGTCACCTGGAAGCCGGGCGCCCAGCTGTGTGGACCATTAGTTAGCTGTGCAGCTCAGCTGTGGGATGTCAAGAGCAGAGGCTCGGCTGGCTTTGAAGCAGGTGCAGGCTTGTCATCAGTGAGGCAACAGCTAAAGGTAAGCAGAGATCCAACAGGTTGGCTATCCCTTCCAGGTCCTGGGAGCCCTGTGAATACCAGTATTAAATATTTGTGCATTTGCATGGATTATTTCCCAAGGAGAATAGAGAGAGCCCACCTGGTCTGCACTTGGGGGCCCGGGGGGGTCTGTGAGGAAGGCTTCAGGCTGTGCTGGCCGTGGGATGGGCAGGCAGGTCCGGAGGGCCTTGTGAATTGACAGATCCACTGAGGTTTGCTGTTTCTCCCTTCCTGGGTGGTTAAGGAGCAGGGGAGGCTGCCGGCGAACCTACAGTGACCCAGGCCTGGGCTCGACTTGCCTGTGGCACAGGGTGTGGGATGTGGAGGCTGTCACGGGATGCAGCCTGGGGTGGACTTTGGGCCAGAGCCAAGGTAAGAGTCTGAGTCCAGTGTGTAAAGTCAAATGAGAATAGATGAGGCGTTAAACAAGCAAGCAGGTTGGGGATTTCAGAGAACTGACTGTCACAGTGGGTGGAGGGTATACGAGCTTGGAGGAGTTGAGCCAGAATTGAGGGACGAGCTTACTGCTTTTCCACGGGGTGTCCGTGACCACTGGCATGATTGGGCCTGGCCAGTTAAGGGACCAACACGAGACAGTGTTATTCTTTTTGCCCGAAAAAAATGTTCACATGTTGAGTTATGGGGAAGTCATTCTGGCTCACACATGATTTAACTTGAACTTTAGGCCAACCAGAACAGCCTGTTTATGGCCTATTAAGCCTGCATTATACATCTGCTTTACCCATTAAAGAAAAGAATGCATTTAAAAAATAAAAATGGAGTAACTGTGGTTCATTTAATATAGAGTTGAGAGGCCATTGTGGACATGGTTTCAGGCACGTTCCTGTATCGCTGAGAACTTGAACTTTCTGAACTGTATCAGATTCAAGGATGCCACCAGCCTGTTCTCAAAACAGTGTCTGTTAGCAGATGCCAACTGCAACCTTATGGTCTCAAGGTCTCCCCTTGTAACTATGTGACCATTTCAGACCCCAATCAATCCTTGCTTAACAAGCACCCTTACTTCTTGCCCCTCCAGTCATAATTCTTGACAAACAACTTAGGTATTGATAATTTTGTGGGTTTTACCTTTATAAGACTTCCCCATTTTGCAGTCTGGTGGAACACAATTCAAGTGCTTCTTGAATCTGTGTCTCCCAGGCTATATTCCTCAGTTTGGCTCAAATAAAACTCTTCTATTTCTATCATAAATTGGCATTGATTATTTCGGTGGACAATTTTTATGTTTCTAATGTGGTGCCTGACACATGGTAGCTACACACCAAATTCTGTTGAATAAATGGGGCCAAAAAATAAAGGCCAGATTTACATTTCTCCTCAGACCTGGTGAAGGGGATTTGTGTGAAACTCTTAAGCCTCCTGGCCTCTTCAGGCATAAAGAAGTTCAAGAGATTATTTTTATTCTCTATGAATTGGAAGCTGTCACGAATCTGTCTAGATAAAATATTAATCCAATATATCTCTGGTCCTTACCAAGAATAAGTTCTACCTCTGAATTCTAAGGAGGGCCAGAGCTTTCCTGGAATGTGCTCAAAGCAGTGATGAGATGGATTTAGGAAAAGCAGAGTGAGGGAGATGCAATTTAGCAAATGCTTTCCATGTGCTGCCCTGGGGGCTGTAAATGACTGTGGTGGGATCTATGGTCTCCATCATTGGAAGGTTGCCATGCAGACTCCTAGGGCAGAATAACCACCAGCTTTTGTTGTCGGAGTGGTGCCAGATCACACAACTGACATATGGGGATTTTGCTTTTTGACTAAAAGCTCCCAGTTTCTTTACAAGATCTGCTCTGGCTAAAAGGTTTGCACAAAGCAACCCGCTCAGAGTCCAGTGCAGACAGTTTTGTAGAAAGAGCTATGCCCGCAGCTTCCTGAACTTTTGCAAGCTGTTTTGATGTATTTGCTTGTTTGTTTGTTTTTGACCAAATCTGAATTATAAAATAAAACCATCTCATGTTATTTCATTAGATTTGATTCATGTCTCCAGTCTGCCGAATATTTTCTGATCCTAATTATGCAATCAAATATATCCGACATTTATTGAGTAGCTACTCTATGCCAGGTGCTGTATATATTGCTTTTAATTTTCATAACAAGCCTCAAGGTAAATATTATTAACATTCCCATATTAAAGGTTATGAAAGAAAGGCTCATCAATGACTTGCCCAAGATGACACCCTAATAGGTGGGCAGAGGTAGAACTTGAAACCAGCATCTTTTCACTCCTACTCCGTGCCTCGTTTGGTTTTGATATACTGCATTCCATGCATGGTCCCAATTGTCATCTACTATGTTATCAACTTTGATGAGGATGCTGTTTAGGTCTTTACCCAAGTCACTGGTGAAGATACTGAGTCTGTGGCCAGGGCCTGGGTCCAAGCACAAGCCTTGCCACTCAGAAACTCCCTCTGGGTCACCTTCTTGACTTGGGGGCAAATGTTCTAAATTTCCCTGGTGCTTTTCTGTTATAGATTTCTCCATGCTGACCAGAAGGGTATCATGGCACTTCAGGTAAGACCTTGCCCAAACAGAGGTACCTATGCTCCCTACCTTCCTTATCTATTTGTCCAATCTAATTCTTTATTATTAAAGAAGGAAATTAGATTTGTCCACCATGATTTGTTGCTCAAAGAAACCATGCTAGAACCTACGGTCATGGTTTTCTCTACCAGGTTTACATTCCCTGGCCTCCTTTCTCACCTCCTCTATCTTCCTGCTGCCTTTATCTTGTTTTACTAAGGATCTGAAAGTGTCTTATACAGAAAACATACATTGTAATGGTAGAGCACAAATAAGCAAGATAAAGCAGGACCAAGGAGCTCTAAATCAGAATAGGAAGGTTGACCAAGGGCAGAAAATAGAATGCAATTGTGCAGACTGTAAAGGTTTTCATAGTTGATATGTAGAACCTAAAGCTATTTCCTAGGAGCTTACAGTAAAATTTGAGACAGTACACTACATAATTCTTATCGAAATTGAAAAAAAAATTCACGCTGGTTACTAGCAGGAAAAAAGCTTTGTCTACTATTTAGTTCTACAAGAAAATGTTCACATCCTGTTTTATTAAGAGTGCTAAAATCAAATCTATATGATCACAATCAACCCTTCCCAGAATCTTGCTTTGAACTGACCTCATCCTGACCTGTCAGAGACTTGCAAAATCCGCTTTCTTCCTCTTTACGAAAAATGGAATTAATTCAACTCTGGTTTCTAGTACTTTCAACAAGTTTACAAGTCCCCACAGAGGCTTCCAGTGCAACTATAATTAAAATCAAGGGATATTTCCTAGGAGAAAAAAAGAGATAGACTCTTTATACTGAAAAGGATTGTATGGATGGGATATGCATTCATTTGAAAAATTTAAGCACCAACTGTACATGGAATTCAAGGATAAGCTTAAACTTAAATCAAACTTCGCAAGTATTAAAAGAAATGCTGTTACTATGATATTTCATAGAGAAAATAATTTTGTTGAAGGAAGTATTTGGAGAATCCAAGTGTTGGATTCTCAACAAATGAGAAAGAGAAAGTCAGGGAATATTTGCACTCTTATGATCACAGGAGCACAATGAAAAAGGAGCACCATCAGGGGATTAGGCAAGTAAAACAAAGGTCTTACTTTTAAAAAATACCATATGATTTCACTCATATTTGGAATATAAATAAAAACAAAAAAATATATGTACAAACTAAACAAAAACACATAGATACAGAGAACAGAGTAGTGGTAACCAGAGGGGAAGGGAGTCGGGGGAGAACAAAATGGGTAAAGGGGACGAACAGAATGGTGATGAATGGAAATTAAACTTTTGGTGGTGAGCAGGTTGTAGAGTATACAGAAGTCAGAATATCATATTATATGCATGAAACTTTATAATGTTATAAACCAATACAGAATAATTAAAAGCAAACAAATAATAAAATAAAACACTGCTTCTTTTCTCATTGTGAAATGTAACACATGCAAATAGTGCATAATGTATAGTATGTAAGGATTATTTAGTGATAATTATAAAGCAAATATTAACATATCTACCACGGTAGTCAAGCAAGAGAATATTGTCAACACCCCAGAAGCCCCCTTGTACCCCTTCCCCATCACAAACCTCTCCACCCAAAGAGTTAATCACTGCCCTGAATTGAGTCATAATCATTTCCTTGCTTTTCTTTATCACTTTATGACCTAAATAACATCAGTCAGTTTTGCCTGTTTTGGAATTTGGTACAAAGGAATCATACAGTGTGTGTTCTTTTATGCCATGAACAGCCATGTATCCTGGTGCACATGTTTTGTTAGAGAATACTCCTAGGAGTGGGGCATCTTCAAATTTACTAACACACCCAATTGTTTTTCAGAGTGATGGTGCCTATTAAGACTCCCTCTCCTGGCCACCGTTGGATAGCGCAAGATGTTTTAAATTTTGCCAATCAGGAGGACAAGCAATGTTATCTCCTTAATTTGCATTTCCTTGATGACTGGTATGTTGAGCACTATTTCATATGCTTATTGTGCATTTGGATCTCTTCTTTTGTGAAGTACACAGTTCAAGAATTTTGTCTATTTTTCTACTGGGTTAATCTCTATCTTATTGACTTGTAGGAGTTTGCTTTGTATTCTGGATTCTAGTATTTTGTTGGTTTTATGTGATATGAATACCTTTTCCCTCTCTGTGCCTTACCTTTTTATTCTCTTTATAATTTTTTTGGTGTGGTCCAACATATCAAACTTTTCCTCTGTTACTACTCTTTTTCTTTTTTTTTTTTTTAACCTTTTACCTTTTGAAAGAATCATCCTCTATCCTTTATAATCTGCCCTTCTACATGGACTTGACTTTGTGTATGGTATAAGGTAGGAATGCAATTCCATTTTTATCCATATCCATATCCACTTGTCTCAGCACCACTTCTGGTAAAATTACTGAGTCCAAGCTCATACTGCTCACCACACAACAGCCTAATCAACCAAGAAACAAGCTGTTGGCGCAAGGAATAGCAAATTTTTTCAGAAGTCCAGCAGACAAAGAAGATGGTAGACTAATGTTGCAAAGAATCATCTTGCTCAGGTTTGGATGCTGGTTTCTTTTACAGAGCAAAGAGAGGGGGTGTGGAAGTAAAGTAAAAAAGCTGATAAGTTGTTGCAAATGTTTTCTGGTTCCAGCCAGACTCCTGAAGAGATGTGTTAATTTCTTCTTTCCTGCAACCATTCACAGGTGGGCCTGATCAGGATGTTTCCTGTGAGCTAAACAAAGATATTTTAGATTCAACTCAGGCATGGGAGGCAGGGTTCCAGGGGATAGGCCATTATGTATATTTTAAACTGTAGGCAACATCACTTTAGTGATTAACTGGTAGCAAAAGCAATAGAATGCAAAGGTTAAAGTATAGAAAAAAAATCTAATATGGAGTCAGATTTGTTCTTCCCTGTTACATAAAGACTGACCTTGCTCCATTATTCTGCAGTGCCACTTCTATTATGTGTCTCGACCTATATATTAATAGATGTATTCCAGGGCTCTTTACTTTGTTTCGTTGATCTATTTATCTATCCCTGAACTAAGCCACATGTTCTTAATTACTGTAACTTTAAAATGAGACTTGATTTCCTGTAGACCAAAATCTCTACTCCATTCTTGCAATTTCTATTTTAAAAAATCTTAGAATCATCTTGTTGAATCCACAGAAACATTAGAATTTTGACTGGAATTATAAAACTCTGTACATAAATTTGGGGAAAAATTTACATTTTAACAATATTGAGTCTTTGATTCTATGATTGTAGTATACTACTCAATTTATCTAGGCCTGTTTTAATTTATTTCAGTAACATTTATAAATTTCTCTGTAAGTTCTTTTTATTTATTTATTTTTGGCTGTGTTCTGTCTTCGTTGCTGCACATGGACTTTCTCTAGTTGTGTCGACAGGCTTCTCATTGTGGTGGTTTCTCTTGTTGCAGAGCAGGGGCTCTAAGTGCACAGGCTTCAGAAGTTGTGGCGTGTGGGCTCCATAGCTGTGGCTCGCGGGCCCTAGAGCGCAGGCTCAGTAGTTGTGGTGCATGGGCTTAGCTGCTCCGCAGCATATGGGATCTTCTTGGACCAGGGCTTGAACCCATGTCCCTGCATTGGCAGGAAGATTCTTAACCACTGCACCACCAGGGAAGCCCAGTAAATTTCTCTGTAAGTTCTTGAACACATTTTATTAGATTTTTTTCAAGTTACTTCATATTTTTAAAGTAAGTGAACCCAGAAAGTTCTGTTCCACAGTGTCCTTTGCACCTGTTCCACCAACCAGGTTCACCCACATGAGATTTCAATTTAGAAGTGAGCAACTTGAGGAAGGCGGTCCCCTGTGGGAAAGCCTTCACGGGTGAGGACTCTGACAGAATTATTCAGCTTTGAAGGGCAGTCACAAGGTTGAGTTCCAGAGCAGAGAAGGCATCAGTCAGGGCAGGAGTGGTTGAATTCCTCTCCTTTTCAGGGCAGTTCTGCTGTGTGATTTTAAACCATTGTTCCTAGAAGCTTAGCATCAACATGAGCTACCCAATCGCCGGAGTCAGTTCCATTGTTTGCAACTAACAATGCTGATCCTATTGTAAATGGAATACTTTTTAAAATGTCATTTCTAGAATTTTCTTGTTAATATGTAGAAATATAGCTCACTCTTATATATTGATTTTTTTAAAATGTGGCAACCCTGCTAAATTCTTTTATCAATTTCAGTAGATTTCATTTAGATTTTAAATAAATATATGCATTATCTTCATATAATGATAAGTTTATTTCTTCCTTTCCAGTATTTATACTCTCTCCTTTCTCTCATCTTCCTCCTTTCTCTTCCCTTCCTCCCTTTTCTCCTTTTTCTTTAAAAAATATGTAGAATTTGCATTTGGAATAAGCTGGGCTTGTATTCTGTGTGGGAAGTTCTTTACTACCTGATTTAAATTTGTTAGATGATTTTCACCTGATTCAAAGTTTTTATTTCTCCTTGTCAGTATTGATAAATTGCATTTCTCTATAAATTTGTCTATTTCATATAAATTTTTAACGTTTTTGCCCTAAAATTGTTTATAATAATACTATATTTTAATATCTGCAACATCTGTAGTAATATTTCTTTATATTTCTATCATTGATTATTTGTACCTTCTCTCTCTTTCTTAATTGAATATAATTGACAGATTAGTTTAGGTGCACTACATAATAATTCAATATTTATATAGACTGTGAAATGATCACCACAATAATTCTGGTCAACATCCATCACCACACAGTTACAATTTTTTTCCTTGTGATGAGAACTTTTAAGATCTACTCTCTTAACAACTTTCAAATATGTAATACAATATTATTAACTATAGTCACCAAGCTGTACATTATATCTCCATGACACATTTATTTTAGAACTGGAAGTTTGTACCTTTGAACCCTCTCTCCCATTTCTCCCATGCCCTGCCCCCTACCCCCACAATCACCAATCTGTTCTCTGCATCTAAGGGTTCAGTTTTTGTTTTTTTTTTTAGAATACACATATAAATGAGATCATATGTTTTTGTCTCTCTCTGTCTGACTTATTTCACTTAGCATAATGTCCTCAAGGTACATTCGTGTTGCTGCAAATGAGAGATTTCTCTCTTTTGTAAATTCTCTCTCTTTTACTTTACGAATCTTGCTAAGAATTTGTTAGTTTTCTTAATTTTACAAAGAACGTTTCTGTTGTATGTTTGTTTTCTTTTTCTTTTTTAATTTTTATTGTCTCATTTAAAATTTTCATTGCATTCATTTTGCTGTTTGAATGCTTAGCTCTTTAATTTTTTAACTTCCCTTCTTTTCTATTATGCACACAGAAAAGATAAATTTTCCTTTGAGTCTGTCTTTAGCTGCATCTCAAGTTTGATATGTCATAGTTTGTTAATTTTTAGTGTAAAATGTTTTCTAAGTTCAGTTATAATTTCTTCTTTGATTCATGAGTTATGTAAAGTGTTTATGATTTCCAAAATATAGATATGTTCTAGTTATATTTTTAGTTTTATTTAATTGTGGTCAGGGAATATGCTCTGAATGAGTGCAAACCTTTGAAATACATTGGTCATACACTATGGACCTATTTTGGTCAATTTATAAAAACATTCTATGTAGTCTTGAAAATAGTATGTATTCTGCATTTGTCAGATAGAGCATGTATACATCTATTAGGTCAGGATTGTTAACTTGTTAAAATTTTGTATATGGTTAGAAATCATTTTTCTGCTTCTTCTACAAATTACTAACAGAATTATTTTACAACCTGTTGCCATATTTTGGATTTATTTATCCTTGTATTATAAATTTTTGATTTATACATTTTAAGGTGACATTATTGGTGAATAAGATTTTATAATTGTTATGTTTCCTGGTAAATTAATGTTTTATCATTAAAAATGATCTTTTTATCATTAATAAGGCTTTTTGCTCTAAAGCTATTTTAACTGATATTAACGTAGTTATATTTCTTTTGGTTAATATTTGCATTGTGTATCTTTCTATTTTCTTAATTTCAACATTTTTCTGTCCTCATTTAAGCAAGATCAATCCCCTGGTTTCTCAATTTTTAATTGTTTTGTTGAGACATTTAATACATTTATATTTAATATGATTACTGACTTACTCGGGTTTAAGTCTACCAGTATACATTCTGTACTTTCTATTTGTCCCGCTTATTCTATATTCCTTGTCTCTTCTTCCTTGCTGGTTTTATTGGGGGGGGCTCTTTTTTTTTTGGTAATTTCCTTTTAATTCCAATAGTTTGGAAGCTTCTTTTCTTTTAGTGGTTACCCTAGAAATTAAACATGCATATTTAACAGACCTCTGGAGTTAATCAAATCTTATACCCTCCTTCTGGATCACACAGGGACATTACAGCACTTACTTCATTTACACCTCTAATAATTCCTAGATTATTGGTTTCATTCTATTTTTAAAATCCTACCAACCATTGATATTGTTTTATACAGTCCACATCCATTTTGAATTACCCACAGATCTACCATTTCTTAGCTCTTCCTTCCATCTGGTACCCCAGACTTCCACCTGTACTTAAAGTACATCCATAGAATTTCATTCTAATCAGGACTGATTTTGGTGAACTCTCTCAGTGTCGGTTTGTCTGGAAAAAAATGTCAATTTTACTCTCATTAAAAAAATTATTTTTATAGGTTTGAGAAGGGAAGTTTACATTCTCTCAGCACATTGAAGATAATGCTTTCCTGTCTCCTGACACTCCCACAGAAGATCTTTAGCAGTCAGCTGGTGATCTAACTAAATTGGTCCTTTGAAAGGAAACTACATTTTTTTTTCCCTTGCTGATTTTAAGATTTATTCTTTGCATACAAAACTGTACACACTTTCACTATGGTGTATTGGATGGGATTTCTTTATGCTTATCCTACTTGGGAATCATAATTTCAGATCTGTGAATTGGTATTTTTCCATCAGTTCTGGAAGACTCTCATTATCTAACCAAATATTGCCTCTGCCCCATCCATTCCTTCTTCCTTCTAGCACTCAGATTAAACATATATTAGAACATCTCACTCTGTCCTTCAATCTCTTAACCTCACTTCCATGTTTTCTATTATTTTACCTGTCTGTGCTGCATATGACTTTTTTGCTGGCCTCTCTTTTAGCTCTCTCTTTTCGTCTATTGTCTAATTGGTTTTTAAACCTGTCTGGTAGGTCATTAATCTGCAATAGGGAACTGCATTTTTAGAAGTTCTATTTAATTCATTTTGTAATCTTCTACATCACTGCATTCTTCCCTGCAGTTATTTTCACGTTTGTCTCTAAACAAAATAAGCCTCTTTAAAAGCAAAACCAAAAATGCTTCTGATGATTCTAATATCTGAAGTCCTCATAATTCTCTGTCTGCTAACTCTTGTTTTTTGCTGTCTCTCACTTATAGTGCTTTGCTTCCTTGTGTACTTAGTAAAGTTGATCTTACTGTATACTACCGATCACTGTCCTGGAGATATTACTTGTGGTGTTCTTTTAGGTCTAGGATAAAAGATCCTTCCTGTAGGAAGAATTTGTGTTTTCTTCTGTAAAGCATCTAAGGAGGCATTTCCAGGCTAATGCCACCAGGTGATGTGATGAGAATTTGGACTATAAATCCATTATAGGGCTAGATTTTGGTTTCAATTTTGCAAGGATGAGTTTTGGTTTTTGTTTTTAATCCCTTCCTGGCTGTACTCTATGCTAAGGTAAATTTCTTTGAAGTCTCTTGTGCAGAGAGTGAGTTTCCTTCTGACTCAACCTTACCCTAATGTGTAGTTCCTTTAGGATTCGAGGATAAAATGATAGGGGTCTCCTTTGACAGTCCCTGGACTTTGACCTCTATCCCCAGCACCACAAGACCATCAAAACCAAGTTCAAATTTTACCAGATCAGCAAATGTCTCCAAGGTAAAGGCAGCTTCTACGTGCTCTATTCCTGCTTAAGCCATCTGGCTTCACATTCTCCCTTACAATTTAGTCTGGTAATTTCTTACGATCTTAATACATAAGTCAGAATAAACTAATGTATGCTGCAGTACAAAGCCCCCTAATATCAGTGACTTAAAACAACACAGATGTATTCTTGATTACATACATCTCTGTGTCAAGTTTGCAGTGGTGTGTTCCACACTTTCCCTTCTCACGGATCCATGCGGGCTGACAGAGGCATGATTGTCTGCAGTGTTGTTGGCTGTCATGGTGGGAGGAAGGTGTCGTGGTGAATCACACATTGATCTTGAAGGTCTGCCAAGAGGAGTACAAATCTTTTACCTCTGCTCATATTTCACTGTGCAAAGCAAGTCACAAGGCTGCATCAGCTTCAAGAGGGTAGGGAAGTGCAAAGCTACTATGGGCTCAGAAAGAGAACTTGAAATAGTGCTAAACGTCCCTGATAACTAGCATACTTGTCAACTCTTCAATGTTTTTAAGGAGGTTTTTTTTTTTAATTGAAGTATAGTTGATTTACAATGTTGTGTCAATTTCAGGTGTCCACAGAGTGATTCAGCTTTTTCAGGTTCTTTTCCATTATAGGTTATTAAAAGACATTACATATAGTTCCTTGTGCTATACAGTAGGTCCTTGTTGGTTATCTATTTTATATATAGTAGTGTGTATCTGTTAATCCCAAACTCCTAATTTATTCCTGCCCTCTGTCGCCTTTGGCAACCATAAGTTTGTAGTCTATGTCTGAGTCTATTTCTGTTTTGTAAATAAGTTCATTTGTATCATTTTAAATCAATAGATTCCACATATAAGTGATATCATATAATATTTTATATGATAAAGAATATGTGGTATATATACACAATAGAATATTAGTCATAAAAAAAAAGAATGAAATAACGCCATTTACAGCAACATGGATGGACCTAGAGATTATCATACAAAGTGAAATAAGTCAGACAGAGGAGGTATTTTTTAAATATAGTATTTGCAGTTGTTTTCAGGAGGAAAGTTGGCCCAAGTAATCCCTGTCTGTATTATGTTCCCTTTTTCAGTGCCTACTGATATCCAATGAATCTTGGTTACATATCTCTCTCTTGATTAAAATTTCTCTCTTTCTCTCCCACCAATAATTCCAGGGTGTTGAAAAGCAAGTTGACAGTTCTCCAAGATATTCAGTTATTTAACTACAAAAATTTCATTTACTTTCACAGCACTGTAAATTTTAGCCATACATTTGTTAGAACCACAAAACTTGTTTAACATTTATTCTAGGAAACTTTATTTGTTCATTTAGACGGTCAAATGCACTTGTTAAAGGAAACTGATTTTGCTCACAAGCCTTAAATGCACACATCAAGTCTACTCTTAATTAACACATTATTTTATATATGCTGAGTGCTTTCTTTCATTAGCGAGAAAACATCAGAATCTAGTAAAGATTTTTCCCTCTGCTTGAACTAAAGAGCACCCCTAGCAGATTTCAGTTCAAACACAATATGAAGATTCTTCCCCAAGAAGGTCAAATATGTTTGAGCACACGGGAAATATAAATGAGACAGGTAAGGCTCCTGGTTCTATGGAGCTGACATTCTCAATCAAGGGTCAGCAAACTACAGGCTGCAGGCCAAATGTACTCTCTCTGCCCTTGTCATATGCTTGGGTGTCCTTGTCCAGAGTGACCTTGGGAGCCACACATGAAAATGGCATCTTTCAGCTGGACAGAAAGGAGACAGACTCCCCCACCATGAATGAAAAGCAAAATTCTATTGAATTAAGCTGTTCACCTTTCAGAAGTATGGACACACACACAGGGTTCTGGATGGCGGGTGATGTGAGGACACACTGGGTGGCATAGATACAGAGGAGGAACAGCAGCAAGGGACAGGTTTCGGGGAGAGAATAATGATCATGTGTGGGACACTAGAGCCAGTGGACAGCTGGATGGATCTGTCTGTCTGGAGCTCAGGTGAGAATTCCTGGCTGGAGAGAATAGATCTGGAGCTGCCATTATTCTAAAGGTAATTAAAGCCCTTGGTGAATGGAAAGGCCCACAAAGCAGCTGAACGTTTCTCTTCTCTCTGGGCACAGAGTCCATGTGCACAGCCCACCTGTGCTGTTCCAGTCCTATGTAATGGTGAAAGAGTGACCTATTCTGAAAAATGCTTCTTGTTGCCCTATGAACCATACTGGAAGGTACCTCTCTCCTTTGGAAACATAAAGCCACTCCTCTCTTATTCCCAGGGCGTGAGCAAACAGGTGAAGTGGTGGTCTCTAACTCCCATTCACAGCTAGAGAGTACTAATGAGAACAGCTGCCTTCAAACACCGGAAGACGTGTAAACAAGCAACCAGCGATGCTGTGTGTCTGAGAGAGGGAATCAACATCACTCTTTGGCTAGGGTTTCTGAAAATGTTCTCCCGGGGGGGTGGGCAGGGCTGATGGGGGAGAGTGACACTCTCAGTTAAACAAATCTTTCTGAATAATATAAGGTTAACCTCAACAGGGATTTATACCACACTTTTACTACTAAAGTATTTTTAAATAAATTACTATATAGAAAATAGACCATATTTTCTAAAAGTATAAAATTCTCACAAAGTCAGACTCAAAAATTCTCACCATTGACCTTTGATGATTCTGGAAATTGTTAGCAATACAAAAACACACCTCCCCTATTCCTATACCACTGAAAAATTAAATTTTTCCAAAAAAGAGACAATGAGACCTAAAACAAAACATTCCATCGGCATGCATATTACTCATTTTAGACATGACTTTGGAATGAAAGGACTTGGATCTATAGATCCTGGCACTCCATCAACTCCCAAGGTTACTGTGGGAGGGGTTAAAATAATTCCCAAAAGACTCATTTCTGCTACTCTAAGTAGCATTTTTATAACTTTTTGTAGGAATGAGTAGTAATTTTATTAACACATTTTGTCAATGATACGTAGAGGTATCTTGTCTGCATGTGAGCATAGCATCCTTTCATTTGAAAAATAATGGATAAAGGTTTGCCAGCACCAACATGGATGGAGTAGTTCCAAAAGTATGTCTCATTAACCACTTAATAAGGGCATGATCTTGTCATCAGGATCATAAATTTTCCTAACTGTCAGATGGTATAATGTTGATCTCCCCGGCAGTATTTAAGAAAGAAGCTTTGTGAGTGGGCTATCTCTGGACCAACCATGTAACTCCAGGAGGATTCAAGTCTCCAGAAAGACATCTGAAGCAAACAAATCCCTGGAGTGGGGCTGGTGATCTTATTTGGGGACACTAGAATAAAGGACACTTTGTTGACTTGAAATGGCTCAAATGCCTCCTTATTCCTCAGGTTGTGGTAAGAGTCCTTTCCTGACAATCTAGAAAAGACTCAAAAATATAGACGGTCTATGTAGTAACTAACCTGGTTTTTGGAAGGAAAGATGTGTCTCTCAATTTGTGCTTTATTTTTGCCTTCATGAACAAAAATAAAGGGGTAATCTGAGCCCACTCTTTTCTCTCCACGTTAGAGGCTGCATGCCCACCTGCTAATCCCACCAGGTCACTTTGATTGATCCCTGAATCTCACCTGCCAGTAATTTGAAGCAAACATTTTGGGAGTGAATATGGGGCAGTTCTTACCCATTTGAATAAATTATGGTGGGAAATGGTGGGAGGCTGGTTTGTTGTATTGATACCTTTTCACCCCATGTGTCCAGTTATACCTACAACACAAGGTAAGTGAAAACATTTCCTTTTTGAGGGTTAGTAGGAAAGTATGTTTAAAATTGGTTGTATATAACTTTTTTTTTAAGGAAATGTGTGAGTTTTTTTGGACACATATTCCGTCTTCTATATAATGGTGATGGCTTTTGTTATATGAATATGAGAGAAGCTGCAATAAAAATGGTGGTATTCAAAAACAGTTTCAAATACCACCCCTAGCCCTCCCCTGGATGCACAAAAACGTGCCAGTGATAAGCCTGCTAAGAGTTGGAAATTGTGATACAGGTGTGTGCTATTGAAAATTTTAATATTACAAATATGTATATATAATATATACATATATTTTGTATGTATGTAGATTATAATATTATGTAGTCTGGCTGAAAGCAAATAAACCACTGTGGGGTTAAAATAGCAAGCTCTCATCCATCTTGATGGAAATGCTTAGCTACTTACAATAACAGAATTGAAGTTAGAAACACAGATTATTAAGAATATGGCAGGGGCTTCCCTGGTGGCGCAGTGGTTGAGAGTCCACCTGCCGATGCAGGGGACACGGGTCCGTGCCCTGGTCCGGGAAGAGGCTGGGCCCGTGAGCCATGGCCGCTGAGCCTGCGCGTCCGGGGCCTATGCTCCGCAACGGGAGAGGCCACAACGGGGAGGTCGAAAAGATTTTTTTTAAAGAAAGTGAGAATTTCTATGTGAAATTTTCATAGTATTGACTATGACCACAAGTTCCATTTTGGGAATGGAAACCAGACACTATAATTTATAGAAGCCATCAAGAGTTTGCAGAGACTCATTGGAAGAGGTGGACCTCGAGGTTAATAATGATAATCTTCAATAATCAAGAGACGTGTGAACAGCCCTGGGCCTCATGTGAGTCCAGCAGGCTGTGGGCTTCCTTGTTGCAGAGTAAAGCAAGCTTATTGATGATAGGTTGAGGAGGATAACATGATGGTGGTAAATAATCAGAGGGAAGGGCACAGAGAAATTTAAAATCTGTTCTTTGTACTCAGGTGATTCATTGTAATGTTCAGTACCTTGTGAGTTTTAATCCCTTGGAGGCTCACTCCTATTTTTGCTGCCGCTCTGATGCAATTCCCAGAGAAAAGCAAGATGCTGCTGGTGCCCCATGGTGAATGGGAACACCTTGTTTCTGGGGAGTCAGCGATGTCCCCAATTTGTTTTTATACATTTGTACTCTGATTGTTATAACAGAATGACAAATAGGATGTTTCTGGGTTGACTCGCATCTGTGGCCAATGCCGTGTAACTTGTAAGAATAAACACCAACGCAATTGCACACATATTTTTCTCACAGCTGTCCATCATCATAGCATGAGAATTGTTCCACACCGCATTCCCCGCTCCTCCTAAGCTTTCAGAATGGCACAACGGAAAGACAATACCACACAGATTAGTTTTCAAGAAAGACACTGAATGGTCAGAGTTTTGATGTGTTTCCTCAAAGAAATATGAATGTGAGGCTCTGCTATGGCATAAGTGGAGGACTTTTATGAAGGGTAAATATCTATGTGTTTTTGGATCCCCAAAATACTTAGAATATATATAAGAACCCAGGCTACACACCTCATATTAAATTACATAGCACACATGTTCAGAGTAAGTTAAAGGGGGAACTTGAGAACCAATTTTAATAGTAGTTAAACAAATTTATCAGTGCTGATCTTTGAGACTGTTTATCACCCACAATTCAAGACTTAACATGAGTGCATTACAGCAGACGATCACTTGCGAAGAGACCGCTCTGAGCCCTGGGCTTCCTGGGGAATATGGGACAACGCCCCCATTTTACGAAAATGCTTCAGAATCAAAAATACGTAGGTCCATGAGAGCTCTGAAATATTAGAGGTCGGCCAGATGATGCCAGTTGACAGAGAAGAGCTTTTACAGTCGAACGAAGAGAATAAGTTGTTTGATCCATAGAGAGAGTGATGGCGTTGCTGTATGAAGAATGTACAGCTTCTGATTACGACTGGTATTCTACAAAGATAGTACTCAGACAAATCTATCTTTTTGAATATGTATGCAGTGGACATGACGCTCTCTATTCTATGTGCATGGCTGAGCAGCCTCAACTGTCAATACACGCGTGCTGCCTTGGTGACTCCCCGATGGCCACCTCTGGGTGGGAGGGTCATTCCATCCTGGTTAGTTGTCGAGTGCTAGGGTATCCAGTGTACTGTAGGACATCTCCACGTGGCCTGCCTGCTGCGATGGGAGCAATGATCATTGGAGTCGGTGTCCAGTGAATTTAGTGCTTGTTTTCTTCTATGGCTACCTCACCTGCTTCAGAGGCGTGAGCGCAGTGCTGTGATTAGAGCAACCTGTGAGGTGATATCCACTAGGTCCCTGGTCAACTACATTCTCTAGAGAGTCTCTCTTCAGGATGCGCTTTCGAAAGCTGCACGGTTGACCCCTGCCTCTGCAACCCAGGGATTCCTTTGGGGGAGAGGAGTTTGAATGAATGCTATCTGCTTATACCACTGTTCAAAGACGGGTGAGATGGCACCCCATTCTGCCATTCTGATAGCGTAAGTTTATATTACTTTCAGGGTAAGATGAAATACACCCACAGATTAATTATGATAACTTTGAGATACTGAAAACCATCATTTTGATCTGGAAAAGGGCCAAAATGTATTCACTCTAATGGGCATGTTTTTCTGCTCTGTTCTCAGGATGGATGGAAAGGTAATATTTGTGCTCTACTGCACCCAGGCTGAGATCAGCTAACCCATCCCTCTAGGCATATAAAGCCGCAGCAGTGACTTGGTATTCTGTAGGGTACTGTAGGAGTAAATGCAGTGCTGGAAGTGACAGATAATGTTCCTGAGATTTGTGAAGCTTGGCGTTTTAAAGCCCTCTGGGTGATTTTGTTCATCACCTTTGTCATAAGCAGGAAGCATTACTTTCCCAGCTGGGGTGCGGTTATCAGCGGTCCTGTATTGAGGACAGTTGCTTTAGAGAGTGTTTACTTTGAACCCCCAGCATATTAATGAGATTGCTGCTGGGGGAATAAATTTGAAGCATGGTCCAATCTCTCCAATACCACTTTATGGAGAAGCGTGGGAGCTTGCAACCATCAATTTTCATCTTCTTCGGATATGTCCTCTTGGAAACTCAGAGGTGCTGATATGGCTTTGTTTGGTTGGAAGGATGCCAAAGGCCCCACGTGGACCAGAGCAGACATCATCAGAGGCTACTTTACTACAGCATTACAGAGCAGGTGTCTTTGGCACGTGTGACCCTGAGATTTTCAGCATCACAGAGGAGGACTGGAACCCATCTCTAGGTAATTATCTAGGTGAACATTCCAGTGAATTACCACTTGGGTATCACATTGAGGATTTATTTCTGCAGACACCAAGTATTATAGCTCTAAAACACGACGGTCTCAAAATAATGATACCACACTGAATGCTGGGTAGAGTGGCCAAAGTTAATTTTGACGGGTTAAAGGACCCCAGGTTTGATTATTGCCAAAAGGGAAAATGAACCCTCGAGTGTTGTCAAGCAGCAGTAGGCCATCATTTGTAAGGAGGACTGTGAAGGATAGAGAAAATGTGGAAAAGAAACTCTGCAAGGGGACCTTATGTGTGTGATTATTAATGACTTTAAAGCATGCCTTTATGGCTGCTGAATCCTTTGAGAGACAGTGATACGAGCCAGGCCCTTTAATTCTGGGAAAAACTTGTGTACGCATGTGAGGGTGTGTCGGGGGTGGGGGGTGGGATGAGAGGGGACAAAACTAGTGGGAAATGGAGATAAGATGTTATCAAAAGTTTCTTAGGAAATTGTCGGTGCTGGCAGTCTTTACACAGTGAGGAAGAGTACTGTCTTCCACACATCTGATCTATGGAAACTTCCTGCAATACTGAGTGCTGCAGGGCGGTAACTCTGTAAGCTTGTTGGTACGGACAATAGGGAAAGTCAATAAATGCCTCACCAAGCATGTCATGCTACCATCACGGTCCTTAACCTTATTCTAAATATGTTCTGACCAGGGCAAGGGAAACCATGCTGTCAATATAATCACAAAATTTTTATCACCTGCCTAAGGCAAATTACAGATAACTACATAGGCTAGAAAGATGTACTCCATCCATGTGTGCTTCCTCCTGGAAGCCCTCCACAGTGCCACCTAGTTGTCCCTGCAGAGACCTCTGGGTAAATTAAATGGACCGGAGGCTCCTCAACATTTTGGCTCCTTGATGAACTCCCACTGAAAGCAGGTGTCTTTGCACCCAATCAGCTTCTTCTGAGTGTCTCAAGGAAATGCTCATTCTGGGAGGCTGAAAGGAGGGTAATCCTCCAGCAATCTGGCCACATGCTTCTGCACCATGCAGACTTGGCAGTGTCTGACAGCAGGCTAAGGAATCTGAGCCTATTGGAATTACTTATGTGAGCATCCTCCAAACACAGCAAAACTACAATCTATTTCCTATCATCATGGAAATTGCCCTTGATACCCTTAAGGGTAAAATCCCTCTAATCCACCCAAACCAGATCTGCACTGCAAACTGTAGTTGAGACAGTCAAATTCCTCAAATGCTAGCATGTTCTGTTATCTATCTGGTTCTGAGACTGCTGACCAGTTGTTAGCAGAATATAACAAGAAGTTTTATCTGGTGAGCTGTCATCAGATGGAACAGATGAAGAATATGCTTTTACTTCCTTTTCAGAGGAAAATATGGTTAGACCTGTGCTGTTCAATGCAGTCATTAGCCACACAGGGTCACTGAGCACTTGAGGTGTGACTGGTCCAAAGTGAGATGTGATGTAAGTATAAAATACACACCAAACTTCAAAGATATCTTTTCTAAAAAGTGTAAAATATCCCATTAATGATTTTTTAATATTTATTATCTCTTCAAATGATTTTTTCGTGCATGTATTAAACTATATCATTGCACTTAATTTCACCTATTCATTATACCTTTAATATATGGCTCTCAGCAAATTTTATTTTATTTTATTTTGTGGTACGCGGGCTTCTCGCTGTTGTGGCCTCTCTCGTTGCGGAGCACAGGCTCCGGATGCGCAGGCTCAGCGGCCATGGCTCACGGACCCAGCCACTTCGCGGCATGTGGGATCTTCCCGGACCGGGGCAAGAACCCGTGTCCCCTGCATCGGCAGGCTGACTCTCAACCACTGCGCCACCAGGGAAGCCCCTCAGCAAATTTTAAATCACATAGTTTGCTTGCATTTGTAGCTTATGTTATATTTTTACTGGACAGTACTAATGACGAAATTTCATCCAGCTCTGATTAAATAGACTGGGGAAGACAAAGTCTGCAGCTGTGCTCTATACCAGCTCTGATCTAAGAGTGTGTTCAAAAAGAAGAGATGCTTAGACATGTCTTTCCTGAGGGTCAATGGACCATCCCTGCACCAAACTCATATTCCACGTGCAGAAATATTGGACAATGCGAATTGATGCTGCAGAGAAAATCCAGCACTTCTGCTGAATAAGATGAAGTAACATAAGCAAGTAGCCGTGAGGTCAGAAGAGGGCTATAGGAGTAAAAGTAAGTGCGTAATGTTTTGTGTATTATTACTAACCTGGACTACTTTGCCATGCAACCTGGCACAGGGAAGCACCAGCCCAAGGGAGGGATGTTTCCATCACCGCTTAAGCGTACGACAAATTCCACTGTTTATCTTGAAGAAACATGAAGGCATAGAAGGATGTGCAGCTTCCCAAACATGCTTGCCTGGTGAATCTGGGGAACTACAGATGATCCTGATGTTGAATGAGGATAGTTGCTCATACAGGAAAAGCCTGGCTTACTTTATAAAAGGAAAGAGAGTTTTTTATGATTCCTGCTTTTCTTCTTTTAAAATGATGTGAAATAAATTTCTTAGCTTATTAGCGTGGGGGAAGGTATGAGTTTGGGGAAAGAGTGAAAAATCACCCATAAGGTAACACAAAATAAACAAAATACCACGAGTCAGCTTATGAATGACATCATAATCTTTATCACCACGATTGATGGAACACCTGTCGGGTGATACACGTCTGTGGAGAGTGAAAGATTAGCAGTAGCAGTCTATGATTGCCTCAGCACCAGTTGTTTTATTTATAAAATAAATAGCCCCATTGTTTAGACAGAGTACGGTGGAATATATTTTTACATTCTGGCTAACAGATAATCCCTGCCACTGTTAGTATAAGAAATGAACCTTTAAAAACAGCTGTGATATAGCCACATGTTACAGACTATGGAATATTCCTCTTCTGAAATGTTATCAGTATTTTACCTTAAAGTAGATTATAAAGTTTTTTGGAAAACTACTATTTAGTCAAGTGTCTAAGCAAAGACAAATTTACCAGCTGTTTTACAGAAATAAGCTTTAAGGCACCAAAATTTACAATAATTTGAATATTTTAAAACCTGATTTAATCATAACATACCAAGTAAATAAAAATCCACAAGCCATAGTAATCCTCAAAAAAGGGGGAAAGGATGAGATAAAGCTCTTCTTTACAAATGTAAAATTAATGAATATAAAAGAATAATGGAACTAGAGTCAGTAGATTCCAGCCTCTGTTACGGTAAGGCAAACAACAGCACTGGTTGCTAAAATCTGTAGGTGAAATTTGATTGGGGAACAGGATATTTGCATGGTGCCAAAGTATCGGCCTACAGATTTCTCACTGATGTACGAATGAAAGTATACCTTTGTCATGAAGGAATCTGATGATCACCCCCTTAATCAAATGATAAAATTTACATCACTAATCGTGAGACACCATGACATCCTAGGCCTCCTGATATGAAGTGTACAACATTGTCTATGAAGTATTCTTGCCAAAAATGTTTATATCCAATCAAGCCTAGAGCTATAGTGTCCCATATTAGGCACATGTGCCTATTGAGCCGCTGAAATGAGGCTCGTCTGAATTGAGATGTGCTGTAATGTAATATGCTGAATTTTGAGGACTTCGTATGAGATGATAAAGTGTAAAATATCTCATATTGATTACATGTTAAGTGATGATATTTTGGAAGTGGGTTAAATGAAACCTATTAAAATTAATTTCACTTGTTTCATTTTCTCTTTTAAGTTAACTTAAAGTTTTACTGTTTTAAAAGGACTAACCTTAAAGTTTTAACTGCTGTATCAAATCTCAATACTTCAAGAGTCTTAACAAATTAAAAATAGAAGAAATTGACATTTGTGTCACTCTCCCCAGCAGTGCTTCAACAGACCTGGTCATATATGATCACTATTATTAAGTGACAACTCAATAAAGGTCCCTTAAGGATAGCAAATTGCTTTGGCTGATCTATCAGACTCACATTTAATTAAGAGATGGGGTTATTGACTAGTCCACAGAAGCTCCTCTATTCTAATTTTACAGGACAGGAAGAACAGATATTCATTGCAGATAAACCTTCATCATTACTAGTTATATACAGTTCAAGCAGGAGGGAATCAGATATTCCTGGAGGTGTACCTTGTCACAGAAGTTTTTTTCATAGAATATATATGTGTGTGCTGTCTCAAAAAGGTCCCTGTGACTTGCTTCATTCATTGAGCTATGTATTTACTGTGTTTAATATGTATTTAAAAGCCATTGTCACTATTGTGTCTGTGTGTGTGAGTGTGTGTGTGTGTGTGTGTGTGTGTGTGTGTGTAAAACATTCTGAGAAAAATCTATGGAGTGATGGTATGGTTCTCCGTGGGAATTCTTACTGTCACCTTTTCCTTCCACGGATGCATTGTTGTTTGAGTTTTTACTTTTTAGAAAGTTCTCTTCTAAGTTTCCTCTTACATTCTGTAGAAGTCTCATCCACTTTTTGACCATATTTTTCTCTGAACAGTCTTTTAACATTCCTCAACACCCTCACAGTCATACCTCATAACTGTCCTCATGTAAGGTCTAAAAATATCAACATTTCTTTCAAAAGAGATACAGCCTTTCAAAATAAGCCTGGGAAGCTTCATTTCCATCCTTGTCCCAGTCATCGCTGAAGCTTCATGAAGTCATCCTAAATCAACACAAGTCCTCTTTAACCTTGCTACAGCTTCCAATTCTTGTCCTCTTTTTAAAAAACCATTTGTTTCTCCTAAGTATTCCCATGTCTCAGGAGGTACAGGCGCATCTAAACAATGAAAATGAGAAAAAGACAAGTTTGTCCATTCAGCATTGACCTGGGAGTCCTAGCCAGTGGGATAAGGAAAGGAAAATAAATAAAAGGTGTAAATATCAGAAAGCAGAAAGTAAAACTTTCATATTCACAGATGGAATAATTGTTTATTAAAAAATCCAAAATTAACATCTAATTAGATGAATGATTAAAATTAAATACTGATTTTAGCATGATCATCGAACATAGGACAGTATATAAAAATGAATTGTTTTTCTATGTACTAGCAATGAACAATTGGAAAATGAAAATGCAATTTACAATAGTGTCAAACACCACCAAATAATTAAGTAAATCTAACAAAAGATATGCAATACCACTGTACTGAAAACTATTGAACAATACTGAGAGAAATCTACATTTCTAAACAGTGGAGAGATAAACTGTATTAAGGGGTTGGACAATTCAATATTTTTAAGATGTCAATTACCTTCAAATTGATCTATACAGTCTCAATCAATACAGTCTCAACCAAAATCCCAGCAGGTTTTTTGTTGGAAATTTAAACGTTGATTTTTAAATATTTATGGAAATTCAAGGATGTAGAATTGCCAAGAATTCTTTAAAGAAAAACAAAGATAAAGGACTGAACTACCAGGTTTCAAAACTTATTTTAAAGCTATAAAAATCAAAACAATTTGTATTGTTGTAAGGGTAGACAAATAGACCAATGAAATAGAATAGAGACTTCAAAAACAAATCTATACTTATAGTCACTTTATAATAAAGGCACTACTACAATTCAGGAGAAAGAATGGTCTTTTAAATAAATGTTTTTGGAGCAATTGCATATTCATATTTTTTTAAAAAAATTTGATCTATGCTTCACACTACACACAAAAATTAATTTAATATGGATCATAGTCCTAAATACTAAAGGTAAAACAATGAAAATTTTGGAAGTAAATATCTTCATGACCTTGGGGTAGAAGAATTTTTCTTAAATAATACTTCAGAGTACTAAGCATAAAAAAAGATTTATTAACAGAACTTCATTAAAATTAAGAACTTCTGTTCCTTAAAAAAATACCATTAAAGTGAAAAGGCAAGCCATTTATTGGAGAAGATATTTGCAATAATAATATCCAACAAAAGACTCAACCAGAATACAGAAAGAACTCCTACGAGTCAATAAGGAAAAGACAAAGAACTCAATATAAAAAAAAGGGCAAAGACATAAGCTCAAAGAAGAGGATATCCAAATAATTGATAAACATGAAAAGAGACTCAGCCTCATGACTTTTCTGAGAAATGCAAATTAAACGTGATGAGGTACAACATTGACCACAATAGCTAAAACTAAAAAGCCTGAGAGTCCCAAGTGTTGGTGAGAATATAAAGCAACTGGAACTCTCATATTTCCTCAAGCTGAAAAGGGTACAAATGTTCATCATGAGGTGCACTCAGTACCTACTCTTCCTTCAGATATCAGGCTAAGTGTCATTTCCTCAGAGGAAGATCCCTAACTCCTCAGACTAGGTGTACTTGCTACTGTTACAGGAATCACTATGTGTTTTGATTGCATGCAAACATGAATTCTTTACAGCTTTGAGCCATTTTTATCAAGATTCCACCAGACCTTGCATCTTCCTGGCGACTCACAGCAGAGCTCAGCCAAAAGGACAGCTGAGGTACCAGTTGGTGGGACTAGCAATCTGAGCATTGTTTGCTGATTTAAGGCTACAAGTCAATGGATGCAACTGGCCCTTTAATCACAAGTGAATGGATGCAACTGGCCCGTTGATAGAGCTTTGAGTCTGGACCCTAGGAAGGGCTTCTCTACAAGGTTGGGAGGGGTGGCGCATCTCCATGACTCACCCAAAGCAGACAGGTCAGCATTTTTCTATCTTGTCAACTTGCTGCCTGACTTCCTCAGTTCCATGACTTTTCACCTCTGCTCTATTTCTACTTCCTCTCAGGCCACACCTCCACTTTCTCCTGAAATCTTCCCTCTGTGTTGTCTCAAACTACATTCTCTTCCTAATTGAACACAATTTATAACCTTCTCATTCTCTTTTTACCTCCCTCCTCAAAACACTCCTAGGCCTCCCAGGGAACTCTAATTCCTTCACTAGTCCACTTTCTCCCCATCCAACAGCTCCCCTCTGACAGCTTCTTCTTCCTGCCTTCTCGTGTCTGTGATGTATATAGATTGTTATGTGGATCACAGATGTGACTTTCTGATTGAGAGATTGATTTGATGATTTTTAGAAATAATATAAACATACACAATGTATATAAATGGGTGGTGATGGCTGCACAACAATTTGAATGTACTTAATACCACCGAACTGTACACTTAAAAATGATTAAGATAGTAAATTTTACGTTATGTCTATTTTATCACAATACAAAATGGAAAATATGGAAAAAAATAGCATGTTACAGACATAAGTAATAGACTAAAAGACTGAAGACATGTACAAATTATGTTTGTTCTTGGGATGCATCTGGCTGCAAGTAAATGAAACTAAACTTAATGTGGCTTTTTAATAAATAAATAAAAATAAAAACAACACTAAGCAAAAAGGTAAATGCACCAGTCAGTTCTTTCTAGAATGGTCCAACCAGTTTTATGTGCAGAAAATTTCCAACTGTGGCTTGCAGGTAGCTAGGTGTTCTTTCCTGTGAAATGGACCACTGACACTTGGAGGACTTGTTGGCAGGGCAAATATGCACTTGCAAGCTTTTCAGCTGTGTAAGGATTACATCCTGTGCAGAGACAAAGATGAAAAAGCAACTTATGCTAGATAATTGTGCTACAGATCAGTCTGCCTCCAGTCTTTGAAGAGTCTGGAGAGACTATGAGTTAGAAGGAGTGTCAGAATATGTATTCTAGGTCTGTCCTTGGAGAAACATACTATGAGCAAATTATATTAATTTCCTTGTTGGTACCCAAAGCCTGCATTTTGGTCATTTCTAAAAGAAAGGAAATTAGGTTGTACTTACAAATGCAGGAAGTGTTCCTGCCTCTGGAACCCCTGAGTCTATTATTAAAATGATCAATTCCCAGCCTAGTAAAGTGAAATGACACTCTGGGTCATGATAGGGAATGTCTTTTCTGAATAACGCATAATACAAACTTGTTTACTTCTGACTTTGGTACAAAGATTGTTTCTTCCTTCCTTGGTTTATATGCTATTCGTTCTCTGGGGAATTCTTTGTCCTATACTCTTGAAGACATTTTTAATGTGATACTTTCTTGGATCCTGGAGTTCCCTTGAGGGATCAGCCTTTTTTACCAAGAACTCCTTAGGACTCTGATCAGGCAGGGATATAGGAAACCTGAATTAAATCCCTGACCTTGCCCCAGACCTGCCTTAAGCTAGTCTCTGCCCCTCTCTGGGCCTGCTTTCTCTGCTGTAGAATGGTGGTAAAAATACACACTTTGCCTACCTTGCAGGTGGTGACTGGGGGGAAAGATGATGTGTGAAAGAAATTCAGTGCACGTATAAGACGTCCCAGTATTCCTATAACACAAGCTCACTGGCAGGGGATGATGTGAATGCCTGAGAGCTGCTTTGCATGGAACAAAGATCTTGATGTTCTCAGAAGTTTTTCTGCTTTCTATAAAGGGCTCCAGCCACTCTTTTGCTGCCGTTGGACCCAATTAAACCCTCACACGGGCAAGAATGATAAGAGCCACTACTGTGTGATAGACACTGGGCGGATACAAGGTTCCTGTCTTCAAGGAGCTTATAGTTTAGCTGAGGAAAGAAGAAATACCTATTTGAAAAGTGGATGGAAGGCAAAATATATTTCATTTCTTTGCCTGGTGTATTAGTTTACTAGGGCTGCCATAACAAAGTACCACAAACTGGGTGATTTAAACAACATAAATTTACTTTCTCACAAGTCTGGAGGGTAGAAGTCTGAGATAAAGGTGTCAAGAAGATCAGTTACTTCTGAGGCCCCTCTCCTTAGCCTGTAGGTGGCCATCTTCTCCCTGGGTCTTCTCGTGGTTTCCCTCTCTACTTGTCTGTGTCTTAAAGTCTCTTCTTATAAGGACACAGGCCCATTGGATTAGGACCCACCCACGTGGTCTCATTTTAATTTAATTACCTCTTTAAAGACCCTGTCTCCAAATGTAACCGAGCAGGACCCTAGGGGGCCTTTCTGGGACAGGCCTTCCCCCATATCCACTGCTTTAACTCCTCTCTGAAGTACCAAGATAACAGTATTTGATGCATGTTTCCTGAGTTCTTTTACAGATATGAAAACCCCCCACCAAATAGAAGGCGTTAACTACTTGGTCATGAGCACATAGGTCCAGGCCTCCTAGAGCTTAAGTACTGATAACGTTAACACTGCGACACCACACTGTTCCCTTACCATCAGCCAATCAGAGAACTGTGTATGAGCTGATCACATACCTTGGGACCTCCCTCCATCACCTGGCTTTTAAAGATGCTTTGCCGAAACCCTTCGGGGAGCTTGGGCCTTTTAGGGCATGAGCCGCCCGCCTCCTCCCTCGCAGGGCCCTGCAACAAACCTTCCTCTGCTCCAAACTCCGACGTTTTGGTTCGTTTAGCCTCACTGTGCATCGGGCACACGAACTTGCACGAACAGAAATACAGTCACGCTCTGAGGTACTGAGGTTTACGACTTCAACATAAGAATTCTAGGGGGACAAAGTTCATCCTATAACACCTGGTTTCCAAATGTTGGCGTATCAGGGTTCTGTCTTTTTTTTTCTTCTCCATCTTTACTCTGTGTATGATTTCATCACCTCCTGTGACTTTAAATACCATTTATGCTTATGATACCCTTAACTGTACCCTCAGCCTTGGCTCCACTCTGAGCTGTAGAATCTACATAGAAATTGTCCAATTGCATCTCCTCCTGGCGTGTCTAAAGTCATCTGAAACCTAATGTATTCTAACACCAAGCCCTACTCCTCTGCCTCAGCTCCCCACTTCCGCTCATCCGCCTGTCTCTCTCTTCCCTATAAATGGCACCTCGCGCCCCAGTCACTGTCCTCTTGGTGGAGCTGATTACAGCTGAAATTGTGTTTTTATTGCTTTATCTGCCTTTTGCCTGAGTTCCTGAACTAGAATGTCTGGTTCATAGTGGCCATTCAATAAATGATTGCTTGAATAAATTATGAAAATAGTTATACAGATGGCACATGTGTACAGAGAGAGATATCTGTGGGCTTGAGAAGTATGGTAGGGTCCATGCAGGGGTGTGCTGGAGCTGGCTTTAGCCAGCTCGCAAGAGACAAGTGTCAAGTTTTCAGTTGTTAAATACAGCCATTATTAAAAATTAAGTTAAAGTTACAATTAAATATATTACAAATAAAAGTGATACTCAACTCCTTACTTCTTTTTTTTTCTTTGTTTTTTTTTTTTTGTTTGTTTGTTTGTTTTTTGCAGTACACGGGCCTCTCACTGTTGTGGCCTCTCCCGTTGCGGAGCACAGGCTCCGGACGCACAGGCTCAGCGGCCATGGCTCACGGGCCCAGCCGCTCCGCGGCATGTGGGATCTTCCCAGACCGGGGCACGAACCCATGTCCCCTACATCAGCAGGCGGACTCTCAACCACTGCACCACCAGGGAAGCCCCTCAACTCTTTACTTCTTAATTATTTTACTTTTATTATTATCTGTATGTTTCAGATTATTTTATTTTATTGTATCTGATGATACAAATACTTTATAAAGATGTGCTTCTGCTCATCTCTTCCCAACTCTGCATTCAGTGACATCACATCGGTAGATTGAAATTGGCGAGAGTGGAAATATTTACTCTATGGAAATCAGTAAATGCTTTTGGTTTTTTGTTTGTTAGGTTGGGTGGGGTTTTTTGTTTTGTTTTGTTTTCTGGAGAGCTGATTGTGAAATGTTTACCAGCATACTATAGCTTCCTTATAATAGATATCCTTGAAGGATGGTGAGGATCTGTATCTATAGGGATGAGAGGAGGACTCTAGGCAGTAGCCAGAGCATAAGCAAAGGTCCGAAAGTAGGAATAGTATTCATGTTTGGAGGGCCATGTATGTGTGTTGGTGTGTGTGTGTGTGTGTGTGTGTGTGTGTGTGTGTGTGTGTGTTGGTAGGAATTGGGGGAAGATGGGGAGTGGAATCATCCTAGCAGCATCCACAATACTAGGCTAAGGGGCTTGGATTTTATTCTGTAAGCAATAGAACACCAGTGAAATTTTTTCAGCAGCCCAGTGATGCAAAAACACGTATAGGGCTTCCCAGGTGGCGCAGTGGTTGAGAGTCCGCCTGCCGATGCAGGGGACACGGGTTCGTGCCCTGGTCCGGGAAGATCCCACATGCCGCGGAGCAGCTGGGCCCGTGAGCCATGGCCGCTGAGCCTGCGCGTCCAGAGCCTGTGCTCCGCAACGGGAGAGGCCACAGCAGTGAGAGGCCTGTGAACCGCAAAAAAACAAAAAACAAAACAAACAAACAAAAAACACGTATAGTAAATGCTCAGTGAATTCCTGAGGAATGGAATGAAGGAGGGTGCTTTTGGGAGAGTAAACACTATTCATAATTCTTTATATGCTTTACCAAGGTTGTTAAGAGTCTACACTAATCATTCTGAACATGTGAGCTGAAGATGCTCACCAGGGAAAAAAAATTATTCCTTCAGCTGAAACTTCTCCAGATTTTAGTGAACTGAATGAAATTAAACAGATGCTTCACAGAGATTGATCCCTGAATAGAAAAATCTCATGGAAAAATAAAAGCCAAAATGTGGAGTGAAGATGGTCAATCTGATGAAAGTTCAACATGATTGTCCACAGAAAAGAAATCATCCTGACTTTTACTGCCAATAAGCCTGCCAATATACTCTCTCCACTGACTTGAAAAGGTGAGCAAATGTAGTTTTCCATATGTTTACTTAAGGATGTGTTTTCCGCACAATTGAAGCTCATTAGTAGCAGCTGAAAGTAATTACAGGCTATTTAAAACAGAGTAATGAGGTAGCTAAGTACTAATGATATGATACTCATTGTTATCCATTCAGTGGTACTCTTTGTCTTACCTGTGATTGGGGGAAGAGCATGAGTTCAAACTACAAAGGGGTCTTGTCATCTCTATTACATAAAAACACTACAATTATGCACACAGAAAGAAAATGCTGGAAGAAGAAGAAGGTCGACCTTCTACCTCTCCCTTGACATAAACTGTAAGATAAATCCAACAATGTGAGGGGTATCTGGACTCTAATGGCTAATCTTCCCCTCTTGTTATGAAGACAGTTGTATATGGAAAGAGAAAAACAATGGTAAAGGGAGAAAAGAACTTAAAAATGACTTGAGAGTGCAAAAGGACAAGGAAAACATAAAAGTGTAATAAGCAACGTGTATCCCTTTGTCTGAAAGGACATTGTCAATCTCAGTGAGAAACAGAGAAAGTTTTCTTCATTGTTCCTACTTGAGCCCCTTTAGTAATATTGATAATGGTTAATAAGAAATGATTATATTGCAAATACTATTTTTCCAGAAATGAGTTTAGTAGAGGAATTTCCACCATCAGGTTGAAATTCGAAACAACATATACACTTATGTAATAACCTGCCAGACAATTTGATGATGAGGATGTCTTACCGAAATTTCCCTGTTTTGTTTTTTTTTGTTTTTGCGGTACGTGGGCCTCTCACTGTTGTGGCCTGTCCCGTTGCGGAGCACAGGCTCCAGACGTGCAGGCTCAGCGGCCATGGCTCACAGGCCCAGCCTCTCCGCGGCATATGGGATCTTTCCGGACCGGGGCACGAACCCGCGTCCCCTGCATCGGCAGGCGGACTCTCAACCACTGCGCCACCAGGGGAGCCCTATAAATTACGCTGCTGTGAACATTTGGGTGCATAATCTTTCCGAATTAGTGGTTTTGTTTTTTGGGGGTATATACCCAGGAGTGGAATTGCTGGATAATATGATAGTTCTATTTTTAGTTTTTTGAGGAACCACACCATACTGTTTTCCACAGAGACCGCACCAATTTACAATCCTACCAGCACTGACTAGGGTTCCCTTTTCTCCGCGTCCTCGCCAACGTTTGTTATTTGTTGTCTTTTTGACAATAGCCATTCTGACAGGTGTGAGGTGATATCTCACTGTGGTTTGGATTTACATTTCCCTGATGATTAGTGATGCTGAGCATCTTTTCAAGTGCCTGTTGTCCATCTGTATGTCTTCTTTGGAAAAATGTATATTCAGTTACTCTACCCATTTTTTAATCAGACTTTTTAAATATTGAGTTGTATGAGCTGTTTATATATTTTGGATATTAACCCCTTATCAGACATATCATTTGCAAATATTTTCTCCTATTCAGTAGGTTTTTTCATGTTGTTCATGGTTTCCTTCCCTGTGCAAAATTTGTTAAGTTTAATTAAGTCCCACTTGCTTGTTTTTGCTTTTGTTTCCCTTGCCTGAGGAGACAGATCCAGAAAAATATCCCTAAGGGCTATGTCAAAGAGTGTACTGCCTATGTTTTCTTCTAGGAGTTTTATGCTTTCCAGTCTTACATTAAGGTCTTTAATCCATTTTGAGTTTATTTTTGTATATGATATTAGAAAATGTTCTAATTTCATCCTTTTACATGTAGCTGTCCATTTTTCCCAGCACCACTTATTAGAGAGACTGTCTTTTCCCCATCTTCTGGAGAAGAACTTTGTGAAAGTCACACAGCTAGTAGATGACAGAATTGCATTTCAAACCCAGGTCAGCCTGACTTGAAAACCTATTTTTCTGGCCAAACAGGCAAAAACTACATTTTACAGATAAAATGGGATAATAACAATAAATAATGATGTTGAGAGATAATACTTATTATAAACCAGTTTTATAATTTAAATATGTTAATTCATTTAATTCGCACAGCTCTATAAGTGTTATTATTATCCCCATTATACAGATAAAGTAACAAAGGCACAAAGCTGAGATTAAATACCTTGCCCAATGTCACAGAGCAAGGGGTGAAACTGCAGATGGTGTGGATCTAGAGCCTAGACACTAACCATGGTGTTCTATAACTCACAACAATTAATAACACTTATTTCTACTATCAATAAACAACTGAAAAATTTATAACTGCAACAAAACTATATTTTAGAGGAATTAATATAAGAAAGAATTACAAGATATCTATGTGGAAAATTCCTTGAAGATAATTGTATTGTTGCTTCACAGGGTTGTTATGAAAATTGAATGATTTAATACTTGTAAATCCCTTATAATAGCTCCTAGACATAGGAAATGTTCAGTAATATTACCTATCATGGTTTTGGACTCAGCCTCACCACTTATGGGTAGTATGATCTTGGACAAGATCAGATTATTCTCTCTGAGTTTCAATTTCCTCATCCATAGAACTGGATTAATAACCAATGTCTTAATGCTGCTATGAGAATTTAGATGTGATAATGAGTACAATCAAACCTTTCCCAATGCCTGGGACATGGGAGGGACTCCCTTGAGGTTGATTGCCTTCCTTCTCTGGGAAAAGACAGTGTCTTATTTTTCTTTTCAGTCTGCTTATCCAGTGTTCCCCAGACTCTGAGATTTCAAGTTTTGTTTGTGCATTAGCTGCCTAGGCTGCCATAGTGAAGTGCCAGAAACTAGGTGACTTACTTAAACAGCAGACGTTTATTGCCTCACAGTTCTGGAGGTTAGAAGTCTGAAATCGAGGTTTCAGCATGCTGGTTCCTTCTGAGAGCTGTGAGGGAAGGGTCTGCTCTGTGCCTTTCTCCCAGCTTCCCTGCCTTGTAGATGGTCTTCTTCCTGTGTCTTTACATCATCTTCCTTCTACACATGTATGGCTCTGTGGCCAAATTTCCCTTTTTCTTTTTTTAATAAGGACACAGTTATATTGGATTAGTGCCCACCCTGATAATTTCATTTTAGTTTGAAATGAAATTTAGTTTGAAATGAAACCTATGTAAAAGCCCGAATTCCAAATAAAGTCACATTCTGAGGTACTGGAGGTTAAGACTTCAACATCTTTTTGCTAGGACACAACTCAATGCCTAACAGTTTAATTGCTTTTTTTTAAAAATTTGAGTTGCTGATGTATAGTTGCCAGTTTTTTTGCTTTGTTTTTGCCAAGAAAAATCTTAAAGTCTTAAAAACAAAATACCTGCCATCTATTATTTCCACCGTTTCATTTAAAATATTTTTAATGCTGTAAAAAAATAAAGAAAATTTATTGCGCTGGAGCAGCTGTAGTTTTCCCGATGTTTTACAAAAGGTATCTTAGATGAAAGTGGAAGAGAGAACCATTTGGGGTTCTGGGCTATTTCCTCCACTAAGAGAAGACAGGCTCTGTATTTATTTATTTCACATACTGGGAGCTCTGAGACTGATTAGAAGATTTTATTCGAAAATCAGGATGTTTGTTACTAAAACAACAACACACTTCTTGACTGCCTATGCTCTAGGGTACTTGTAGATAGCTCACTAAATCCTTCTTGGTAATTTGTCTTACATTTCTACTTATAGTATGCGGTTCATGTATTAGTAAGTGCTATAGATTGAATGTGTCTCCCCCAAATTCTTATGTTGAAGCCCTAATTTCCAGTGTGATGGTGTTTGGAGACCGGGCCTTTGGAGGTGATAGGTCAAGAGGATGGAGTCCTTATGAATGAGATTAGTGCTCTTTTAAAAAGAGACTGCAGAAAGATAATTTCTCTCTTGTCCACGTAGGGATACAGCAAGAAGATATCCATTCTGCAAACCAGGAAGAGAGCTCTCACCAGGAATCAGTGCTGCTAGTGCCTTGATCTTGGACTTCACAGCCTTCAGGACTGTGAGAAGTAAATGTTTATTGTTTAAGACACCGAGTCTATGGTATTTTGTTAGAGCAGCCCAAATGGACTAAGACAGTAAACCAAAAGCACAATTCTCCTTAAAGTTCTTGCTAATACACTTGTAATGTCAGCACATCCTGCATGGCTCACTTTTTCCATTGCTGCCAATCTCTTCTTCCAGTGAAGTAGTTTCAAGTACTTTAATTTGTCTCTTGGGAGCTCCATAGGAGAGTTGAGTTCTAGGCCACCTCCAAATCAGGGAGCAAGTGTTTACATCAGATTTTCTATACAGAAGAAAGCATTCATCACTTGTGTGTATCTCTCTGTCTCTCCCTCTTCTTCTCTTCTTTCTCTCTCTGCACTTTGTACAAGGCTTTGAAACTTTCCAGCAAAACATATTCCTAAATGACCAGCTCATTAGACTCATTTTAGGCTGACAGTTTCATAAACAAACATTGTTTAGATACTTTGCCTTCAAAAATAAGTGATGGCTCCCTCCTTCCTGACTTATTTTTCTTCTTTCTCCTGGTAACTATTTTTCATTTACGCATCATCTGAGTTTTCTTCACCCAAAGAAAACATCAGCTGTTTGATGCCATGAAGCAGCTGGTTTAAGACACCTCTTTACTGTCCTTTGATAGTAGTGCTTGCTAGCTATACAGTAGAAATGGTGCATTTTAATAGTTTATGTAGCATTTAATTAAGAAATAAGATGTAATGGGATGTGGTTTAAGAGACTCATTAACCATGCTCTGGAGAGTCTAGTTGGTCTTCTGGTATGTATTTCCATCTTATAGTACATGTCCTTTTAATGAACTTCAGCCCCAGAAGATGTTTGCCAAACTGCTTTAATTTTTTTTCAATTTAAACACTAAATGAAACAGCATTTTATGAAATGAGTATACCCTTGAATAAAGTGCCAACTTCAAAAATGACTGAGATTTCTTATACTAGAAATGCCAGTCAGGATTTTTGGTATCGTGAACTTTGTATCTGGATTTGATTTGAAATTTGAGTCTGAGTCCCTGTTTCAGTGCATGCTGGTTTCATCTTGGGGAGCTACTTTAGACTCTGAGTCACAGTTATTTTTCACATAAAATGAATAGAATAGCACTCATCTTACAGAGCTGTTGTAAACATTAAATTATACACAAAAATAAACAAAAAATGGATCATAAACCTAAATGTAACTGCTAAAACTACCAAACTGTTAAGACTCTATCAAAATTTAAAACTTTTGTTTTGCAAATAGTAATGTCAAGAAAGTGAGAAGGCAACCCACAGAATGGGAACAAAGTTTGCAAATCATGTATCTAATGAGGAACTTATATCCAGGATACAAAAAGAACTCCTGCAACTCAAGAAATCCAACATGCATCCACAAAATCTGGTACATAAATGTTCACAGCAACATTGTTTATAATAGCCAAAAAGTGGGAGCAAGCTAAGTGTCATTCAACTGATGAATGGATAAACAAAATGTGGTTATTCGTATAAGGGAATATTATTCACCTCTAAAAAGGAATGAAGTACTAATGCATACCACAGCATGAATGAATCTTGAAAACATTATGCTACGTGAAAGAAGCTAGTCATGAAAGACAGTATATTGTAAGAGGTCATTTATATGAAATGTCAGAAAAAAGCAAACTTAGAGAGAGAAAGTAGAATAGTGGTTGCTAGGGGCTTGAAAGGGGAGGGGAGACTGGAAAGGAATGGGGAGTCACTGCCTGGGAGTGTGGGGATTCTTTGTGTGGGGACCAAAATGTTCTACAATTAGATTGTAATTATGGTTGCACCACCTGTGAATGTACTAAACCCACTGAACTGTATGCTTTAAATAGATTAACTTTATAGTATGTAAATTATATCTCAATAAAGCTATTAAAAGGAATTAAATAACATTTTTTAAGGGCCCTAGCAGACTGTAAGGCACAGAACAGGCATGCAGTAAATTTTAATTCCTTTCCCCTGGGCTGTTGTAAACCATGTTGGCTTTGCTGATCTAGTCCACTTTGGTTCTATTTCATTAGTTTCTGTTCTTGTCATTATTTCTTTTTTTCTACTTTCTTTAGATTTAATTTGCAGGTGTTTTTCAAATTTTTAGATGAATCCTGAACTCATTAATCTTAAGCTTTACTTCTTTTCAAATATATGCATTTAAGAACAAATATTTCTCTTTAAGCGTTGCTTTGAGCTATAGTCCAAGTTACTACATTTCTAACTTACCACTTGACATCTTCTTAAAAATTTAGAAATATATTTATTCATTTCTGAACATAAGAGGGTTTTCTAGTTATATTTTATTATTAATTCCTAACTTAATTGTATTGTAGACAGAAAATATAATGTATGATTTCCACTTTTTGAAGTTTGTTTCACACCTTGCTTTATGACCCACTAGAAGGTCTGTTTGTGGCTGTCATGTGCAATGTTCTAGATATGTCCATTAAATCAAGTTTATCATGTTCAAATCTTCTATAGCTTTAATGATTTAGTGTCTTTATTCTGTTACTGAGAGAGAGATGTTAAATCTCCCATTATAATTGTTAATTTGTTGATTTCTCCTTGTCGTTCTGTCAGTGTTTGCTTTATATATCTTAAGTCCATGTTATTTCATTCGTACAAACTCAGAATTGTTATATTATTCTGTTGAATTGAACCTTCTATAATTATGAAGCATCTCTCATCTCTAGTAATGCTTTCAGACTTAAAACCTATCTTGTCTGATATTGGTGTAGTTGCATTTTTTTCTGTCCTTTTGCAGTCAAAGGTCTGTATCTATTTATTTAAGCCATGTCACTTATAAGCAGCTTGTGTTTAGATTTTGTTTGTTTTTAATGTCTGAATTATTTTACCTTTTTTATGATATAAAGCTATTTACATTAAATGTACTTACTGATGTATTTGAATTTATATCTATCTGTTATATATTTGTACATACATTTGTATGTACTTTCTATTTGTCTTGCCTATTCTATGTTCCTTTTCCTTTCTTTTCTAGCCTATTTTTGGATTCTTTTTGATGATTCCTTTTGTTTTCTTATGCTCATGTAGAAGCAATATGTTCTGTTACTAGTCTCTTAGGAACTATAATACTAATTCTAGAATTGTTGAAAACAAATATTTATTTTTTACTTCCCCTCACTTCCCCAATAAAGCAAGGAGCTTCAAATAATTTAACTTTATTCACCCTCTCCCAATTTTTACACTTTTGCTGATGTATATGCTGTTATATATTTAAATTCCCCCTTACCTCCGTCTCTCTCTCTTACTTTTTTCTTTGTTCTCTTTCTGTTTCCTTTCCCTTTCTGTGTCCCTCTCTTTCTAACATACGGCTAAGTCACAATTTATTATTATTTTTAGCTTATAGAAACAATATTCATTTAAATTTGCTGATATGTTTGCCTTCTTCCATTGTTCATTATTTATTCCAATATTTGTAAATTTCATTCAGGAATAACATCCTTTCTGCCTTCAGAGCCTGCTAGTAATTAATTCTTTCAGTTTTGCATATCTGAAATGCCTTTATTGCACTTTCATTCTTGAAGGAACTTTTTGCTAGGTATCGGATTTTAGACTTATAGCTATTCTCTTTCTACAAAATTCTATACTTTGATTTTGTTGAGAAGTCAACTATCAGTGTAATAGTTCCTCAATGAAGGTAATCTTTTCTGCCTACTTTTTTAATTTTCTTTCTGTCTTTGATTTTCACCAGTTTTATTTTGAGGTGTCTAGGTGTGGATTTGTTTTTACTTATCGTACTTGGGGTTTGCAGAAGTTTTTCTTTTATCTGTGAATTGAAGATCATTCATATGTTTGGGAAATTCTCAGCCATTATCACCTCACACATGGTGTCTGTCCTTTTATTTCTCTCATTTCCTTCTGGAAATCCATTTAAGCATATAGTATACCTTTTCACTACCTCCTTTATGTCTCATACCCTCTTTTTGTATTTTTCATCCTCTTCTTTCCCCATGTTTCATTCTGTATAATTTCTTCTGACCTAACTTCCTGTTCTTCAGTTTTCTATTCAGCTGTGTCTAATCTGTTGTCAAACACAACCCCTGAATTATTAAATTTTGTTATTGTATTTTAAAGTTCAAATTTTTATTTAGTTCTTTTATAATATTTTTTCAGTTCTAGAATTAATTTAATTATTTTATATTCCAAACTCTAATGAAAGTTTACATCTTTGCATCTATTTTACCTATTTCCTCCTCTATTTAAAAAATATATTAATCATGTTTCTTTTTAAATCCTTGTCAGCTAACTCTAATCTTTGGATCACCTGTGGGTCTTCTATAACTATTTTTCTCATGGTTTTAGTCATAGTGTCCTGTCTTTGGCATGCCTAATAATGTTTATTTATTGCCAGGCATCGTGTACAAAACCATGTTTAAGCTCCAGAAGAGGTAACCTTCCTCTAGAAAGAATTTACTCCTCCACTGGGTAGAGTGGTCGTTTATCATTTTAATCCAGTTGTAACAGGGAAGAGCCAATTTTGACTCCATGTTGGATCTGTTTCTTTGACTTTAACCTTTGCTTTTCATTGCTTTTGTTATAATCAGACATAATGGCCTGCCTCAGAGAACCTTGCCCCTCTGCCTGAATGTTAAACCAAAGTGCCTTTGTTCAGCTCACAGGGTGACAACCTGACTGTGCCACCTGTGTGTGAATGGCTGCAGAAAAGAAGAAATTAACACATCCCCTCCCCTGTGCAGGCCATGCAAGGAGATGTTTTGCAAGATAAATGGCCTTTTTACTTTACTTCCTCACCTCCTCCCTCTCTCTGTTCTATAAAAGAAATTGGCATCCAGACCCAATAAGATGGCTTTTGGAGGGCCCTAGTCTGCCATCTTCTCGGTCTGCCGGCTTTCCAAATAAAGTTGTATTCCTTACCTCAGCACCTCGACTGTAAATGACATTGTAAAGAAAAGAAACCCCTCACCATCCCATTACCTTAACAATTCTTGCATTTTCTTTGTCATTCTTACACATACTAAAAAAATAAACAGGGTTGCCATCATTCCATAGATACATTTATTATTAAATGTATTTTACAACTAATTAGTATTTCTCAAGTTACTGATTAGAAGCCCCCAGAAGAAACTCTGGATGTTCATGGGACAGTCGTGAGAATTGTTCATTATAAAAGAGTGGATTAAAGCAGGGGAAAGGTGAAAGCTCCAATGGAACCAAAAATTACTGAGTCTCCACAGTTTGTTAGAAGTCTAACTTACTTTACCTGGTGATTCTTCAGTCCGGCCCCTGGAACACATAGGATCAAATCTGCCACCCACTCACATTAGCTTTATTTTTTATTCTATTTCATATTTTATTTCAGAACAATGTAAATAATTATCTTATCTATTTATTTTTATTTAATAAGATAATTATTCCCATTTCATAACTTTCATTCAGAAAATTACGTGATTCAAACTTGTTACAAACAGCAAAGCTGATATTTTGACTGAAAGACAAAAAGGTGCTCTTGAAAGATTATCGTTTCCTTGGCCCTTATGGTAGACTCCCTCAGAGTGCCCCCTATAAGGTTGCCAGATTTAGCAAATAAAAATACAGGTCACCCAGTTAAATTTGAATTTCTGGTAAATAAGAAATTAGTTTTTAATATAAACATGCCCCCAATATGCATGACCACCTCATCCCCACAGCCCATACTGAGGGAAGGAGCCTAAGTGGCCACATTTATGCCAAGGGACTCCACCCTGACCACAGAGTTGCTGGCTCTCACTAACTAACTAACTAACTAACTGGCACAGGAAGGGTGGTCACAGGTTCTGAGTATCGGAGCTATAAAGTCTTGTCAAGCTGGGATCAATCAGCACCATGGTACAACAAGCCACGTGCAAGTTGAACTTATGGGAAGGTAGAGAAAGCTGTTTGCTGAGAGGAGACCAGAGCAGAAGCGTGGAAAGAACCCAAGTTAAGGGCTATGTGGTCAAGAAAAATGAGGTGGAGAGGGCAGCTGCCCAGCAACCTCCCAGACCCCATTAGGCACGGTCGTACATGCTACCCTGGGGTCCAGGAAGTTCCCCTTTATCTGCACTAACTTAGAGAGTTTCTGTTCTTTGTCACCTGAGTCCTGACTGAACCTCCTCCTTGTATTGGTGGGAGTTCATGGCTGGTAGCAGCATGGTTCATCTTTCTGGCTGGGTCTGAAAGGCGCGCCCCTCCCTGGCTTTGTGCAATGGCACTGTGTCCATGTGGGTGCCATGTGGGTACTGTGTGGTTTGCTCTATCTGCTCCGTTCCTGCTCACCCTTCTAGCAATTTAATGTCCAGGCGACTCAGACCTACAGACCAGATTCTTCAGACAGACAGAAGAAAACTAAGAGGACACACAGAGTCAGGGAACTTTCTGGGTTGTGTCTAGAGGTAGCCCCCAAGGACCAATCCACCTCTGCTGGTCCAGTCACATCTCATACACACATATGCACATGCCCCCACGCTCTCCAGCCATTCCTTCCTCTCCTTTCCATCATGTTCATTATCATCCCTACTCTCCAGCTCCTCCTTAAATATTGTTGAAGGGCAATGAAGAAACCCAGGACTCATGATATGTCAAATCCTTCTCAGGGCACAAAGTGGCCCAAAGCAGAGAGGTGTGTGCCAGGCCAATAGAGGTGAAGCCTCTGTAAGCGACACTTTCCCCATGGTCTGGGCTTCCTTTCCCAGGTCAGAGTATTGCCAGACACTTGGCTTAAGCTCTTTTTTTTTTTTTTGACTTCTGAGATCTCCTATGAGCTTCCTTGCTACAAAAAAGCAGAAACTCAAGTTGTTATTTTCTCTGTGTGCTGAGAATGCCAATCAGCCAACACAGACAGCATCACAGGCTGTGCTGACCTCCACTGGAAGCCCAGTGATTTTGTTTGTCCTCGCTCTCAGCCAAGTTACTTAAAGCCCAGGAGAAAACTACTCAGCCAAAGGAAGAGCTCATACTCAGCCTGGGCACCATTTCAGATCTAACTCCCCAAAATAAGGATTTCTTGCTCTGAAAACAAACAGGCCTTCACACTTAGTGACTGCCCTTAACTCTAGAAAGAAATGCTCACTCCAGCTTTCTTTTGACTTCTATTTGCGTGGAATACCTTTTTCCTGATCCAGTGATCACACTCCTGAGCATATATTGTAGAAATTATAATTCAAAAAGATACATGCACTCCAATAGCAACACTATTTACAATAGCCAAGACATGGAAGCAGACTAAATGTCCATCAACAGAGGAATGGGTAAAGAAGATGTAGTATATATATATATATATATATATATATATATATATATATATATATATAAAATAGAATACTACTCCATCATAAAAAAGAATGAAATAATGCCATTTGCAGCAACATGGATGTACCTAAAATTTTTCATATTAAGTGAAATAAGTCAGATGGAGAAAGACAAATAAAACATAATGTCACTTATATGTGGAATCTAAAAAAAAAATCATACAAATGAACTTATTTACAAAACAGAAATAGACTCACAGACATAGAAAACAGACTTATGGTTACAAAAGGGGAAAGGGTGGGGAGGGATAAATTAGAAGTTTGGGATTAAAATATACACATTACTATATGTAAAGTAGACAACCAACAAGACCGACAAGGACCTATTGATTAGCCCAGGGAACTATACACAGTATCTTGTAATAGCCTATAATGGAAAAGAATCTGAAAATTTATATATATATATATATATGCACACATATTCAGTTATATATATATAACTGGATCATTTTGCTGTACCCCTGAAACTATATTTCAATTAAAAATTTTTTAAAAAAGAAATGCTCACAAAATTCACAGCCAGCATTATTCTATTTCTACTCCTGGTTTCATTCAATCACTCCCAGTGATTGATCGCACTTAAACTCACGGTTCCCATACAGTGTCCTCGGGCGACTTAGTGGACATTTATGGGGGTCTACTCAGCACTGGTCACCCCTCCCCTCTTGCTTACAGTACTCAGGTTTCCATCTCTGCCCCTTGCAGACCCTGTACTTGGGGAGACTAGCCTCCCCTCCAGCCTGCAGTGAGCCCTGATACTGAGGGCTGAGCAGCACTTGTGACCATGAGACTGTCTTCTCCATGCTCATCTTCTTGAGACTTGGCACATGATCTAATCTAGTCCAATCAGGATTCCACCTGGCATGCTGGGGCAGAAGATGTACCTTTTCTCCTGCAAGTCTTCATTTGGAAGTCAGGCAGCTTCCAACTTACTGGGATGTGCTTGTAAATGGAACTAACATTCTGGGTGGCAGAGCGAAAGACGTGCGAGCAAACTGCACCCTTGGCAATGACATTGTTAAACTGCTGGATCAGAAAGGCTAATGCCTGCTCTTCTGCTGGATTTTCAAGGCACACAGACCAACAAATCTTCTTTCTCATTTATCCCAGTTTGGATTGCATTTTCTATTATGTGCCACTCAAGACAGGTGAATGTTCTAGCCAGTATTCTAGTGCGTAATGAGAAGTGGCCATTCCAACATTGTTAGTGTGTGTGCATGGTGCCCCGAATGCTTTGTGCTGGTCTCAGCCCATGGATAGTAACATTATCAGCTAGAAATGCCTGGGGCACCCACCTGGGCCCTAGTGAGGTCCCCACAGACTTCTCCCCTTTCCAAACCAATTTTACCACTGGACCGGCCCTCGTGGTTCTTATGATTGCAAGACATCCTTCAGCAGTAATCATTAGAAAACTTCCTAATAGAGCATGGGGGTGTCTGGTTTAAGTTTAGTGACAAGACAAAAGGGGCCTCCTGTAGAGAGCTCTTTCTTGCAAAGAGCTCTTTCCTGCCCCAAACTGCTTACAGCGCTAAAAACATTAACTAGGATATCTGCTCCATAGTTTTGCCTTTTACAGAATGTCATACAGTTGGAATCAGACAGTATGTAGCCTTTACAGATTGGTTTATTTCACTTAGTAATATGCATTTAAAATTCCTCTATGTCTTTTCATGGCCTGAGAGCTCATTTCTTTCTAGCACTGAATAATATTCCATTGTTTGGATGTACCAGTCTATTTATCCACCTACTAGAGGACATCTTGTTTGTGAGATTCAGCATTTTTCATGTCTATAACTCTACCTCCCCACCCAAGAGAGAAAGAAATGCAGGTGGTGCTGCTGTGAGAGGTGTTAGGAAAGGAGGAGAGGGAACTTGAGGGAGTTCCCATGTGGTGTCACCGTGCCTTCAGTGATGTTAGAAGCAAGGCTGCCTGTGAGATGCAAGTTGGCAATCTAGTTCAGTTCTCCTCATAGAAAAAGGGGCCCTTTCCTGCAGGGTTGATCCCTGCTCTTCCCAGTGGATGACATTCCCTTACCCAGGAAACAGAAATCATAGGAAGAAGGGTCCGGAGAATCCATTCCTCACCCAGGCTATAAGAACCCTGGTTTTTGCACTGGCCTCCTTGGCCCTCCAAGGTGGGATGATGGGGTTGATGTGTGATGGTGAGCATTCATCAACCCAATCAACTTTTATTACTGCTGTGCACAGGTCTCTATAAAAAGAAATGGTTCCCTAGCAGTTCCCAGGCAAGTAGGTAAGGGGCAGAGCTATGAAGGAAAGGAGATTATTTCTCAAACCTCTCCCATCTCTCGCTGTCTCTCCCAATTCCTGGCACTGTCTTTTCCTTCCTGCCCCAAGCTCAGAAGCAACATCTCCATCCTTCCCCAGGCTCTTTCATCAGAACTTCCAACACCTTTTTGTTTACAGCTGGGTATCAGAAAGTAATCAGCTAGGTGTCATTTATTGGTGATCCCGTAATCCTTTAGGAGAAGTTTGAATTTTTATAGAGGATGTTTGATAACTCAGAAAAATCTCTAATTGTTCATTTTTTATCAACTTGTTCTTTCTTTTAACCTGTTAACAAACTTTTTACTCAAAAAAAATGCCTACTATACGCTAGGCACTCTAGGTGCTAAGAACATGCGTATGGTGCCTACCTAAGTACAAGACACAAATCTTGCCCTAGAAAGAACTCAGTCTAGTATGGAAGGAGGAGATAGGGGTGGGATTCCGATAGTGGAAATTAACATGACAAGGTGTGGAATTCTGTTTTGGTACAATTGTGGAAAAGTGAATGAGCATCCTTTTTGTCTGAACTCTACAAAGAATTCTGTGAGGTCTGTGAATTTGTATGGGGTTGTGGGGGGGAGCTGCAGGAGAAACATACTGCTTAGCTCTTAATGTCTTTTGGAAATCCAAGTCAAAGAAGTGAGCATTTTCCAGTGCTGTCTTACCCACTTAGCTTTCCTACCAGTTGAGTTCAAAAATTTTGCTTTGATCTTAGCCTTCCACTTTGGTTGATTACAATTTGATTTGATAGTAACATTTTTTATAATATTGAATGCTAGAAGACAAAACTAGTTCGTATGGCTTTAGGCACTTAGTAAAGATATATAATCAATGCTTGCTGAACAAACTACTGTTTGAAAATTAAAATGCACTGAACTTGTAGACAAAAGAATAAATTAATCTTAAATCAAATAAGTCAACCAAATGCCCATAGTTTAAGGAAATTGCTTCTCAGACTCCTTTTGAGGCAGGAAATAGATGGGCCCCATTCTGAACAGCTGAAGTTTGTCCCCTGTAGACAGATACTCTAAGATAGCAGGAGCAAGAGAGGAGGCTTGGCCCTGCCCACATAAGAGATAAAAGACCACATATTCCTCATTCTCGAAGTCAAGGAGACCTTCCCAGCTACACATGTGCAGAAAGCCTCCTTGGTGGTCAAAAAGGGAGGGAACACCACCCCACAGTAAGTGATGCCAACCTACCCATAGACCTCTTCGCTAGTATCCATCTCGGCTAAGAAATGTGCACGCACACATGGGAGGACCCTGAGCTAAACCAAATACGGCCTCAGAACCAGGCAAAGCAAGACGATGGGCCAACGGAAACCCAGAAGAAATGTCCTATAGAAGTGATTCAAACTACCACGAGGGCACAGCTCTCTCTCTGAGCCCGCCCGTGGATCTATCTACAAGTACCCTTTTTCCTCCTAATAAACACTTTATCTGTTTCACTACTTTCCATGTCTATGTGGAAATTCATTTCTACACAGCTGACAGGCCAGGGCCTTGTCACTGCCACTGGTCCCTGGTGATCCAGTGGCTAGGATTCAGCACTCTCACTGCCGCGGCCTGACTTCAATCTCTAGCTGGAAACCGAAATCCTGCTTCAAGCCACTGCAGGCTGAGGCCACCTGAGGTCACTTTGAATGTCACATTTAGGCTATTTACATTAAGCAAGAAGAGCCCATGTTCCCAGCTGACTTACTAACATGGGGGTGCATGTTTTTTCATTAAAAGGAAAAGAATTAATTGGAATAATTCCACATCTTAAAAAAACACAAATCTCTATTTTCATTTGATAGGGTGTATGCCCTTTGTGCATAAGCAAAACACACATTTACCATGAGTTTCTATTTTGCATTTAGTTAATAGTTATTGCATTTTTTATTTGTATTTTGGATAACTAAAGTGAAGTTAGTCTTTACAATGTCTTCACCATAATTATTAATATTTATGCTTGCTTTGTTCTTTTTATCTGTTAAAAAAAACTAAGCACAAGACATAAAAGAGATGTAATTTCTTCCTCTGTAGTTTTAGCAAATATGTTTTTTATTCTGCCTTCAGTAACTGTGCTAAGGCAAACTCTAGCTTTTATCACTATAGAGAAAAATTTAAGACTTTGAAATGGGCGAGAGGTTACTGGATATCCTTTCAATAAAAGGCTGAAGGCCCCGGGAATTATTGATATTTAATTCCATCACCAGGTGACTTTGACTAGGCTATTTTACAACTCTGTGGAGATAGAAGTTAATTTGTTGCAAACTGACAGCAATGCAAACAATTTTTGTCTATGGAAATGTAAATTAGATGTGCCCTGCTGGGATAAAATTGACTATTGCCCTATGCATAGAATAGTTTTTGTAAATTTATTTCAACATTTCTTTACTGCATTATAATTCATGCATATAATAAGTTGAATAAAATCTTTGTTCATGATTTCTTATCAATTTTTGAAAATTATCCTTTGACATCACATTTAATTTTCACAAACTTTTAGTTAATTAGTAATTGTACCGAATTGTTATTTCAGTAATTAGTAAGATGAGGAATAGAAGTGTGACCTTTTGCCATCTTGGTCAACACAGCAAGATGGTCACAAAATATTTGCTGGGCCTAAAATTCAATCCAAGTAGAAACAAGTTCCCTTCACCCAAATTTCCAATTCATTTGACAGTAATTCACATGGTCATGACCAAACCTATTGACAGTGGTTTCAACAGTGATGGTAACAGACAAAGCAGGCAGCAGTTGTCATGGGGAACTAGAAGGTAGTTCCATAACAGAAAGATCCAACCAGAATGAGACTGGGCTTTTGGTGAAGAGTTGAATAAGTACAGGACACTGTGACAACCAAAACCAAAACCAAAACCCAACTACAAGGAAAGATTGTTTACAGAACATTAAATAGCAAATACCAAAATGGCTTTCTAACACAAAGAAGATTTTTAGAACTTCAGAAAACAAAACCGAAAAAGACCAACGAGGTCCTCATCAGATTTACAAGCTACACACTGATAAGCTGATGCTGGCCAGTGCCAAGAGGAGACATTTCCTACAGCAGCAGAAAACGATGGGTCGGCTGCGAAACAGCAGTGTCCAGTGCAGAGATCTCTCTGTAACACTACACTTCCCAGTATGTGGGCCAGGCTAAGGGAACAGTAAGTATTTGTTGAATGAATGAACAAGTGGATGAACAAGTGACCATCCTTAGAAGTCAGAGTTATGCATGGGATCTGCAAACGATGGTGTACACCAAGTCTTGTTTGGACGGCTGAGGAAATATTTCACACATACACCCGTGCTTGCTAATGTCCAAGGTAATTGTGATAACACAATACAGATTTACTTAAAAGCACCACTAAATTCATTGTAGTTTTTTGCTATTTGTATTTTTCCTATGGATGCATATAAAAAGTATGGAAACTACCATGGGGAGGCCTCTGAAATGTTTTGCTGTTTTAACTCTACTCAGTAATCTATAATAACCTATGCAAGAAAGGAATCTGAAAAAGAATAGACATATGCATGTGTATAACTGAATCACTTTGCTGTACACCTGAAACTAACACATCATTATAAATCTACTATACTCCAATATAAAATAAATTTTTTTTTTAAATTTTGCGGTACGCGGGCCTCTCACTGTTGTGGCCTCTCCCGTTGCAGAGCACAGGCTCCAGACGTGCAGGCTCAGCGGTCATGGCTCACTGGCCCAGCCGCTCCACGGCATGTGGGATCTTCCCAGACCGGGGCACGAACCCATGTCCCCTGCATCGGTAGGTGGACTCTCAACCACTGCACCACCAGGGAAGCTCCAAAATTTTTAAATACAATAAAAAATAAAAGAGGAATCTCTTGCTCAAAAAGGTCTAAATTATTATTATCTCCTTCAAATACTCTTGAGTCCCACTCTTCCTCTGCTCCTTCTGGGTCTCTGATTATACAAATGTTAGATCTATTGTTATAGTTTCACAGGTCCCTGGGATTCTGTTCATTTATTTTCTACCCATTTTCTCTCTGTTGTTCAGATTGGGTCATTTCTGTTTTCATATCTTTATGTTTACTGATTCTTTCCTCTGTCACATTCTTTCTGTTATTGAGTCCATCCAGTGAGGACTCATTTTTTATGTCAGTTTATGGAGGACTTTTTAAAATGTCTAATATTGTATTTTTTCCATTCTAAAACTTCTACTTTGTTCTCCTCATATATATCATTTATTTGCTGAGACTTTCTATTTTATCTTTTATTTCAAACATGGTCTTAATTGCTCATTTTATGCTGCTCTAAAATCCTCGCTAGCTAATGCCAACATCTCTGTCATTGCAGCGTCCATGGATTGTGTTTTCTCATTCATGTTGAGATGATTCTTGTTATAAGTGATTTTTTTGGTTGTACCCCACAGTTTGGGTATTATGTTGTGAGATCCTGAGGCAGGAGATAGATGGGCCCCAGGCTGAGCAGCTGGAGTTTGTCCCCTGTGCACAGATTCTCCAAGATGAAGATATTAGCAGGAGCAAGGAGCTGTGCCCTGCCTAGATAAGAGATATTCCTCATTCTCGAAGTCAAGGAGGGCTTTCCGACTACACATGTGCAGAAAGGCCCCTCGGAGGTCAAAAGGGAGGGGGCACCACCCCACAGTTAGTCATGTCAACCTACCCATAGACCTCCTTGCTAGAATCCTTCTTGGCTAAGAGATGCGCATGCACACATGGGAGGACCCTGAGCTAAACCAAATACGGACTCAGAACCAGGCAAAGCAAGATGATTGGCCAAAGGAAACCTGGAAGAAATGTCCCACAGAAGTGATTCAAACTACCACAACGGCATGACTCTCTCTGAGCCCACCCATGTGTCTATCCACACGTAGCATTTTTCCTCCTAATAAGCACTTTACTTGTTTCACTACTTTCACTTTGTCTCTTTGTGGGAATTCATTTCTACAAAGCCAACAGACCTGGGCCTTGTCACTGGCCACTGGTCTAGTGGCTAGGATTCAGCACTCTTATTGCCTTGGCCTGATTTCAATCTCTGGTTGCAGAACTGAAATCTTGCTTCAAGCTGCTGCAGGCCAAGGCCACCCAAGATCAGTCCTGGATCCTATTTCTCTTCATTTTTGCAGGCAGTCACTCAATTTAGGTGTAGGGTACTGGTCTAGGTGAGAGTGGAAGTTCAGCTCCCAGTTTGACCCCATTGATACATCCTGGTGAAACGGGAGCATTTACTCACAGTCTCATTGCCCTGGAGTGAGGGTATAAGTTCTGCTCCGTCTGGGCTTCCTTGATGGGGGCAAGGAACGAGGGATCAAGAGTGCCAACTAGCACCACATCACCCGCCTTGTTCATTTCCCCCCTACACCCCGTAGGCCTACAAGGCCTGTCCTTGCGCAGCTTCAAGACCGAAGAAAGAGCCCAGAGTCAGCCACAGAGACTTCAATGGTTTAATGCAGCGGTCCCCAACCTTTTTGGCACCAGGGACTTGTTTCGTGGAAGACAATTTTTCCACGGACGGGGTTGGGGGGGGATGGTTCAGTCAATAATGCCAGTGACGGGAAGCTTCGCTCACTTGCCCGCCGCTCACCTCTTGCTGTGCGGCCCAGTTCCTAACAGGTCCTCCGCCTGGGGATTGGGGACCCCTGGTTTAATGGATGGAGGAGCTTACATGTCTGAATCAAGGTCCTGGAGTTCAAGTCTCCTTCATTTGTTGACAACTCTCCTGCGATTCTCTTTGCTATAATGCCTTTATTCCCTTTGTATCTCTTCGCTATTATTTCAGAGGGGTCTGATGACAGAGGACAGCCCAACATGTGCTGAGTCCGCCATCATGAGATGAAAATCTTGTACTCAACATAGAGACCAATACTTAGAAGATGCTCCCTCAATGTTCATGAAACTGAATTCAGTTAAATCCATAGTGCTGGGATTTCAGCAGTTATAATGTGTTGTTTATAGCACAGCTTTCAATTTTTTTTTTAAAATTTACAACATTTGGGTGTCAGATGTTTTGCTTTTATATCTCTAAACATGTAACTGAAATAAAAAATATATTTTTTAGAAGTTTTCATTTGATTATATAAATACTTTAGAAGAATTTTAATGACATAGGAGTATACACACATTTATCTACAACACACTTATGTATGGTATATGAGTGTGTGTGTCCAAAATATTTCAGCCATGTTGAAGGTAACATTGCAATTCTCATTGCAAAGCCAACTTTTCTTTGGAGGTCTTAATCGGTAATAAAATCTTAATTGTAACATTAATCCAAATTAATTTACTAAATTCATACCAAAATCTTAATTGTCTGAATAATCCTCAAATTCAGAGAGATTTGAGATTGTTTGGTCTTGCCTTATTATAACCAAAGAGGTTTTAGACATGTTTTCAAGGATCTGAATTTTGGTTCAGAATTTCCTTAATAATGAAAAGACTTTAAAGACTGTAAAGACTTTCTGAATTAATTTAATCAATTCCTCTTGCTCCAAGCTGAAATCTTTAAACCTTTTGCAGACATCTCAAGATAACATACTCCATCTTTCAGTAAAACATTTCCATGCTTATCACACTTTTGGGAACTTCTTTTTCACATCTGACCTGCTCTAATTTGACTTTGTCTCCTTTTTTTATTCTCCTTACATTTTTAAGGAGAGTAAAACTACCTGGCAGCATTCGTATAATCACATAAAGAAGTTACTACTTCATTGTCTGACTTTTGAAAAATGCCAAGAGCCATTAACATTAAAGCTGAATAATGTCAGAGGATGATAATTAATTTGATCCCTTAACTGTTCAGTGTCATTGTCCTCCACAAAGAAGTGATAAAATATAATACATAGAGTTGTCCCTCCTTATCCATGGGGGATTTGTTCCAGGTCTCCCCCAACCCCAATACCAAAATCTGGGGATGCTCAAGTCTCTTACATAAATGGTCTAAGTGCCATTTATGAAGTCAAGTGCCCCTAAGCCTTGCTGAGCCCTATTGTGAAAAATCTTTAGATGAAGTGCTTGGGTGGCAACTCTCAGCTACCACTGGCAAAGCGACTATCAGAAATAGCTGAAATAATTCCTAGGTTATTTTATTCTCTGCATTGGACTTCCATTAACGGAGTCTAATAGAGACACAAAGCAGCAGGTTAGAAGTAAGGAGCAAGATGCCAAACCAAGGGGTTAGACAGCACTATACTCAGGATGCCAAGTGAGGCAGATTCTTGGGGGTGAGAAGCTGGTGGAAAGGGAGCATGAGGACCTCCATCTCTTTCTGATGGGAGCCATTCTGTGCTCCCACATAGATGGACAACTACCAGGCTTGAAGACCTCAGGCTGAAGCTGGAATCCTCCAGAAAGAAGAGAACACAATTGATGTGAACATAAAATGATTACACAATGACTTCTCACATTTGTTGTTTTTAAAGTTGTAAGCAAATAACTATGCTAAAAAAAAAACCTACTAAAAGGTTTTTAGTGGATACAGGCAAGATTATCCTAAAATTTATGTGGAAAAGCAAAAGAACTAGAAGAGCTAAAACAATTTTGAAAATGAAGAATAAAGTCTACCAAACATCAAGACTTATTCTATAGCTACAATAATCAGGACAGTGTGATGTTGGTGGAGGAATAAATTCATAGATTAGTGGAACAGAATAAAAAACCCAGAAATAGACCCACAACCAACCCCAAATGATTTTTAACAAAGGTGTAAAAACAATTCAATGGAGGAACAATAGCCTTTTTATTACATGGTGCTGGAGCAATTGGACATCGACAGGGGAAAATGAATCTTGACCTAAGCGTCATACCTTAAACAAAAATTCACTCAAAATGGATCATGGACTTAAATGTAAAAGGTAAAAATGTAAAACTTGTTTTGAAAGTAAGAGAAAATCCTTAGGATCTAGGTCTAGGCGAAGAGTTCTTAGACTTGAAACCAAAAGCATGAGCTAAAAAATGAAAACTTTATAAATTGGGCTTTATCAAAATTAAAATCTTTGCTTTGCAAAATACCCTGTGAAAAGGATGAAAAGGCAACCTACACTCTGGGAGAAAATATTTGCAAACCACATAGGGTTAATCTGTGATTTGGTAGGGTCTGCACTCATTGTAAAGGTTTGGTTACTTTCATGTTTACCTGTTATCTCCAGATGTATTTATTCTAACTGTATTAAATTATGCTTTTTAAGTAACAACATGAAACTTACAGTAACTACTTGAAGTCATGTAATGATTACATGTTTAATGCTATTGAAATTCCAGGCAATTAATTCTCAAAACAGCAAGTTTAATGATTGACTTTACCTTTTTAATGAAAAATGACCGGGTGCTATACTCAGGAGCTGTCAGTACTGCAATCCAATTCTTTACCTCTGTTCCTTAATTCATCAAATGTTTATTGACACCTTGCAGTGTTCAGAAGGGACTTTTAAATTTGGTTCAGTGGCTGCATTCCTTGTTTGATTCTTGTGCAGTTCTAGCCATTACTTTGAAGAGAAAAATTACATACAAATTTCAGGAGGGAAGCACGTGTGAAACATCATTCCATATTCCTCTCCACTGTGAAGTTTCTCCTCTCCTTTTTTTAAATTGTTAAAAGTCTGAACAGACTGGATTCCTCCACCCCTTTTATAACAGCAATTAATCTTCAATCACCTCCTCCTTTTAGGTTCCCATGTTGAGGTCTCTTTGTTCAGATCACAGTGTTAATAAGATCAGCACCTCAGCTGTTTCCATCTTTCACGAGTCGGTTTTGTCCATTAATGGAATCATGGGAGGGAATGTGTGAGAGGAAGCTTTGTGCTAAGTGTACAGATCATGTACCTGATCCTGACTCTCTGATGTTGATTGATCACCAAGATGAAGATGAAAACATGTGGCTTGCTAAGTCTGAGGACATTGCTAGCAACTTCTCAAACTTCATTACTGAGATATCTCTTCAAACATCAGTGTGCGAATGTGTTTTCTCAGGGGTCCATAGTTTAACTCCATCGAAACCCTTAAGCTCAAAATTTCTTTAAATTATTGTGCTTTATTTTAAAAATTTACGTGATTTTTGGATCTTAATAGTATAATTGTTTTTTGGTGTAAAATAGTATTTTTATTACCATCTCTAGCTGAGACTTACTACATGATTGCCAACCCCATTCCCTCTTCCTGGGCAGACAGAAAGACTCTCTTAGTCCCTCTTTGAATTAGTAACACAGGCCATGTGATGAGGTTCTAGGCAATAGGACGTGGGTAGAAGCGATGTACCCCTCTTCTAGGTCTGGCCACAAAGCTCCACTAAAGGTTGTCCATGCTTTCTCTTTCTCTTCCTTGGTGACCTTGGAGGCCATGAGTTTAATGTGGCAGTGACACAAGATGCAAAGAACTTATTATCACTGTATCCCCACATGGGAGAGGCGGGTCCAACGTACAGCACATTGTGATATGAGCAAGAAGTAAAATTTTATAATGAGTAAGAAGTAGTAATTTTATAATGTTTACAGCTCCTAGGAGCACATTTTCCCTCTGCCTAAGACTACAGGGGTGATTTGTTAGAGCGGCTATATTACTTGTCCTGACTAACATACCATTAGAACAATTTTTTCCTACCAGCTATACCCATCATGATGCAGTTTCATTGAGTTAATCAATTTTGAAAATGAGGTTGAATTGAAGGGTGATAATATTATGAGATTTAGTATCTAGGGAGTTTCTCTCTTTCTTGCTGTGACAATATCTCTAGACCTAAGACTAACAAAATATGTGGATACCAAAAATATTTGTTCTTTCACCTGTTTCTTTTTTCCCAAAGCCCAATGAGCTTTTTCACGGTAATCGTTGAGAGAAGATGCCCCGAATACCGTACAAAAAGCAATATTGCATTTTGAAATTTTGGCAAGTGAATCTTCTTGTCAGAGGAAAAATTGTTTGCATCGTTTGGCAGATTTAAAGGGTTTCTGATCTATTGTCATTCCGTCAGCGTCTCAATTTTTATTGAAAAATGGTGACTAATGATGCAATTTATTTTACAAAAATGTGATCATTTCCATCACTTATATTTTAAGTCTCAAAAGATTCAGTCATCCCCATATTCATTGTCGTCACCAACGGCAAATGCCGACATTTGCACCCGTTTTCAGCACTGATTCCCAATTTCCCATGTCCACAACCAGGAAACACCACCTGGGGGCGCTCTTTCATTACTGTCAGGTCTTCTGTAGCCTAGCCAATTCCCTTAGCCATTCCTTCCACCAACAATTTCTCACCAGCATTTCTCAAATTTTTGTTATCCCCAAACCACCGAATGGTTTACTCAGTGTGCTCGTGGACCATTAATTTTAATTGACTAGAAAGAGACATGATAAATATTTAAATTATAAAAATGGAACATAATACTAATGGTAAGATTAATTATTTCATGTCAGTGGAAGAGGGATGATCTCATTGCTAACCTTTTTCACTTTGAGCTCAATAATTCAAGCATTAGGTTCTACTCTACGTGCATTATGTTTCTTTCCTGCCTCTTTTACTGCTGGTAAATTAGAGGATTAAAATGACAATTATAGGTGATTGGGGATGTAAATGTTTGATGGCGCCATCTGATAAATCTGGATATTCAAGTCAAACATGGACCCAGAATTAATGGAGAGATTTAATGAGTAGTGCCTTGAAAACTCTAAGTCCACAATCAAATCGAAAGCTGACAGTTTATTTGGGGTAGCGACAAACAAATTCTTAATCTACTCTGGTTGCATTGTCTCTGTCAAGCACTTGTTTATATTGTATTGCTGCATCTTGATGTGGCTTTTAAACATACCCACGGTTTCATTGTTTTGTTTTCTCTAATGGGAAAGAAAATCACCAAATATTGGGAATGAGTCAAATTCCTAGTGACTGAGGCATTTGTACCCTAGCTTGTTTTGTCTTGTTTTTTTTCGATGAACTGAAATATTTATTGAAGAAACAAGTCACAGGTAGATAGAAGATTAATTTTTAAATACTAAATTGTTGCCCAAAACTCTTTGCCGCAAATGCGGGCACTCCAATCTAGGAGAGAACATCCCAGGCTGTGATGCTGAGGAAAACTTTCATTAAAGAAGTGGGGTTTGAACTGTCTTCTTTGAAGAAATTACTGACCTATGTGTTCTCACTGCTTCCATTTAATTATACATTTGGGGTTAATCAGAAATCAGCCCAGAATAGTAAGTCCTTCTGTTGCTTCCTATGTCTCTCAGATCACAAAATTAAGCAGAAACATAGAAGATAATCCAGAAGTAGATTTACAGGACAGCTAGAATTTAGAAAGATAACTTGATGGGGGAAGGACAGAATTGTTTATTGACAACCCGTATCTTCATGTCTTGTTTTGTTTTAATCCTGACACATCCTCACCATGAAAAATTGGCAATAGTTCATCTTTGCAGTGATGAGTTCAGGATTGTCAAGATAATTGAAGACATCACTGAGATGCACCGTGCATTTGAAATGATAGAAATGGTCTTTATTGACATTATTAATGTCATGAAGGAATGTCCCCATCCCTGATCTCACAGCTCCTAGAAGCACATTTCTCTCTGCCAACCAGCATTCCTCAGTCAGGAAAAGCACTGTTTTATAGTCACTGACCATTTCTTGGCAGAAAGTCCTGAAAAGGTGTACACGCAATAGCTGCAAGTTGATGGCAGTTATAATTTTCACTATTACTTCATTAAACATAAAGTTGCAATCAGGAGGCACTATTACCAGAGACTGCTAATTAATCTCTGTAAAACCAAGCAGTACATGGATTTGCATTTAGGGGCTACTTTTCTAATCTTGTAAGAATCTGGGCCTTTGTCAGAATTGAGCACAACACATCACCAGTCTGTATAATAGCTCCAAAATAAACTTTTAATTAAAACATCTCTTCTCCTGCGGTATGGGTTTTCTGTTTTACAATAACCCTAAGTCATCAAACACTTCCTTCATATACATACTATACTGCAGTGGTTGAAAAGTGAACCATTGAAGGCATGCTCATTTAATGAGCATCTTCTGCCACTGATATTATGCAATTGCGGCAGTGGTCTTTTAAATTTTTTTTATTGACATATAGTTGACGTGCAATATTATATGTTACACGTGTACAATACAGTGATTCACAATTTTTAAAGGTTATACTCTATTTATAGTTATTATAAAATATTGGCTACATTCCCCATGTTGTACAACATATTGTTGTAGCTTTTTTTTTTTTTTTTTTTTTTTTAGTACGCGGGTCTCTCACTGTTGTGGCCTCTCCCGTTGCGGAGCACAGGCTCCGGACGCGCAGGCTCAGCAGCCATGGCTCATGGGCTCAGCCTCTCCGCGGCATGTGGGATCTTCCCGGACCGGGGCACGAACCCGTGTCCCCTGCATTGGCAGGCGGACTCTCAACCACTGCGTCACCAGGGAAGCTCCACATGTGTCTTTTTGAATTCTGGTTTTCTCTGGGTATATGCCCAGTAGTGAGATTGCTGGATCATATGGTAGTTCTATTTTTAGTCCTTTAAGGAACCTCCATACTGTTCACCATAGTGGCTGTATCAATTTACATTCCCACCAACAGTGCAAGAGGGTTCCCTTTTCTCCACACCCTCTCCAGCATTGATTATTTGTAGATTTTTTGATGATGGCCATTCTGACAGGTGCAAGGTGATACCTCATGGTAGTTTTGATTTGCGTTTCTCTAATGATTAGTGATGTTGAACATCCTTTCATGTGTTTGTTGGCAATCTGTATACCTTCTTTAGAGAAATGTCTATTTAGGTCTTCTGCCCATTTTTAAATTGGGTGGCTTGTTTTTTAAATACTGGGCTGCATGAGTTTATATATTTTGGAGATTAATCCTTTGTCCGATGATTCATTTGCAAATATTTTCTCCCATTCTGAGGGTTGTATTTTCGTCTTGTTTATCATTTCCTTTGCTATGCAAAAGCTTTCAAGTTTTATTAGGTCCCATTTGTTTGTTGGTTGGAAGATTTTTAAACACAGTTTCAATTTCATTACTTGTGATTGGTCTGTTCATATTTTCTGTTTCTTCCTGGTTCAATCTTGGAAGGTTATACCTTTCTAAGAATTTGTCCATTTCTTACAGGTTGTCCATTTTAGTGGCATAGAGTTGCTTGTAGTAGTCTCTTAGGATGCTTTGTATTTCTGTGGTGTCTGTTGTCACTACTCCTTTTTCATTTCTAAGTTTATTGATTTGAGTCCTCTCCCTCTTTTTCTTGATGAGCCTGGCTAAAGGTTTATTAATTTTGTTTATCTTCTCAAAGAACCAGTTTTAGTTTTATTGATCTTTGCTATTGTTTTCTTTGTTTCTATTTCATTTATTTCTGCTCTGATCTTCATGATTTCTTTCCTTCTACTAGCACTGGGTTTTGTTTGTTCTTCTTTCTCTAGTCCTTTAAGTCTAAGGTTAGATTGTTTATTTGATATTTTTCTTGTTTCTTGAGTTAGGCTTATATTGCTATAAACTTCCCTCTTAGAACTGCTTTTGCTGCATCCCATAGGTTTTGGATCATCGTGTTTTCATTGTCATTTGTCTCTAGGTACTTTTTGATTTCCTGTTTGAGTTCTTCAGTGATCTCTAGGTTATTTAGTAACGTATTGTTTAGCCATCATGTGTTTGTGTTTTTTACATTTTTTTTCCCTGTAATTCATTTCTAATCTCATAGTGTTGTGGTCGGAAAAGATGCTTGGTGTGATTTCAATTTTCTTAACTTTACAGAGGCTTGATTTGTGACACAAGATGTGAACTATCCTGGAGAATGTTCTGTGTTCATTTGAGAAGAAAGTGTAACCTGCTGTTTTTGGATGGAATGTCCTATAAATATCAGTTAAATCTATCTGGTCTATTGTGGCATTTAAGCCTTGTGTTTCCTTATTAATTTTCTGTCTGGATGACCTGTCCATTAGTGTAAGTGAGTTGTTAAAATTCTCCACTATTATTGTGTTACTGTCGATTTCCTCTTTTATAGCTCTTAGTAGTTGCCTTATGTATTGAGGTGCTCCTATGTTGGGTGCATATATATTTATAATTGTTTTATCTTCTTCTTGGATTGATCCCTTGATCATTATGTAGTGTCCTTCCTTGTCTCTTATAACAGTCTTTATTTTAAAGTCTATTTTATCTGATATGAGTATTGCTACTCCAGCTTTCTTTTGATTTCCATTTGCATGGAATATCTTTTTCCATCACCTCACTTTCAGTCTGTATGTGCCCCTAGGTCTAAAGTGGGTCTCTTGTAGACAACATATATATGGATCTTGCTTTTGTATCCATTCAGTGAGTTTGTGTCTTTTGGTGGGTGCATTTAATCCATTCACGTTTAAGGTAATTATTGATATGTATGTTCCTATGACCATTTTCTTAATTGTTTTGTGTTTGTTTTTGTAGGTCCTTTTCTTCTCTTGTGTTTCCCACTTAGAGAAGTTTCTTTAGCATTTGTTGTAGAGCTGGTTTGGTGGTGCTGAATTCTCTTAGCTTTTGCTTGTCTGTAAAGCTTTTGATTTCTCTGTTGAATCTGAATTAGATCCTTGCCTGGTAGAGTAACCTTGGTTGTACGTTCTTCCCTTTCATCACTTCAAATATGTCATGCCACTCCCTTCTGGCTTGTAGAGTTTCTGCTGAGGAATCAGCTGTTAACGTTATGGGAATTCCTTGCATGTTATTTGTCATTTTTCCCTTGTTGTTTCAAAAATTTTTCTTTGTCTTTAAGTTTTGCAAATTTGATTGCTATGTGTCTTGGCATGTTTCTCCTTGGGTTTATCCTGCCTGGGACTCTCTGCACTTCCTGAACGTTGGTGGCTATTTCCTTTCCCATGTTAGGGAAATTTTTGACTATAATCTCTTCAAATATTTTCTCAGGTCCTTTCTCTCTCTCTTCTCCTTCTGGGACCCCTATAATGCGAATGTTGGTACGTTTAATCTTGTCCCAGAATTCCCTTAAGCTGTCTTCATTTCTTTTTCTTTATTCTGTTCCATGGCAGTGAATTCCACCATTCTGCCTTCCAGGTCACTTATCTGTTCTTCTGCCTCAGTTATTCTGCTATTGATTCCTTCTAGTGTATTTTCCATTTCAGTTATTGTATTGTTCATCTCTGCTTGTTTGTTCTTTAATTCTTCTAGGTGTTTTTTCTTTAATTCTTCCAGGTCTTTGTTAAACATTTCTTGCATCTTCTCTACCTTTGCCTCCATTCTTTTTCTGAGGTCCTGGATCATCTTCACTATCATTATTCTGAATTCTTTTTCTGGAAGGTTGCCTATCTGCACTTCATTTAGTTGCTTTACTGGGTTTTATCTTGTTCCTTCATCTGGTACATAGTCCTCTGCCTTTTCATTTTGTGTATCTTTCTGTGAATGTGGTTTTCCTTCCACAGCCTGAAGAATTGTAGTTCTTCTTCCTTCTGCTGTCTGCCCTCTCTGATATTCTTCTTAATTTCACTTTCCATTTTTAGGTATTTCTACAAAATGATCACCTTGGCAATCACTTTTCCCAACAGTGATAGCTTCTCATTCTTGATTTGCACTGGGGTCCCTCTCTGGCATATACTGTGATGCACTTTGACAAGAGGTAGCTTCTCGGAACAGCCAGAGAATACTCTCCTGCGTGAGAAGATTCCAAGAAACTGAATGTATGAGTCTTAGCATCAAGGATCCATTAGGCATCAAAAATTCAGGAAAATACCCTCAGATATCAGTACTAGATATTATATTTTAGACAGATACTTTTTTAGGCAGAAATTGTCCACTTGCATTCTAAGTCAGATGTAATCTTTTGTACAATAGGCAGAAAGTGTAACCTCATTTTTTTTCCTACAGAACGATCTGCTTGTATAAAACATGAAGACATAAAGGCTTGCGAAGAAGGATTTTCAATCTTTTCCTACTTATAGACTTCACATCCAGTCCCAGAATTTCCTGAATATGTTTTTAAGGCTTGACTATTTCATAGGATTTTCTATAAGAGACTCAGACTTGAGTGCTTTATAGTTCTGTAGCTGGCTAAGCTCACATACAAAGTGGGAAAAGAGTGTCATCGGCCACAGTCATTCAATAAATAGACACGGGGTTGGAGAGGCCAGTACAAAAAGCTTGACTTGGCCCCTGCACCTGAAGATTTTATTAAGTGCCAGAACTCTAATATGGGTTTTTCCTTGTTATTTTTGTCATTTCATTCATTCATCCCACAAATATTTTTTGAGCTTCTCCAATGTGACTGACACTCTTCTAGGCACTGGATATTCAGTAGGGAACACAAATGACAAAATTGCCTCCTTCAAGGAACTTATATTCTCTAGGGGAGGACAGACAGAGAGGGAACCAAAAAATGAATATATGTATCTATACACACACACACACACACACACACATACACCCACACACACACACAGTATGCTTGTAGAACTCCCAATTTAATAGAGATGGACACAGAAAATGAATTATCACAGTGTAGAAAGTGGGTTAATGAACCCAAGGTCATTTGCTAGTGTGACGGAAGGAGTACACAACTCGTTCTGGGTGGGGGAGAGGATAGATGGGAAGGCTTCCTGGTAGAAGACATGCCTAAACTGAATCTTAACAATAACCAAGGATTAGCCAGGAAACAATGGGGAAGGGAGTAGAAGGAAGTAGTTTCAGCACGAAGACCTGATGAAGTCATGCAGATGAAAACCAGATGGTGTGTGGTGTGTTTGTGGTGCAACCGGCAATTTGGTGTAATTTGGAGGCTGAGGCAGGGAGTGAGTGAGGCCCTTGATATTTGCACAGCTGAGGTTGGGGAAGGAGAGAAGATTTACGGCAGGGGAGTCTGTAGCACCTAGTCTGTGCCCTCGTGGAGTATTGTTAGGTACTGGAGCTACAAAAGTATGTAAGGCACTGTAGGTCCATGATCTGAAGGCGCTTGCTTCTGCACTGCCCATCTTTTGTTCACTTTCTTGTTCTACTGAAGACCTGCTCAGCCTTGACCCACACCCAGCATACCTTTCCTCTCCACTCAGTGCAGGCTGGGTGGTCAGTGTCCAGCCCTCGTCCTGTAGCCCAGATCTAGATCCAGGATGGAGGATGGGGAAGTTATTCCCTAATTCCTTGGCAAGATGAATGTATTAACTTTCATTTGAGAAGCATTCTATTATCTCGTACAGGTGGTCCTGTGCTTCATGGCACCAGGTTGACAATGATGATCAAAGACCTTCATACCATTTAAGCCTTCAAACAAATCCGTCTCCATAGGGAAACTCTGAACCAAACCTGTTCTTCAAAAACTGATGTACATTTTCTAAGAATTCTTTCCCCTGGGGTCTGTGGACCCCTTGAAATATGAACCCCATAAACCTATATGCAAAATTTTGAGAGAATGTGCATATCTGTTAAGAACAAACACTAAACTTTTTACATTAAAAAAAAACAACTAATTTTATAAGGTGGCCATATTTTTCTCCTCCAGCAAGTATTCCACAGGGTATTTCATTGCATTTATACCTGTATGTTATGTACCCAGCCCTATCCCCACTCTGTATTTTTTTGTTTGGCTGTTTTTTGTTGGTTTTTTTTTTTTTTTGGTCTTTATGTTCCTTCCGTTGCTTGACAAGAACATGTACTACTACTACTAAAGCTTTATAAACTCCTTGTTTCTCTCTCAAAATCTTATTTTTCTCTCACAGCCTTCCTTTAACTACTCACTTAAAAACAGTAAAACCCATCTCTTTCTCCTAGCATTATGGTTCCACTTTCTGCCGATCCTCCTTTCTTGGTCCAAAAGCATATTTTTACACAGCTGCAGTTAAAGATTAATTGTATTTATTCTTTACCAAATTACTAATCTTCAATATAACATTAGTATAATTAATATGATCCCCATTGTATGCTAGGCTAAGATATCAGAATTTATGATTTCCTTATTGTTGAACATTTAGGTTGTTTTCAGTTTTTCACTATTAAACATAATGTTGCCAATGCACCTTTAGGTATAGGGTCTTTCTCTTCTGATGAACTATAGTATGTCTTTTTATTAAGTTCAAAGAGCAGAATTATTTATGTAAAAGTATAAATACCTTTATGGTCTCTGATTTGGGGTTGGCATAATGCAAGCAAAATGTATTAGTGGGACTGGTACATATTCTTGACCTTAAGAGAGTGGTAAACGACCTCATGGGTGAGGCATCTGCAGACTGCCCTCCCTGCATTCACTCTGAAGGAAGTCCTGGTCATGGTTTTGAGTACGACATTTCATTTTTAGTCAACTTCTGCTCTTAAATCCCAGAGGTGCATAATATCAGCTTCCAAGATTGAGGGTCACATGACAAGGAATTAACCGCAAAGACTTATTAAAATGTTATTATGAGAATATACTAGTGCCCTTTCCAGCTTATGACCTTTTTCAATGTCATTTAACCTTATAAAAGAAAAATTTATTTTAAAAGGTATTTGCAAGCAAAATAATATTTTATTGAAAATTCAGAAGTTACAGTACTTTAAGACATTTTTTCATATTATAAAGAAAAATAAGTTAAAAGAGAAAGAATTAACTCAAGTGCACTGATATTTAGTTTTCATTCAAACAAACATCATTTTGAAAAACCAAAATCCATAGCTTCATTTATTCACGGTATAAGCACATATTTTCCTATTTCTCATCAAGAAAACTAATGGAATAATCTTCAGAGTAATCTTTCAACACATCACCTTCCTGGATCCAATTTAAATGGAAAATTAGCATCTAACTCCACAGACTACTGGAGTGTGCGTATGTGTATACATAAGAACTAGGTAACCTTGATATAAAATTTTAAGAATGAGAGTGATTTGTCACTTCATTTTATCATAGGGCAATAAACAGCATTTCTAAAGCATGTTTTCTTATCCCCTAGGTCAAAACCAACCACTTTCAGAAACGTGTTTAGCCTAGTGAGCACTAGTGGCATAAATAAGATTAATTATGGTTAATCATACTGCCAAAGTGTTAACTATTACAGTCAGCCATTTAGTATTAAGAAGTATCTTGTTATGACTTTTAGATCAAAGTCTCTCAAATTTTCTTACGAAGGGGAGCTAGTTGAGCCAAAAAGATTAAAAGACTCATTTTTAAAAAACTCATTTTATAGTATCAATGGTCTATATTTTTACCAAATTATTTTCTCAACAGAACATATTCATTGAGCCACTGGTATCACTTACATAATTTTATTTGTTATTTCCATTAGCTCTATTATGTATCCTCTCCCTTTCAAATGAAGAAAGGAGTGGGTACATACTTTCAGTAAACAAATGCAGTACTAAGCTGCTGTACTGCCATCTCTGGCATGTCAGTCCCAGAAGATGCCACGGGGAAGCTACAGTAAGAATGTCCACAGCTGGACATGGCACTAATGTAGGACGTCAATTAATATTTGTACAGTACTTTACAGTTAGAGAGCTTTTCTGTAACTACTATGAAAACAGTGAATGAAATCACCCCACGTTAGGACATTTACAACATGCACGTTGCATAAAATGCTTACAAAAATGTTAATTGCATTACATAGGCAAAAGGCAGAAATTGTTTTAATAGAGGAGAATCCAGAGAGGACAGAATTAAAACATAATGTAGCACTTGCTAACACAGTGCTTTTTTTCGTTTGGTAACACCACACAAATTTGTCTTTAACTAAGAAAAAACTAGGTCTTACTTCAGTTGTGGGGAAATCTGGCCACGGCGGGACAAGAAAATACTCTGATAAAAAATAAAAAAGGTCTGAAAGCCACTGTTTTGACAAGTTGACTCTGAAACTGGTGAAAGCCTTTTGGCTGTAAGGGAACAGTGATGACTGACTTAGCTCAGAGGTCATCAGAGGTGAATAAAGCTTTCCTTTCCCCCCGCCACTCCACTAGCAGCAAAGGCTCGTAGGCACCTGATTAGCTTTCAGAGAAGAGGGTGCTTTACTGTGGTGGCAGATGAAATGCTGAAGTCATTTAAGCAATAATGTAATGGACCAAAGATACTGGATACAAAATTTGACAGGTGCAATCACTCTCATTTTTCCAGGTCCCAAAGTAAAATCAACAGCTGGTTTAATCAAAATATCTTCTCCAATCATCTTAGAAAATGTTATGACTCATTAAAACTAAATTTTCAGAGGAAAAATACTGCTTGATTTTTTGCAAATAAAACACATCATTAAAAATCCTTAAGTAAGAGTGCGTTTATACATCTAAATAGTATTTCTTGTTAAGAATTAAAACTGCTCTCTCCCTTCTTAGCCCCTCTTCCTTTCTGCATTTCAACTTTTCTCTTGTGTTTAAAGTACTGATAATTTAGTGAATTGAGTACTGTATGTCGAGTCAGCACTCATTGCTTAAGGAAGCCTGGTTGATAATGTACTCAACATTTGTTCATTGAATTAAAAATTTATATATTACTATTATCAGCTACTTGAAATTTCATTAAATGTGATAAATTCCATAAGGAAAATAAACAAAGGCGAAAGTATAAAAATAAAATATCACACATAGACTAGAAATACTATCTGAAGACAGCTGACAAAAACCTAATAGTGCTTTCTATTAAATAATAGTTTTCAAGTCATATTATACCAAGTTATACGTTAAAAAACACCTAATTTACTCTTAGATTCAAGATTATATAACATTAGTTTCAATGACAATTACTTTGCCTATAACTCCTTCCGCATTCTCCCGTGACTAAAGGTTCAACATAACAGATTTGACATAAAAGTGTCACAATTATTGGTGATTCTCAATGCAAATGTTTTTTAAAAAGTTTTGATTCTTAAGAATTTGTACCAAAATAAAGCTTCTGATATATCTTTGGATTATACTTGATGACTCAATGATGTAAGCAAAAAAATACTTGAGCTAACATTTACATATAAAAATATAGAATATATACACTACTGTGATCTTGGTGATATCTTACAGTATTACAAATTAGAGTATCACCAACCTGACTAAAAAGTTCGATGAGTTTTAAAGTATGAATTAAAAAAAAAAAATCAAGATTCTTAGTTTTAAACTTAACCATTTTCATATTCCATGCCCACTGAGATTCTTTGTTTTGGTTAATAACTGGGCTTGAAGAATATGGAGGAATAAAAGGTATTTCTCTGGAAGAAGCCTGGAGTGTCTCAGTATCTAGCAGAGAGTTTATTATTGTCTTGATTTTTTCCTAGGCCTGAATCTTTCTCTTATTCTGCCCATTCAGATCAATGGAAGGCTATGATAAGGAAAGCCATGAGGCCGAAAAGAGTACACAAGTCCTGTATTGTGTCAGATCTCTATTTTTTGCCATTAGGAAAGATAGTGCCTACAAACCTAGAAAGAAAGAAACAATAAGGAGAGCTGAATCCACACACAGGACAGCTGGGCACCTTCTACCATCCAGCAGTTAAACCAGCAAGGCATTTCTATTCTGTTTAAAAAGCATTGCTTCTTTCCCATGTTGAGGCTTACATGGCCATAGTGCAGGCTTTTTAGAGTTCCCTGACTTTCTGCTCAGGTCACATATACTTGTCAAAGATCATGACTTACAAAATACTGAAATATAATTAAACAGACTTAATACTAAAGTTAAACAACATAATTGATTCTTTTTCTAGGATGTGAAGTGAAAGATAAAAAATCCTGGACTGGGAATCAAAAGATCAGGTTCTCTTCATCTCAAGGCTGAGTGGTCTTGATCAAGTTACTTAACCATCCTGGCTATTCATTTCCTCAGGTAAAAAAAACAAGGGAATATGTATTGGATAACTTTTAAAGTCTCTCAAATTTGGTTGAAACACTAAGTCAGAATCTTGCACAGTGCCTTTAGGTTTTCAATATGAAGATCAGCTACCATTAAAGAATAGTGTAAAAATAATTCTGGTTTGGGGGATTTTCTGATTCTTACATTATGGCTAATGAGAGTTTTCTAACTTCCACGGGGAAACATAAGTATTTGGCTCTCTAATAAAAACATAATCGAGATATTTCTACATTATATACAAAGTATACTTTAAAATTCATTGGGATGGTCAGATTTTAGTCACCTATACTTCTTTTATTCTCTTATTGTTGAAACCCTGTTCTCTCCTCAACTGGGTGGCAATAGAGTAGCATGGAGGTAAAAGAGAGAATCCTGGTTAAAGTATTTGATTGAGAGAAGAATAACAGAAGCATTTTCATTCTTTAATTTTTTTAACATTTTAATTTTCAGAACTAAAATTTTTGAAATTGCTGCTAATACGTAAAACCACAAATCTGTCATAGTTTATCAGTATTGGTAAAGAATTATAATTTATTGCCAAAATATCAATGTTGTGCCGAAAGAAAATGGTTTTTAAGTGTATGGCAATGTGTTGCAATGTTCTTATTTTCATCATTTTCAGACTTGAGACTCATAATTCTGCTTCTACTATTTCAAACCAGATGTAATGCATGTCGAATTCAAATTTAAAGAGGAACTTTGTGGAGTGCCAGCGAAAACTTTGACAGTAGGATAAATAATTTCTTCAACAGTCACATATGCACCTAACAAGAAACCAACAACTCCAGTGAACGCGATAGAAATATTTTTCAGGATCATCCATATACTGTAGTGCTCCTTAGAAAATGTAAGAATTTCAACCAGAGGCGGTAGGATCAAGGCCAATGTGCTGCTGCTCACAGCTCCGACGAAGGAAATCACAATGTCTAAACGAGGAATCAGAATCGCTCCAGCACCTAGAAAATTGAAAATACAAATTTTTCTTATGTAAATTTTTAATACTTATATGAATACTAACTGTAGATACATTCACTACATTAAAATTAATTGATGCAAGTAGGCACTACTAAACTATTGCTTGTGGGAGAATCTGTCACATTCTGTTCTGAGCTAAAAAAAGAAAACAAAGAAAGAAACCAAAACAGTGAGTGATATTTCTCGGACTTTGACTTATCAACAGAGTTTCTTACATAAACGACTTTTAATTTTTGCTATAAAGTTCTGGGTGAAGAATGTATTTTCATTACTCTGCCATATAGCTCATTCTATAAAGCACAAAACCTGGGGTGGTGTGATATAAATAAATCATTAAATAAATGAGAGAGAAGAGATAGCTATTCCTTACATTAGAATTCCAATTAACCAAAATAGAAGAAACAATGGAAATAGAAAATCATTATTAAGCAAACACCACGGTAATAACCGTTGCAGGAAAAGTCGCTGAAGGATGCTAAAATTAGTGGGCAAAAACTGTATGAGAACAGGATATCTCTCTACAAGATATTTATCAATTATAAAGGGAAAAAGAGTACCTTTACAGTGGAGGCATCTGACAGACACCACCTTAACCAAGTGATCAACGTTAACATCACCAGTAATAAGAAATATTGATGCCACGATGTGATGTACTGAGAAGTGCAAAGCATCACCTGTGGCACTCTTGTTAAAAATGCTTAACTTCAACCTAATCATAAGAAAGCATCACACAAATCTACACTGAAGGAAATTCTGCAAAATTACTGACACTTCAAAGACATCAAGGTAAATAAAGAAAGATAAAAAAAGATAACTGTCAAGACTGGAGGAGACTAAGTAGACATGACAACTAAATTCACGTGGGACCTTGGATTGGCTCCTTGATCAGAAAAAGGGTATCAGTGGGAAAACTAGCAAAATCAAAATAAGGTCGATTAGTTAACAGCAGTGTATTAATGTTAATTTCCTTAACTATACTGTGGTATGTAAGCTGATAACATTAGAGGAAATTGAGTAAAGGGCTTATGGTAATTCTACTTTCTTTTACAACTTTTCTAAGTGATTTCAAAATGAAAAGTTAAAAAAAAATAATGTACCATTATTGGCAACAGGATTTTAGTCCAAGTTACCATCAAGTCTTCTGCAAGTTTTGATCTGGAACTTTCTTGATCTTTATCTTTATCTTACCAAATACCGACAGAAGGTTTGCAAAAATCAAGACTTATATTCGGGACTTCCCTGGTGGCTCAGTGGTTAAGAATCCGCTTGCCAATGCAGGGGACATGGGGTCCAGCCCTGGTCCGGGAAGATCCCACATGCCGCGGAGCAACTAAGCCCGTGCGCCACAACTACTGACCCTGTGCTCTAGAGCCCGCGTGCCACAACTACTGAAGCCCGCGTGCCACAACTTCTGAAGCCCACGTGCCTAGAGCCTGTGCTCCACAACAAGAGAAACCACCACAATGAGAAGCCCGCGCACTGCAACGAAGAGTAGCCCCTGCTCGCCGCAACTAGAGAAAGCCCGCGCACAGCAACGAAGACCCAACGCAGCCAAAAATAAATAAATAAATTAAATAAGTTGTTTTAAAAAGACTCATATTCTTTCTCCAAATTGTCTTTAGATGGTTCATTGAATGATCTGTTGAGGGTTGGAGCTGCCATCAGAAATAACAGCTGAGTTTGCTCACACGAAAGCTGTGACAACTATATCACCACTGCCACCAAAGGTGACCATGTAACCACAGTTCCAGCTGTGAGGACTCTAATTATGTATGTGTTGGCTTTCTTTACTTGTCTTCAAAAGGTATCAGTTTTCTCTCCAATCTTTGTTATCCCTCTTTTATTTCTAAGTTTACCTCCTTTTGCTTTTCTTTTTTCTCTGTCTTTGTCTCTTACTGAACTTTCTGTGGTATATATACAATTTAATTCATGCTCTTTGTAATTAAGTCTTGAGTTTGCAGTCTACTGGCTTCTTTGCTTCTTAATTTTCAGTTTACGGTTTTCTCCCCTCCCTTATTCTCTTTGTGGCCCTCGATGTTTTTCAGGAGGATGTGGGATTAATTTGGAAACACCACATTTCTTAGAACCACAATTATTTACCACTTTTTATTTAAATTATTACGAAAGCTAAAACCCTAAAAATTATTTTGAAATCATAAATCTAGCTGCACGCCTAAAAGGCTGAAGTACAAGAAACCTTCCTAAGTAAAACAACTGAATTTGAAGAAGTTGGAACTCTAAACTAGAAATACTTTAAAAAGTGGACCCCTGTTTAATGGATGCATGCTACATCCTTTTAACATTTCTCTCAAGGGAACTATAAAGTATAACTCTCAAACACAATTAGAACCTTTTAAAATTCATTGACTATATCCATTTTGTGGAAACATGCTTCACCTACTTATAGTAGGTGGCAGTATTTAAAAGGACAACCATACAAACATGACTACAACCTTGCCATCTGAAGAATGGAATCTATTTTTCATCATTAGTGTTTTCCGATAATCCAATATGTTACTAGTAAATCGAGTGAAATGTTGGAAAACCATTCGGAGGAACACTATAGTATTTTAGAATTTACGCATTCAGACTAAAATTCCACTTATCAAACACTTTTAATTTTTTTTTTTTTTTTTGCGGTACACGGGCCTCTCACTGTTGTGGCCTCTCCCGTTGCGGAGCACAGGCTCCGGACGCGCAGGCTCAGTGGCCATGGCTCACGGGCCCAGCTGCTCCGCGGCATGTGGGATCTTCCCAGACCGGAGCACGAACCCGTGTCCCCTGCATCGGCAGGCGGACTCTCAACCACTGCGCCACCAGGGAAGCCCTATCAAACACTTTTAAATCATGAAATTTATTGATTAAAGTCATTCTTTAAATGTTATATAACCAATAGATATTTGCAAGTAAAAAATGGCTTGAAACGTTATTTGATAATGTTATTAGTCAGACAAGGAAGAGGAATATATACACTTTAGGCAAATCCAACATAGAAGAACTCAAAAATCACAAAAACAGTAAGTCAAAGGAAAGCCTGGGATGCGGATAGTTTATTCATTACAAATATTTGCTATAGGATTACTATAAATAGGTTGCCCCATGTCATTTACAGACAGTTGTTATGAATATATCTATTAAGTACTAATTAAGCTTATCCAGTATTTCCCAAAACTATATTATAGAGAAAAAGAATGTATCCTTAAGGTACAAAGTTTCCTCTAACATGAAAAAAAAGCCTATTTAGGTCCATTTTTTTGCATCTAAATGGTGAAAGCAGATATATCGGAAAATAAAATAAAATGCTTGATATGGTAACATCAACAACAAAACTGTGAGAAACACTCTAGCACATAAATTTTAATTACACAAAGAGTGAATGGTCCTCTCCATATACCTACTGACTCTTAAGATAGAATATTAGGGTACAGAATGGTACTTTTTCTCATCTGCAGTGACAACTAACTTAAATGAAGGATTTTAGTATGTCTTCTTAGTATTCTACAAACTACCAAAGATTTATGCTTTATGTCGTCATCGTTTACTAAAAGTAGAAAGCATACTCTCAAATCCAAGGGCTTTTCAAATTAGAAATAGTAGAAGGATCAATGAATTGGACAATAACAGAAATAAGCAGTATTTAACATATTTTGCAGGTTCAATTCAAACAAGGAATCAAAATACTCGTGTCAAATCAAAATTTAACAGCTTTTTCTACAGGTCTGCTTTTAAAATAAAAGGCATTTATTGTAGTCCAAGGTGGCCTCTGGCCAGTTTCTATCCACTCTTCTCCCTCACCTGTGCAATGCCTATCTAGCAGGTAAGTGCCTACAGGGAACATGCAGGAAGAGTCTGACACATCCTTTCAAGCTTCTGAGTTCCACCAAGAAGATGCTGTGAAACAGTGATTCAAATACTAAATGGAGACTTGGACATAACCAGTATAACCCAAGGTGATGAGCCCACTACTTTGAAGACCCATCCTGTAAACGTGGATTCAGTACTTGGAAGGGATTATGGAATGCTGAAACATGCAAACCCACCTGAGCCTCCACTCTCATTGCTAGTGCTGCACTGCCTGCTCTACAGATATGACAAGGTCCCATCAGCTCTCCACGCATTCATCAATAAAGAGCCTGACCCAGCATCTTATCAAGTGCTTTGGAGAACAGATTCAAAACAGTCGCGTCATGAATATCACTGGGCTTTTACTTTAATTTGGAAGGATGGGCCAAAGACGTAAATGAAGCTCAGTGTCCAACGATGTGTTTCAGTGAAGTAGGACAGAATATGGCACGCTTTGTGTTCTCTCTGTTCAAAGTATGCTGTAAATATAACCCTCATATATGGTTAAGTAGGTTTACCTACTTTTAACTAAAAGAAAGCAGCAGCAAAGAAAAAGCTGCAATCCTCTGTGACATGAACTCAGCTCCTGGGGAAACGCCCTGGCTTCTGGGAATAAACCCTGGTAACAGATGTGCAGTATGGTCTGTACCTCAGCAGACAGGCAGCTCAACATAACGACAGCAGCCCATGTGCAGAAACGGATGAAGTTATTAAAATTCAGTAACTAACTCTAAAAGGAGACATACTATCAGAATAGAACTGTCTTACATCTACTGATAAAAGGACTTTGACTGAAATAAGTCTTTGTATTTGGTAGTTGTCAAAATGTCAATAAAAGCAATGTATAAAAAACATTCCAAAATGTTTTAAAATAACTTTTTCCTCCTGAATGTTTCATTAGTCGTCAAAGTATGGGCTTATTGACATCATTCCTCAATGTGATTTCCCTTCTTAGTTTACTTATTTCATTTAAGTGATTACTTTGAAAAATAAGTTTTATCTAATTTTCCCAGTTTTGCTTTTTCTTTGAACACAATGTAATACACCCAATTCTTTAAATCTAGGCATAAGCTCCACCCCAAGCTGCTCAATGTAATTGACAGAGTTGCCCAGAATTTCTAGTTCTAACATTCTCTAACCTTAAGTGCGCCAAGATGGTTATTCACATCTTCTATAGAATTTCCAAAGCTGCTTGTTCCCCAAGATCCCCAGTAATCTGGTCCCTGGTATCATTCTAAGCAATCCCGTTAGTTCAGTGTTGCAGTCATCTTTCTATGTGAGATTATCGTAAAAGTGGCGACGATAAAACAATAATTTCTAACTACTTTGTTAATATTTTTAAATGTCTTATCTTCATTTCACAGTTGAGGAAAGCAGGACTCAAAGGTGGTTTGTAACTTACCTAAAGACACCAGCAAGTAAGTGGGAGGCCTGAGTTTGAACCGTCAGTCCAGTGTGACTGTAAAACTCATGCTCTTTCCACTATCCCAAACTCAAGCTCCCTCTCCACGAGCCTCCATCCTTAATCCTACCTTGTGGAGGCATTCTACAATGTGAAACTTTAGTAAGAGATTATACACACTCCTTCAAATAATAAGTAAAATAAGCCACTGAAATTATTAAAGACCAAAACAGAAAAAAACCCATTCGTATAGGTAGACATGGAGAGTTAAAATGTTAAATATACAAAAGTTAACAGATACAAAAAAGTTGAGGAAAACTAGAAAACCAAAGTAAAATGTGTATCAACAATATAAGGGGTCGTTTATGCATCTGATTTAAATATACTTATATTTCAATCATGAGTGAGGTCATTTCCAAAATAATAATTTGATTAGTTGTTTTAAGTGTGATAGGAGCTAGTTTGTGTTTTTCTTCTATAGATATAGAATAACAGAATTTTAAACCAAAATGTATCCCAGCTAGGTGAACAAAATTGTTTTAAAAATATAAAAAAATATACTTTTAAGTAGCTTCATTATAAGAAATTCAACAATAAAAATCATTATGCTATAAATATGCAGTGATACTTACAAGTAATAGTAACCAAGAAGGACCTTACTGCAAATTCACAGATTTGCTTCCATTTAGCATGAAATTTGGATGTGATCACAGGGATAATTATCTCTGCTGGGACATAGAACTGAATTGAATATGTCACAAAGATGCCGAAGGAATAGAGAATTTTCACTGATTGATATAACCTGTTAAAGAATTTCAAAATCTAGTCATTCTTTTATTTCCAACTTTATTGAGGTATGACTGACCAATAAAATTATAATACATTTAAAGTCCACAACGTGATGATTTGATATATGTATACATTGTGAAAGAATTCCCACAACTGAGTTAATTAGCAAACATATCCATCACCTCACATATTTGCCTTTTTTTTTCCGTTTTGGCAATAACACTTTGATTCTGCTCTCTTGGCAATTTCAATTACATAACACATATCAACCACAGTCACCATGTTATACATTAGATCCTCAGACCTTATTCATCTTTTAACCGAAAATTTGTACCCTTTTACTAAACTCTCCTCTTCTTCCCCATCCACCAGCCCCTGGCAACCACCAATCTATTCTCTGTTTATTTGAGTCATTAAAAAGAAAGTTAGATTAAGACAACAACATGCATGAACCTGGCAGGCATTATGCTAAGTGAAATAAGCCAGAGAAAGACAAATCCTGCATGGTATCACTTAGATGTCAAGATTATAAACAGTTTCCTAAACTGTCGTCAAGCAAGAAGGAATTCGGTAAGTCTCCTTCTATAATGTATTCATCATACAAGTGAAGGAGGAAGGAAGAAAGCTGAGTAGAAATAGATTTGAGGGAGGGGATATGGGGATATATGTATATGTATAACTGATTCACTTTGTTATACAGCAGAAACTAACACAACGTTGTAAAGCAATTATACTCCAATAAAGATGTTAAAAAAAAATGAAGTCCCCAAAATACAAAGTGAAAAAATTGTAAAAAAAAAAAAAGAGAGAGAAATAGATTTGAAAATACTACAAACAGCGTAATTAAGGCAAGAAGGAATGCCTTAGGGCCAGCAACAATACTATCTTAATTTTAAAATGATTCAAGATATATTTCTCAGCTTGATGCTTAAACATAAATGGTCAAGCCATTGAAGTGTACAAAATAACCAAAAGATTGCTTCATATACTCTGATATGTAATTGTGGTGAATTAAATGAATATCCTTATCAGTTTATTATTACAACATTCCTTTTTCTCTAATTATATTTTAACTTACATGTTTTAAAAATATGATTACCAATATATCTAAAAATATATCATTATATTTATAAGTATAATTACTTTTCTATTTATATAAAACAAATTGTATGGGTTAACAATCTGGTTATTATTAATACCATTCAGTAATATTAACTATATGTAATTACTATCACTTCGTGTTACACAGAGTAGAAATGGGAAATAAAATGGTTTGGGTCTTTTAGAAGCTGGTATATTTGCTAATCATCCACCAAAGAGTAATATAGAAATGAGTGTTTAAGAGAAGCGCTACAGTCTTTTAAAATCAACTCTTCCACTTTTACTTATTTTTTGTTTTAAGAACCCACTAATTTCTATGTTTGATATCTACATGTTCACGTACTATTTTTCTCTACTCAACTTTTCTATATCTTATCAACCTTTGTTCTCATTTTGGTTTTAAGCATGTATCTGTGGTAATTGTCCATAGGTACTAAGTTTTAGAAATGAAGAGTTGAAAGAAGAATCTACCCAGTAAACTGTCTCTCAAAAGGATAAAAAAACTTGCTTAAAGCGATAGGAATTTGTTTTGATGATATATAAGAACATAAAACAACTTTTAAATAACATATGGTACACGTTAAAGGGTATTTTAAAACTCAGTGCCAGGGACTTCCCTGGCGGTCCAGTGGTTAACACTGCCTTCCAATGCAGCGGGTGTAGGTTTGATCCCTGGTTGGAGAACTAAGATCGCACATGCTGTGGAGTGAAGAGAGAAAGAGAGAGAGAGAGAGAGAAAGAAAGAAAGAAAGAAAGGAAGGAAGGAAGGAAGGAAGGAAGGAAGGAAGAAAGAAAGGAAGAAAGAAAGGAAGAGAGAGAGAGAGGGAGGGAGGGAGGGAGGGAGGAAAGAAAAAAAGAAAAAGAAAGAAAGAAAGCAAGAAAGAAAACAAGTCTTAAAAACAAAACAAAACAAAACTCAGTGCCAAAGTTCTTGAAAGTTAGAGGCTATGTTTTATTCTTCTCTGTATAACCCCCCCATACACTTGGCAGGGGATAGATACTTATTAAATGTTAATTAAATTAATATTAATGATCAAAAATGGGTATGGATAGGTGATTCTTAGAAACTACGTCTAATCGTTATCACAAATAAAAATACTTCAAAAATAAAATGACTCTTGCTTGAAAACAAAGTCTGTTATACTGGTAGCAAAGAAATGTAGTATCTTAGTAAAGAGCAGAAATATATTTTTTAAATAATTATTTTGCAGTCAATATATAGAATCAGATTATGGGGGAGAAAACAACTCAATAATCCAGTGAAAACGTAAGTTTTGAAAACAGAGGATTTCAAAAATTGCAATGTTTCTATTCTTTTCCCCACATTGGCTAAGAAATCAATACCTAAACAAAATTCATAGATAAGAATATCTTAATTTTTTTAAAGCTAACCTGGGAAATAGGTGGCTGACTGATTCTCTTTCTCTCAAGGTTGAATACAGAAGCGACTCTTGGAAAGAATCTAATAAGTCACTTTCCCTCTTGGACCTTTCATGACTGTCAAGAATCTCGAGGGTTAAGATCTGTCAAGAAGTCTTTGTGTGAACTAGCTACAATCCTGTAGCATGTTCACTAGAATGTAAGCACTACGAGGGAGAGATTTTTTTATCTGTTCACTGCTGTTATCACTAGTGCCTGGGAACACTTCCTAGTACAAAAAACACATACAATAAATATGTTAGATGAAAAATGAATTTGACAGACGCCCTACATTTTAAATGTAATAATATTCACTGTGAGGAAGAAAATGACAGACAGGGGAAAGGAGAGGCAGAAGCTGTTTGGGCCAGGATTCCTAGATATAGGCAACTTTAATATTGGAAGATCATGAAGAATTACTGAGGGAGAGGACAGAGGGAATAGTCCAGAATATACAAACCTTCTCTTTCCAGTTTCCATAAGTTTACTGCTCTACTTCTTTGTTTACTGTGCCTCTTGGTGAGTCCATTCTTGCCTAAATATTTTCATCTCAGGGGACAAACTCCTCAGAGTTCAGCTCCCTGATTGTGTGGTGGGGTCAGTTAAGGTGTAGTGTAGCTTGATTACCTGCCACTATTTGTGAGTTTTATTTCCCAGAATACTCAGCGTCCTAGCTCCTATATGCTGCAAGCATGAGCTCAGACTGAAGGTTTGTTCTGTTTTGGGGGGAAAATGAAGTCCCAGTTCAAAATACTAAATACATTAAAATACCTACCCCATACCTTCCCTGTTCTTATATGCTTCTTTCCTATTTTTGGTTGAATCTCCCCTATCCATTGTGTGCTTCACGAAGAATGCCACGTGTGAGGCAGCAGAAGTCACCTAACTGCTTCTCAGTGTTTGTCTATATGAAAACCTAATATCCTTGATATCTGTTAGTGGAAGTGTGTCTGCTATTTGGGTTACTTTAGTGGAAATCTTGGAAAACCTCTGCTAAAACATCATTCAACTAAGACTAGTAGTAACAAGAGAAATGCTTTTATGCCTAGAATACTATTTAACAAACGTTTACTAAGTGCCTCTTAAATGCTGAGTAATGCGCTAGATTGTGGAGATGCATCACAAACCCAGAAGATGCAGGGCTCCTGCCCTCAAGGTGCTAATGTTCTAGCTCAGAATTGTGAATTTACTTCATTATCATCTTTAGAATACACCCTTTACTCCAAAAGCTAAATGCAATATATTGAACAATATTATTTGTAACTAGTTTTAAAAAATGATGCCTCACTAAGATTGAGGGTAATAAATAATAATAACTTGGAGCCTCTCTAATCCATACTTGCTTTATTCTGGGGCTGCTTTCTAATTCAATCTTTTCTTGTAGAAATACCCCGTATGAACTCTGAGACTTTAAGTCAATGTGGCATCAAAAGCCCTTTACAGCTTCCCATAGCTAGCAGCTATGAGTTCCCTAGGCTCTTGTGACAGTCATTGGATTTCATGCCCAGCCAACAAAGAGTACACTGTATATTCTCTAAATTGCTAGGCCTATTGCCTGAAGCACGGGTGGGTTGCGGGGAGAAGAGACTCATACATAGCATTTCAAGAAAGGAACATTAGATATAACCCCATGACTGTTCTAGTCCAAACTTCTCATTTTGGAAGATTATCACTATAACAGACAAGCATCTCCTCTCCAGTATCCCTCAGCCATGGCTAGTATTTTATTTAACTGTCCCAGCTGAAGACCATAAAGAAATAAGACTATAGGCCACAGAAGGCATATATACACAATGAGAAGGTGTTACAAGTTCTCTAAAGGAGAGTATCTTGACTTGCTATCCTGTTTTTTCCAGATTTTTGTTTCTTAGGATACAAGGCTCTCCTCTTCTAAATAAAAAAGCAGGTGTCTAGCTAGGCTTTCTTGAATAGAAACTATGGTCTGATAGTCCCTTTTTAATCAAGGCTTGCGACTAGTTCCGTTCTAACTGGGGAGCCACAGCAATTAGGGATAAGGCAAGAGGTGAGAAGGGGATGCAGAAAAAGGGAAGGATTAATTAAAGCTACCGCAGGGACAGTATCACTCGCTCAGGATTTAGTTGTGAATACCAAAAGCACTCCCTCCACAGCCTTGCCCACTGCTCCTTCACCGTGTTCTTAATTCCCTGCGGACAGGAACATCTCAACTTGACATGCATGCACTCTCACCTTCGCTCTTAAGACTTTCTTTAAATACTTTCGTGAGTAAGAGTAGGGACGAATTCTGAGATTGTTTCCCCACCTACATGTTATAGTTGACATTAAAAGTACTTGTCAAATTTATTTATAAATTTGTTTTCAGGATTTAGTCTAAATATTATTCCAAGTGGAGAAAAATACCATCCTATTTTCTAGACATTATATTGTCTTTGAAAGAGGAACTAAGCTACCATAATTTTTAGCCTTGATTCTCTTATATTAAGCTGTTTAAGTTTCTACTCCACATTAAACTGTTACCAAAAAAAGAAGCACATTTGAAGGAAACAAAATTACATAATCAACTATAAAATAGGTTAATGAAATAAATGCTGAACAACCGTATATCTTGTCTGTAGTCATGTCTCCAGCTTGAAACAAATGTATGACATCAAAACATGTTCCATCTTGAAATACCTTTGTAAATATGTCATAGCTAAAGTAAAACTACAATTAAAAATAAATAAATAAACACACTGCATGTATGCCTCTTGTGCAACCTGGAAACTATTCTAGGTACTTTCTCTCTGTCATAAATAGTTCCCTACATACCTTTGTTCTAACAACATTCTGGACTCCAGTGAAGGCCCAGGATTCAAATGATTACTGAATAGCAGTCAAACTCTCATTAGGAAGCCAGCCAAAATATATACTATTTATTTTATTTTATTTTTTTAATGGGAAACAATGCTTTATTTTTTCTTAACATCTTTATTGGAGTATAATTGCTTTACAATGGTGTGTTAGTTTCTGCTTTATAACAAAGTGAATCAGCTATACATATACATATATCCCCATGTACGTATACCCCCTTGCATCTCCCTCCCACCCTCCCTATCCCACCCCTCTAGGCGGTCACAAAGCACTGTGCTGATCTCCCTGTGCTATGCGGCTGCTTCCCACTAGCTATCTATTTTACAAAAATATATACTATTTAAACTTAAGGTTTCACAGACTTCTACCCAAGCAGCTAAAGGAGTGGTGTGATTTTAATTAAATCAGCATTTATTCTTTGCATTTATCAAAACTAAGGAGTTACCTTCCATTTCATAAATAAGGTAGCAAGTCTGCATTGTAATGACTGCCAATATCTTTTTTAAATCTCCAAAGACCAATCTCTGGAAGAAGAAAAAACCCTGTATATTGCTTCATTTAGCAGAATATGGTTCTAATATTAAAGAAAATATTAAGATGTATATAATATTAATATGAATATTAATACTATTTACTTACAGTTGACCCTTGACCAACATAGAGGTGAGGGGTGCCAACCCGCACAGTTGAAAATTCGCATATAACTTTTGATTCCCCCCAAAATTAACTACTAATAGCCTACTGTTGACTGGAAGCCTTACTGATAACATAAACAGTCAATTAACGCATATTTTGTGTGTTATATGTATAGCTACATATATTTTATAGATTTAAGACATACCTAACTTTTTAATTTTTTTGATATTTCTAGGCTATGTAGTTTCTGAGTTTTTTCAAATTGTCGCAAATCTCAACAATTTTTTCAAGGAGGTGGGTCAAAAACATCTTGCTGCAATTTATGTCAAAGAGTGTTCTACCTGTGTTTTCCTCTAAGAGTTTTATAGTGTCTGGCCTTACATTAATGTCTTTAATCCATTCTGAGTTTATTTTTGTGTATGGTGTTAGGGAGTGTTCTAATTTCGTTCTTTTACATGTAGCTGTCCAGTTTTCCCACCTCCTAGAGTAATGAAAATAAAAACAAAAAGAAAACCATAAAGAAGACGAAAAGACAACCCTCAGAATGGGAGAAAATATTTGCAAATGAAGCAACTGACAAAGGATTAATCTCCAAAATATACAATCTGCTCATGTAGCTCAATACCAAAAAAAGAGACAACCAAATCAAAAAATAGCAGAAGACCTAAATAGACATTTCTCCACAGAAGATATACAGATGGCCAACAAACACATGAAAAGATGCTCCACATCACTAATTATCAGAGAAATGCAAATCAAAACTACAATGAGGTATCACTTCACACTGGTCAGAATGGCCATCATCAAAAAATCTACAAACAATGAATGCTGGAGAGGGTGTGGCGTAGGGAACCCTCTTGCACTGTTGGTGGGAATATAAATTGATACAGCCACTATGGAGAACAGTATGGAGGTTCCTTAAAAAACTAAAAATAGAACTATCATATGATCCAGCAATCTCACTACTGGGCATATACTCAGAGAAAACCATAATTCAAAAAGACACATGCACCCCAATGGTCATTGCAGCACTATTTACAATAGCCAGGACATGGCAGCAACCTAAATGTCCATCAACAGAGGAATGGATAAAGAAGATGTGATACATCTATACAATGGAATATTACTCAGCCATAAAAAGGAATGAAATTGGGTCACTTGTAGAGACATGGATGGACCTAGAAAGTGTCATACAGAGTGAAGTAAGTCAGAAAGAGAAAAACAAATATCGTATATTAACGCATATACGTGGAATCTAGAAAAATGGTACAGATGATCTTATTTGCAAAGTAGAAATAGAGACACAGACATAGAGGACAAATGTATGGATACCAAGGGGGAAGGAGGGATGGGAGGAATTGGGAGATTGGGATTGACACATACACACTATTGATACTATGCATAAAATAGAGAACTAATGAGAACATACTGTATAGCACAGAGAACTCTACGTAGTGCACTGTGGTGACCTAAATGGGAAGGAAATCCAAAACAGAGGGGATATCTGTATATGTACAGCTGATTCATTTTGCCGTACAGTAGAAACTAACATAACATTGTAAAGCAACTATATTCCAATAAAAAATAGTTAAAAATTTTTTTCTAATATGTTAATTGAAAAAAATCCACGTATAAGTGGACCCACGCAGTTCAAACCCATGTTGTTTGAGGGTCAACTGTACAATGTGGCCTAACTGTGTTCAGAAAGGACTTGGGGCACATACAGTATTAAAGGTGACCAGTAAAACAGTGAGGGCCATGAGTGATGGGTTGTATTATTTAATCAGGAACCCAGAGTGTTGTATTTTTGACAGCAAGGATAAGTATTAAATTTTTTTAATAAGGTGAGTCTATATTAAAAGATTCATGTTTTGTATGGACACCAAGGGGGAAAAGCAGCGGGGGGTGGTGGTGGTGGTGTGATGAATTGGGAGATTGGGATTGACATGTATACACTGATATGTATAAAATGGATAACTAATAAGAACCTGCTATATAAAAAAATAAATAAAATTCGAAAAATCCAAAAAATAAAAATAAATAAATAGAAGTCATGTTTTACTCTTATATGTTACTCAAATTTGGAATACCCTATAATTCTGAATCTTTTAAAAAATCCCACAAGAATATGTAAAATCACAGGTGATCTCTTCTGAAGATTATGAAAAAAATTTAGATTACACAAATAAAGAAATCACAGTAAAGATTTTAAATGTTTAAATCATAAAACCAAGAATACACCTTTATCATGAAACATTGGTAAATTATATCTACAAAATACACAAACTAGGTTAACAAACTCTTGTCTACCTACCACACATCTTGGGGAAGATTTAAAGTTATGCTGCCTTTGATTTCATCATGGAAACACATATATCCTAAGGTAGCTAATGTTACATACAGAGTTGTAACAATTCCCATGCCAATATTCAATGCTTGGGTGAAGCGTTTTGATTCTTTCATTTGGTTTTCCAGTGGAAGGACCTAAGAAGAGAATGCAAATAATTTAAAACAATCTAATATCCCGTCTTATATGTACACAAATTAATCTTTCTATAGCTTATATGCAAACATAACTGTTGATGTATTTTTCTACGTGTTATATATTTTTTCACACTACAGATTTTTTTATTCTTAAAATAAAAAGATTTGAAATCAGCTCTTAGTAGGCAAAACTATCTGTCAGGTTTTTTAAAATAAACTTCTTACTCTGGAATAATGTTAGATTTACAGAAAAGATGCAGAGATAAACAGGAGACTCCCATATATTCCTGACCAGTTTCCGCTATTGTTAACATTTCACACTACCTAAGTACCTGTGTTACAACTAAGAACCAATATTGGTACATTACTATTAAACTCCAAACTTTATTTGCATTTCACTAGTTTTCCCACTAACATCCTTTTTCTGCTCCAGGGTCCCATCCAGGACAGCACGTTGCATTTTGCTGTCCTGTCTCCTTAATCTCCTCTGGTCTGTGGCAGTTTCTCAGTCCTTCCTTATTATACATTACCTTGACAGCTCTGAGGAGCATTGGTTAGGTATTTGGTACACTGTCGCTCTATTTGGGTTTGTCTGATGGTTTCTTCATGACTAGACTGGGAAAATAGGTTTCAGAAAAGGATACCACAGAGGTGCAGTGCCCTTCTCATCACCCATGCTATCAACGTGATTTATCACTGGTGAAGTTAATTTTGATCACTTGGGCAAGACAGTGTTTGCCAGGTTTCTCTGCCTGTAGAGATTTTTCCTCCTGCCTCATCATACTCTGTTCATTGGAAGTAAGTCACTACAGATAGAGGGGATTAAATTAGAGCTCCTGGAGGGGGGGTATCTACATAAGTTATTTGAAAATCTGCCCTATGTATTTATTTATTTAATCATTTATTTGTATAAGTATGGATTCATGTATATTTGTTTTATACTTTGAGTATGAATCCCAAACACTATTATTTATTTTGTTGCTCATATCGTTCCATCTTTGGTCATCGTGAATTCTATCAGGTTGGGTCCTGTGTCCCTTTGACATGATTCCATTCTTTTGTTTTTTGAGCACTTCCATACTTTCTGGCACTACAAGATGCTCCAGACCCACACTGAATTTCCTTGCTTCAGCCCTATGATCAGCTATTTCTCCAAAGAACTTTGGTTCCTTTGTTGGAGAACTGTATTTAGAACTCAAGATCTGGGCGCTGAGTGTGCTCATTGCTACTGGGTGCCACTGCTTCCAGTTCTCTCAGCAGACAGAGTTAGGAAATATATGTATGTATACTAACCCATGTATATACATGTCTATAACTGTTCCTATATCTATCCATCTGTATCTAATGTCCGTCAATTTAATAAGATGAATATTTTCATTACGGGGAAAAAAAAACCTTTAAAGGAAAAAAGGCTAACTGAAAGGTTAATTTTTTAGGCAAATATTTGGAGATTTTGGCCATACAATTTGACCATGCAGTAAAAGACACTAAGTAATAATAATAACAAGTATTTACTGAGTGCTTACAATGTGCTAGGTATTTTTCAAAAGCTTTGCATGTAATACATCACATCGTGTTTACAATAACCTCATGAGATAATAACTAATTTCATCTCCACTTTTCAGGTGCGTTAGTCAGGTCTACGTGGAAATTTTAAGTGATTAACAGAAAACAGAAGAGTGAACAATTTGTATGTTCCGGAGATAATCCAGACCTGAAATAAGAAGCTAAAGTCAAGAACGGTGTCAATGCAGCTAGAAAAGGAGGAAGAGAAGGAAATGAACATTTACAGAGGCTCCCTCAAGCAGCATTAAGTGTTTTACACATAATCTCCTTTATGGAGTAGATTTGGGGAAATATGAAAAGAAGACTCAACATGTCTTAATTACTGACTGGAATGGGGAAACCAGGGACACAGTGAAAAGAAATACTCCAACATTTCAAGCTTGAGTGACTGGAAGTAAAACTAAAATAAATAGAGAAATGAGAAAGTGAAACTGGTTTTAGATTAAAAAAAAAAAAAGGTTATCTGTCAGACTTCGGAGTTGTTGAATTTGAGATGTCAGAGGAACAACACTTAACTGGAAATGTCCAACAGTTAACTAGAGCTTACTAGTTAAAGCAGAAATGAAAATCTACACTTATGTCTGTAACACAGATAAGTGGAGCTGTAAGAATTAGTGAGAATTCTATAAAGGAGAATTCAGAGAGAGCAGAAACCCAAGTAAAATGGCATAAAATTGTCTTTTAGTTCTGTTTTGTCTGCGGTTCATATAAATAGATGTTTATGAGTGGTTTTGCTCCCATACCAAACCATCAGGCTATGGAACATAAGCTGTGGAGTAAACAGCAATATTCAACTTTCCCCAGATCTCCATATTCTAGGCTTGAAATGAACTGGAAGCATCTTTAATGGAAATATTTAGGATCTCAGAATTCTCAGGATGTTTGTATCTCTTGGTATTAGCTTTATGATAACATCATTTCTCAAAACAAGTATGATACGTATAAATCTAAGAAGAGAATTTATATTTGACTCTTCTTATGCAATAGTAACTTTGTAACAATTTCAATTCATTTAAAATCATCTAGTCTATAAAATATGATGCTTGGGATTTGTCTGAATATAACCCAGACTTGCTAGAGTAGGCAGAATACAGATCAAACAAAATTAGCCATAAGTTAATGGTGTTTGAAGCTGGGTGATGCTTACATAGGCGTTCATCACACTATTCTCTAAGTTTTGTATAGGTTTGAAACTTTCCACGATAAAATGTTAAAAAATCATCTATTCGAATGTTCTCATTTTACAGATTAAGAAAAAGTGATACATCTAAGATAAAAGTCTTGGTAAGTAGAAGAAGTAAACTATAATTCAAGTCTATCATACCAAAATGCAAATTGTTTTCTAGGAATAAAATAATAGAAACAAAAGAAAAACAGGCATTTTTAAATGTAAATAAATCCTTGTGTTAACTTAAGATTTAAAAAAATAGTAATAAAGACTAAATCCTTACCACTCCTATGCCTTCAAAAGCAAATACAGCAGTACCAAAAAAGAGAGGGTATTTTTTCCAGCCAGCCACTACTGGAAGGTTGTGGGGATCTGGCATATTCTGGAGAAAGAAAAAATAAGATGTCAATAAGTTACATCTTTACTTACTTGAAAGAATTAAAAATGGAAGAGCGAAATCATATACTTCTGAGCTTCACAGCAGCAAACGTGTATTATAAATGTGAATAATTCTTTCAATAAAAACTTTAAGCATCCTATGTTAAACGTAGCCAAGCCGTTAGGATTTCACTGCCAAAAGCCATTGTTTCCCTCAAGCCCATACATTCCATCTGAGCTAAATGCTCCTGATTACCTGTTTCCACCTGTAAGTCCCAGGCTGTTCTCCCTGGGTATGGCTCCTGCCACAACAGGAAATACATAAGCATATTCAACGTCTGAGCTGAGAGCCATGTAGTCAGTTATCAACCACTTCTGACGGTGTCCAATGAAATTTATTCCCCACTCTACTTTCATTGCTCTTTTGGTCTCTAAGATTTCCTGGCTTTGGCTTTCTATCTCAATAACGCTGTGCTGTTCTCTAGAACAGGTCTCCTCGTGGTTTCAGCATCTTACTCTTTGACCTGACAGTTGCCATTACCCTTATTACTTGTGCCTATGCCTTGACTCTGGCTTTGATTTCTTGGTCCTGACTCATATAGCCTTCTTCTAACTCTCGTTATCTGGAAGCTCACAGACTGCGCATCTTGTTCAAGATCCCTGGGTCCACACTGGCCACTTCTTCCAGCTAGCCCAAGTCTCCTCACCAGCCTGTGTCCTCTGCCTTTACCTGACTACAAGTGGAATTCAAGGCCAATGAAAGAGGATGAACAAAGAAACTGAAGTGTGACAGCACAGGGAAAATTTGGGGAATAGATTTAGAAGATCTGAAGCATAGGTAGAACTGTGTGATATAATGGTGAAACATAAGCTAGGGTCAAAATGAAAAGATTATTAAAATGTTTGGATTATTGGATAACGCTAAACTGTACTTCAAGGCTCACATGGTTTCCTCTACCTAAGGAGCCTCCTTTTCTGCTCCACTAACTCCTACATGTCCAGCCAAGGGGTCAGGAACTCCAGAAAGCCTTGTGAGATCTTCCTGCCTGTCCCCTTTCACTCTCACATGCTATAACAAAGAGTCTACAGGCTTTGGAATTAAGATGGGGCAAAAAGGAAACATAGATCCATCATAAGAGAATTTGTAATGAATTGCTAATGGAGATTTTAGGACAACTGCTTTGGCAGCAATGTATAAAATGGACTGTATCAGGAGAAAATAGGATTCTCCACCTTTTTTGAGTCATTGGCTCCTATGAGAGATGAAAGTTATACAGTTGCTCAGTAGAAAAATGCATATATGCATACAGAAACCCTAAATCTTATAAATGATTTTAAGGGATTTGCAGATCCCCTGAATCCCATCAACAGAATATTTTAAGGAAACTGGGCTAAGAATCTCCAGACTGCCGACAATGAAATGAGTTGAGGTTATTGCATACATCAGATGAAGAGGTCACAGCCTAGTGTAGTGGCAGTGAGCTGAAGTGGTGGCAGCAAATAAAGGTTCAGAAGTGAAAGAAAATTATAAAATCACGTCTATACTCCCGTCTCTTGTGATTGGTTTAAATCTTAAAGGAATAAACAAAACGCTAATGAGTTCTTTGTTTCATGTTAGGCAGTGCACTAAGGCACGATCCTAAATCTCACAACTCTAGTAAGTCAGGTATTGCTACCTTCTGAAGCAACATCATACAGCCCAGAAACATACTTACCAGGATTCAAAACCAGATCTGACTACAAAGCCTATGCTTTCAACCTCTATGTCATATATTGCTTTTTCAACTAAGCAGTATCCCCGAGAAGGAAACCAGAGTTCCCTGATTATCTCCTGTGTGACACATATGAAGTAGAGTCTTTACTTATCATTACTTTTACCTCCAAAGTGAAAAATATTTACTTGTTAAGAAACATATGACACGGTTAAAAACATGTTATACTTACCCTAACAATGTACTGATAAATTATCACAAGACTCACAGCCATGGAAACGTTGGCAAGGAATGAAAGCACAAATAGATTCTTGAGCTCACGAATGAAGACCAAAAGAATCAGAAATGGAAGAAAGCAAAGCATATATATCCTTAGGTCAATAGTTCTTCTCTCACATGGATCTGATGAATTGGTACTATTCAAAACAAACACTTTACTCTCCAGGAACCCTTCATGAACCTATACAGGATTACCAGGAGAATAAGGAAGAGGGGGGAAAAAAACTTCCATCAACTTATAATAATAAAGAAGAAATATGAAGAAAATTATGATCTATATACACTCTATGATAAATTCATTTACAATAAACAAAATACACAGTTTTAAGGTACTCTAGCGTCTTAGAAATATATATATCAAATTTAAGGATAATTAAAATCGGATAATCTTCTTTGCAAAATAACTTTATCATACTGTGAAAAGAAAGTTCACTAGAAAATTATGAGGATGGATTTACTAATTTATTGTGAAGCTTTGTGACTGTGATGCTCATGATGCCTAGAAAGGCTCAACCTGCTTCTGAGATAATCAAAAGTGGAAGGCATGCTTGTCCAGAATGGCCACTGGGTATTCTACTAACATACTTTTTTCAAAGTAAGAAACAATGTCTCAGTACCTCTTAGAGATGTACAGTACTCAAAATTAAACTTAGAGCCTAACTTTAAAGGTATCTTACAAAGCAACTGCTGATGAATTATCGTCACTGTCAATAAATATTTGTTAAAAATCAACTGTCTTCATGCATGCCAGACGCTAAATAAATTTTTATTAGAGCAAAAAACTTCTACAAGATAAAGCAACTTTGCCTCAGAACTTATTCAGCCACGTCTATAAAACTATATTCAACTTTCAAAAGAGATTCAATGATTATAGGCTCCATTTATTAAAAATTGTCCTTGATTCAATTAATCACATAATCCAACTTACAAAAATAGAAATGAAATTATAGAGGACTTTAAAAATAATCTTAAAAACTCACAGCACAGGCAGATCAAACTATAATATAAATTCCAGTGAAAATCTATTTGCCCCAAATACTGTACCCTCCTTTGAACACAATGGAACGCAAAGACTTATCAAGTCTCTGGATACATAAATTCTTAAGAACCAGACCCTATAGTAATAACAGCAAGTATTTTCTGAGTACTTTCTATGTGTCAGGTACTGAACTAAATGTTATACAACATCTCATTTAATCCTCAAAACAACACTCTGAGGTGGGTGGTAGTATTAATATCAATTTATAGCTGAGGAAACTGAGGTTTAGGGAGGGTAAAAAAAAAAAAAACACCCTATATAATATCAAGCCAGTAAGTCCTGGTTCTAGGATTCAAACCCAGGCCTGAGATCCCAGAATCTAGCTTGTGACAGGTACATGTTTACCTGACCAAAATGCTGCAATCCTTAAAGAGGGGCCCTGCCCAAGTAGCCACCTGGCCTCCACCTTGACATCTCTCTCTCTCTCCCCTTAAATACAGTAACAAAAGGCCAAAAAGTCAGAAGTACAGAACAAAATCCTGATATGAATAATAATTTAAGTGTTTAATTTTACACTTATCCACAATAAGCAAGGTTTAGTGTCACTACAAATGTACGTATCATCTTAAACTGCAGGGAATATATCTACTAGTTTTAAGTTATATTGGCAATTTATAACTCACACAGGACTAACAAACTCTCAGGTTACACCATGTACCATTTAAGAAATGCATAGCTCTCATTTATATTGTAATTGTCCATTAAAACTTTTAATTTTATTTTCTATAATTTGAAATAGAAGCAAATTTGATAATTCACATTACTTGGCTTTTAAGAATGTATTTTATTTGTTGACCCAATTTCCTCTGTAATCAAATTATTTACAGCCAAATACTTCTGTATCAAAGAAGTACGTCCAATAATCAGATTAGATAATGATCAAAGTTAAGCTCTAACAAGGATACCAAGTAAGAGAAAAGCAGTTATATAACCAATTTTAGAAAGGACTGTTTGAGTCATTAGGTGCTTGGGAATTTGAAATCAATTCTACCACAAATCTCTCATAATAATTAGTATTCTTTGGCAGAAAGATGATTATAAAAATTCTCAAGATTAAAAAATAAAGTAAAATAAAAATGTAGATACATACCCAGAGCAAGATTCAGGTAAACATTTGAATCCTTTGGTGCCCTCTAGAGACAGAGACTGGCTATCTAATAGGACTTCCTATGATCTCACATGTTTACCAAAATGCAAAACACTGAAATAAATATTATAAAATAAAATTACTAAATTCAGTTGTTTCCATTGAGATCTCAAATTTACTAAATTCTACTATTTATTAACTTTTCAATTCAGTAATCTAATGGTTAAAATTCCAAAGGCAGATTATGTTCTTCAGCAAAGCTAAAATGTAGAATTAAAGACACAATACGCTACATTTGCATACTGCATATAAAATGCATAATGCATTTTACAGAGGCTTTTGCAAACCTTTCGTCAGCTGAGCCTCACAATAAATTTATGAGGAACATGGGGAGATTCTGCTACTGTTCCCATTTTACAGATAAGGAAACCGAGGCTTGACGAGGGACAAGAGGGTCTTACCCAATGTGTGAGTTACAACTGAGAGCACGGATTTGAATTCAAACCTTCTGACTCTAAAGTCCATGGTCTTTGGTATCACAGCATTTCTCTTCCTCTGAATGTAAAATCCCTTCCCAACTCTTCATGCCCACATACACTATTTTGTCGACCTGACATTTTCTTGAGTATCTTAGAGTGAGAACAGAGAGGAGCTACTATAACCATCACGGACTAGAATCACTGGAAGCACCACAGTTCTCTTCCCCCTGTCGATTGTCCACAGTGGCTTAATGGGATCAAGGACAGCCATGTGACAGTTACAAAGCAGGAGGTGTACACGTTTGTACGTGAACTAAACGCTTAATTCTTTGGTTCGATGAAATACTGAACCTTTAATTTTATGTAGATTAAGGAGGTAAAAATCTTACACATTTTAACGGTAAAAGTAGTAGCAATTAGTAAGGTTTAATCAAACCGTGTGTCTTTTATTGGAGATTGCTATCAAGTGTGAGAACACCTCTGCAGAGACGGAAAATCTCTGATGATGCTGTTTCAATGACCATCTGTCTGCTCTGCAGAGGTGAGGTGCTCAGCGTTGCGAAATCAGCTTTTCAAGTCTCAAGTCTGACTGAATGTCTTTTTCCACGTTGCTCTTCATGCCTCAGAAGATCTTTCATCTATCTACAGCAAGCTTCTCCTTACCTTCCAGAGAGTCACTTTTTCTACCTGGTCTTCTTAGGATGTGTGCAAATGAGTTAAATTCTTCCATTCAACTTTGGAAGCATCTGATATCAGGAGAAAGTCACCAATCCTAAGCTTATATTTATTTTATGTACTTAACACAGTCCATGTCACACACGTACACATACACACAACTAAAATCAGACAATGTCCTGCCCAGTGATGAACAATTAATATGCTGTGTGGCAGCTATGTCAGGCACCTAAGTTTCTGCCCAGTTCACATGACCTAGGGGACACTGCTCATGCTCTGTGAGACTAGGTTTCCTCATTCATAAAATGAGCATAGAACTTATATTACAGAGTAGTTGTAAAAAATTAAAGGATATATAACATAGCTTATAAATATAAGATTATAAGGCATTATTAGCATTGTTTATAACTTTAAATCAAGCTTGTTGGTAGCTCTCTTAGGAGATGATAGAAAAGATATAGTACTACCATGCTGCACCATCCTAGAAAGGCACCATTTCCACTCTATTCTATGTAAATGACTGCTAAGATGGTACGTCTATCTTGCCAATAAACAGCCTCTTAACTGAGTTAGCAGCCCTAAAAATATGGGACTTGTGGAACTAAATACTTGTAAAGTCAAAGGCACATCATCTATAATGAGTCGTGCTGATAAAACCATCAACTCTCTTATTTATAAGAGAAAGACTCAGTGACCCTTTCCAACATTAAAAAGCTAACCTGGTGGCTTTATTAAACTTTGGCCTGCAGACCAAACCCATTCTACCACCTATTTTTGCAAATAAAATTTTATTGGAATACAGCCATATCTAATGTATTGTTGTCTATGGCTGAGTTGAGACAGAGATCATATGGCCTGCAAAACAGAAAATACTTATTATGGCCCTTTATAAAAAATGTTGCCAAATCTTGATCTAAATATAAAATGAAGCAGTTTATAACTTAGAAAAATGAGTCAAATATATACTTAGATATATACATATAGATTCTTTAGAACACATATTCTGCATTAAAATACTTATGAGAAGTTCTACATATTACTATATATAATGCCTACTACTGCACCATGCACTTGTGTATACTAATAAATGTTATTGATTAAAATAAAGAAGAGCAGAGGGTGAAGTAGGAATAATAGGCCAACTACCAGTTAAAGCACATAAAGAAATGTGCTTTGGCATTATTCTGATAGGGGAGCTTTTTTATTTCAGTGCTTTGCATGTTTGTTCAAATTGACAGTCTCTACCAAGACTGCAAACCACTCTTAAAACAAACCTTATAATATGGAGAGAACTACAGAACACTGTACATTTCTGGACACAGTATCTTTTTAGACAATGGCAATAATTATGAGATTTTAATAATGCCCACTTTTTAACTTCACTTTTTAGTCTGCTGGCTAATGCCTTATATACTTTTTTATAAAATATCAATGTAAAAAATATGTTACCAAAACATCTGTGTATCTGCTTTTGAGATCTAAATTCCAAATAGCCAAGAATCAGTAAATTATGCCTGTTTTGATCTGAAAGAACAAGCATTATTGATATAATAGCAAGAAACGTAAAATTCAATTATAGCAGAATCCAACTTGCAAAAAAAAACGACTAAAGGAAAATCTAGAAAGATACATGATTTATGAAAGAAACACATTTTCATATTCAACCACAGCTTACTCAGAGGAAATATGATGCCATAACCATGGCATCAGAAGAAAATGATTTCAAAAACTGGAGAAAAATACTTACTTGTTTCACATTTTCAGCTAAGAAGACAATATAAACACTACAGAATCCCAGCTGTGTTATCACCAGAAAAAAATCAACCACACTCCTGAAAAGAGATACCCACAAATAAGTATTAATAAGAGCTGCTAAGATGTCGATGTATTTTTTCTCTTTTTAACTATTTTAAAACATTTCATAATAGTATTTATTCTTTTTACTTCATTACAATAAGAAATAGGCTTAAAGCATTTATTTTCTACAAAGAGCACGTATTTACGATCTGTATATCACTAGAATTATTATTAAGCAAAAATATGTTACATAAGTTAAAAGCCCACATTTTCCCATCATTTCCTTCTGAAATTCAACAGTTTAAGAGTATCTGTCTGGGGCTTCCCTGGTGGCGCAGTGGTTGAGAGTCCGCCTGCCGATGCAGGGGACGCAGGTTCGTGCCCCGGTCCGGGAAGATCCCACATGCCGCCGAGCGGCTGGGCCCATGAGCCATGGCCACTGAGCCTGCACGTTCGGAGCCTGTGCTCCGCAGGGAGAGAGGCCACAGCAGGGAGAGGCCCACGTACCGCAAAAAAGAAAAAAAAAAAAAAGAGTATCTGTCTATAAAATGATTTCATGAAAACATTTCATCAGTTACTTTAAGCCCATCTCTCCTACTTCTCAAGATCTTTTTCAGATCAACCCAGTGTATTTCCCAGCAAACAGGATGAACATATTCCCTACTATCCAAATCACTAATAAGAACAGGAATGGGAGAGGACTGGGGGCATGGCCCTAAGTCATTCCACCAGAGACCTCTCCAGGAGCTTAGCTCTGTCCATATTTTTTTAGATACTCTAAAAAATTCCAGCTACATAAAATAGCATATGGGAGTAGGAAAGGGGAATCACTGGTCAAATGAGCTTTATTTGGGTATTATTATAATCAAAAGTCGGCCTACATGTTATTAGTATACAGCCCATACCTTTCCCTATTGTTCTGGGAACAATTAGCGACACAAGAGCTTGCACTTACTAATTCCTTATAGTCTCTTGTTTGACCATTAATGTCAAGCTGTCAAGCAACCTAGTCTAAAAAATCTACAGACCCTCCTCCTCCCATTTGAAACTTGAAGCGCCCGTGCCCATCTTCATTCTTGCCATAACTCTCTAGTTCTCTATGGTTCTTCAGGGATCTCATTTAGTTAGTAATCTTGGTACCTTGAAATGAATTCAAGTTTCCTCTCACTGATGAATTACATACAAGGTATTCCCTTAAGATCTCTTCATCCACCTTTGATTTTAGTATCCTTACCAACAATCATTCCAGCCACTTCTATCTGAAAGCCATTCTTTTTGACAGAAAAAAATAGACAAAGTTGCCTATAGACTGGGGGCGAAGAAGGAAGAAGACAGTGTTCTGGGGGCAAATCCCTAGGGCATTAGGCTCTGTTTTCTTCCTTCTCCTACACAGCATATCAGGCTGTGAACTCTGAGCAGCTCATAAACACATCTAACGTCCTGAAAATCCCCAGAAAGGCCATATTGAACCATAAACTACTCTACTAACACTGCTCTTTTCCTTCTTTTAATTTCCACCGCATGTATCATTTGTACCATAGTCAGCATGTTGTGAATTGCCTGTGCTTATTTTCCAGTCCTGTATTTACCTGATTTTGATTAGCCATGTCCACCAATAATAAAGTTACATTTAAACAATACAAAAATAAAAACAAGATTATGCTAAAATACATACTTCGGATGTCTTAAGAACATGTAGCTAAACACCACAATTTTACTTGAAATAGAGATAGCAACATTTCTCTTGCTCTTTTTCCTTTACTTAATTATTGATCATGATTATACCAGAGGTTAGCTAGGTGCTTTATAAATATCATTTTATTTAGACTACCATAATAATACTTCACAGGATTACTCATTTGATAGTGAAAAACTAAAACAAAATAAAAATACTTTGACTCAGGTCATAAATTTGTAAGACGGTAGAGTTGAGATTTGAATCCAAGTCTGTCTAACTCTAAATATTGTTTCCTCCCAACTTTATCACACTTTTGTTAATGTATCTTGCCAGGTTAAAATACTTAAAATTAATGTAAGTTTAAATATTATTAATACTTAAAATAATTACTAATAACATAGCAAGTACTTACCGTCCCCATGCTGCTTGCTTCTGCAGACAACTCCAAGGACTTACTTCCATAGCAAAACTCACAGTGTCACTATACCCTAATGTTGACCTTTTAAACCTGAAATTTAATGACATACATGCATATGAAAAAGAAAAATTTGTAATTGGTCCATAAATCCATTTCTTGAAAAGAACATCAGATAAATCGGCTATACACTGACAGAGGAGTTTTCGAAATTTTGAGATCTGCATACTTCTAAAGTTATCTCATGAAATTAAAAATTTTTATATACCCTTCTTACCGGTATATTAGTTTTTATCCACTGTTAAAGTTTATGTATTTGTTGAATTCATATAACGTAGTATTTGTGTTTCACTGATTTAAATGTTTCAATTATCTAAAAATATCAACTACACTGTTCATGCTTAAATTATTCCATTCTTAGAACGGCATTATTTAATACAACTGTACAGGGCTTTATAATATACTGTTACACAAACTACCCTATTTAATCATCAAAATAGCCATGTTGTCTCTCCTATTTTTTTTAAGTATATATTGTTATTTAAAGATCATAAATGACGTGCCCGAAGTTTTAAGAACATTTAGCAACAACAAAAAAGAGTTAAGATTAGAATGTTAGTTTATCAGAATAGACAATATTCGTTTTTTTAAAAAGTTGGTTCACTATCCAATAGAATCATTTTATGAGGCAAAAATAAAGAAAACAAAATATTGTTTCATTGACTATCTACCAACCCACATATCAGCAAAGAGCAGCAAAGGCATTACACCCAAAATGAAATTACTAACAAATTAAAGACCATTATTCTTTAACTAAAAGTAGCCCTGCTGCCTCCACTTTCCTCATATAACTTCCCTGATTTTTTTCACTTACACTAAATAAAAGAAACCATTCTATTTCACTTCTTTTAAAAGAAGTATATATATTCTGACTAGATTGCAATCATGACATCCTACGTTTTCCCATATTCATTATCCTAGACTTGTCTATGTAACAGATTATAGGAAATACAACTTCTAGTTGCAAAGCACAGTAGAAATATAAGACTATCTGATACTTTAAATAAATATATAGATTTAAAATAAATTAAATAGACTTGACAAATCCACATTTACCTCTGACATAGAAAGTGACTGCAACGTACCAAAATGTGCATACAGTGAACAGAAATAATTCCTATAAACACAAGGCTGATTGGTCCAAGCTGTGAGGGAAACATTTTATAATATTTAAATATTTCAGTTTAATAAAAATCAAGTTACCTTATAAACAATGAGACAACAGACTACTAATTTGCAGTGAGTAAATATTCGTTAGGCAAAATGATTAAAGAGTCATTTGCGTAAGGGAAATTAGTGAACCTGCTACAGAAAGAATTTAGTAATATTTAAGACAACCACATATGATTCCATCTTATCGACTTGGCTGTCCAAAGCTATGAATGTAGAGTATAGGTATGCAACAAAGTAGAATAGAATACAACATCATACTTAACATCGGATGGCAAATCTGTGACTATCAGTGTCTCACCATTATAAGTATACGCAACTATGAATCATTATCTAAATGACTAAAAAGCACTGCATCATCTGGCATTGTGGGCAATCTACTTCTTCCATAGATTGCTTGTTGAGAATTACGTGTGAGAAACTGTGCCTAGAAAATAATTATTTGAAAAAGTGGTACATAAAACTTTTCAAGTATTTATTTACTAAAATTAAAATGATGCCTGATTATTGAGAGACAGACAAAATGTTGCCAAAGTTTATTTTTATAATCAGAAATTTTAAAGTTTCTCTAAATTAGGGTGGACAAAGTCCAATGCAGAGAAAGATGATAGTTACAACTGTTGTTAAGAAAACTGGTCAGTTAAAAAAAGTTAAATATAATTTCACTACCACATAAGTGAATTCTCCCCTATCAGGATTCTCTATAATTACAATAATTGGTTCTAACAAAACTTTGAATATTTGTTTTCAAAAGATATTGTTATTCCTAGGGGCTTCCCTGGTGGCGCAGTGGTTGAGAGTCCACCTGCCAATGCAGGGGACTTGGGTTCGTGCCCCGGTCCGAGAAGATCTCACATGCCGCAGAGCGGCTGGGCCCATAAGCCATGGCCGCTGAGCCTGCACGTCCGGAGCCTGTGCTCCACAACGGGAGAGGCCACAGCAGTGAGAGGCCCACGTACCGCAAAAAAACAAACACAAACAACAAAAAAAGATATTGTTATTCCTTTTCTTAACTATTATTCTTTAAGTCTGAAAACTACATATTTTATTTGGAATCTAAAAAACTATAAAATTTCACCAATACAAATACTCTATAAATGTTTGTTGATATGAACATATTACTTAAATTCCTGAAAATCCAAAAGAATAATAAGATATAACCATACCTGGAAAAATCAAATAGTGATTTAGGATCTTTCTGTCAAATATTATAAATAAGTAATTAAGTAGAAATGAAAAGAGTAATTAACTCTCATTTTTAGATAGTATTATCACAGTTCACATAATTTTATCAGCAACAGCTAAATGATTATCTAGTTGTCGCCTGACCAGGTTATATTTGACTAGGTCAGATGTTAACTTGTAATTTTTGCTGTAAATTAAGACTGATAACTGTATTTTAACTAGAGATTACAAAGATGAGTCTTACCACTATGCCTGCATTTTTTATTGCCAGTGGAAGTCCTAAAAGACCAGTTCCAATATTTCCCTTAAGAAGATGCATAAGAGTTTGTACAAATCTGAAAAGTAAAAGTTGTAAGATTTAAACATTTTAGAACAAAAGCTATTAAAATCACATGACCATGGTTTTAGCATTAGAAGGGAACTAAAAATTAATCTAGGCAAGGAATCAAATTAACATTTCCATTCAACCAGAAGTTGAATGAGCCAAAAGTTATATTTGGTTCAAGTCCTATCTTTGCTACTTAAAAGTGGAATACAGAGGGTTACTATGGAGATTAAATGAGTTATTTAAGTGAAAGTATTTTTGTACTTATTAAAGTAATAAAGAAAAGGTAATTTTCTCATAAGATTCTTTGCTGCTATGATATTCAGAACAATGTTGAAGACTATATACAGCTAAGCTGGTAAAACAGCAATTTGTTGCACTATCTATGTAATCATGATATTAAACATAGCTGATCTATGATTATCAACCTCAGAGGAAGTTAATTAAAAGAAAAAACCATACAATTTCTAAAACTATGTGTATCATCAGGTAAGATGATGTATCATCAGGTAAGATGTGTATCATCTTACCTGATCATCAGGTAAGATGTGTATCATCAGGTAAGAGCTAATTAACTTTCAGACAACATGAACTCCCAAGGGATTTCACCTAAGAAAAGTTTCCAAGAGGCATTTGAAGGAGGTCTCTTGACCAAGAAAAAACAAATTAAACTAGGAAGGATAGCACAAATTTTTAACTTATGAAACAAAAATGCTTGCCTAAACTTTTTTTTACTTTATTCTTTTTTGATCAATTAAAATGTTACTTTGCTTAACTGTTAAATCACTATTAGAATAACACCTTATTTAAATCTATTAATGATGACAAAATAACAAAAAAAGTTTAAAAAATGTTCCACTGCTTCCCTGGGACCGTGACTTTGTTTCATACCATTCACTCAACATAAAGAAGTGTTTACTACCTACTTCCCACGGTCTAACTCCTAACCATTTCAGAAGCCCCTTCTCTTAAAATTTCTCTTCCTCTCAATCTGATCTCCCTTCTTTCAAGATCCATAGCATTTGATACATATCATCATTTTAGTAATTCCTACACACGGCTCTGTAATTTAGATGTATTTCTTCTTTCCCAAATAGACTATAAACGCCTTGAGGGTGAGAACCGTATCTTATTCATCTTTGTGTCTTCTGTAGTATCTACTTAAGTGCCTGGTCCATAGAAGATGATTACAAAAATATACACTGAGTGAAAAGAGAAAATGACATTTAACCTTAACACTTACGAAATACCCTCTTGACCATCAAGCTGGTAACGCTTCTGAACAGGCAGGAGCTCTTGCTCATGTTCTTCATCTGATGTCCCATCAAAGTTTTGCTCATTTATTAAGGGTCTCATTATATCCATATCTTTAAAAAGAAAAAGTGCTTCACTACCATTTTAAAACTTGGCTTAAAGCTGGTATAAATAACAGTTTTAATAGTAGGACATGCCATTTGTACGCATCTTTACTATTTCCACCCTAAGTTAATTCACATTAATACTTTTGAGTTCTACCGTATTTAGAAAGAAACAACTAGACTCATTTGCTGGATATTTGGTTTGGACTAAGCAGTGAAAAGCATAAGTATTCAATGCAAAATGTTTTCTGTTTTGTCTACCTGAGGTTTATAGTAAATGATGATAGAATTATGGGGTGAAAAATGTGAAGAAATAATAAAATGAACTTCCATCTCTTGTTAGCTTCAAATCATACTGAGTACATAAATGGTAATCATATTTTTATTTATTTTTATTCTTAAAAATTAAAAAAACTTTTTAACTTAAGTAGAGTTGTATAATATTATATGTTACAGGTGTATGTGTAGTGGTTCACAATTTTTAAAGGTTATACTCCATTTATAGTTATAAAATATTGGCTATATTCCCCATGTTGTACAATATATCCTTGTAGCTTATTTTATATCTAATAATTTGTACCTCATAATCCCTTAGCCCTATATTGCCCCTCCCCCTTCCCTCTCCCCACTGGCATCCACTAGTTTGTTCTCCATATCCGTGAGTCTGCTTTTTTGTTATACTCACTAGTTTGTTGTATTTTTTAGATTCCACATAAGTGATATCATACAGTATCTGTCTGTCTGACATAATACCTTCCAAGTCCATACATGTTGTTGCATATGGCAAAATTTCATTCCTTTTTTATGGCTGAGTAGTATTCCATTGTGCATACATACCACATCTTCTTTATCCACCCATCTGTTCATAAACACTTAGGTTGCTTCCATATCTTGGCTATTGTAAATAATGCTGTTGTGCACATCGGGGTGCATGTAGCTTTTCAGATTAGTGTTTTGGGTTTTTTTGTACATATACCCAGGAGTGGAATTGCTGGCAAGCATAATTTTAAATGCTTTAAGAAAATTATAAAGCCATTCTAATCTTTAAATTTTTAGTACCACAATCTATTCTTATATCTAGCAATTTTTAGCATGATTTTGCTCCTTCTGAGGAGAAAGATAACACTAGTCATCACTGTCTGTCTTGTTCTCGTAAAATTCACTAAATTCAAATTTATTGAGATGACTGATATACATTAGTAAGGTCTGAAGTATAGGATATTTTAAAGAAGTGAAAGTTTGTTCCATTCAAATACATACAATAAACCTACGTAACAGGGAATTGGGGTAACCTAAATGATTTAGTTGGAAATGACTGACTGACATAACTTTTTAAAACTTCTTATTTTGTAATAATTTCAAACTTACATTAAATTTGCATGAATAGTACAAAAAGCCCTCCCATGTGCCCTTTACAGGCTCAACAAATTTTAACATTTTGCCATGTTTTCTTTTTCTCTCTCAAATGTTTATCGCTTGTTATTAACTATTTGAGAGTAGGTTACATATGTCATGCCATTTTACCCTATCACTAGCATGTATTCCCTATGAACAAGAATATTTTCCTGAATATTCACAGTACAGTTATTAAGTTCAAGTAGTTTAATATTGATCAATACTTTTACTTAATCTACATTCTATTTTCCAGTTTCATCAACTGTACTAATAAGGTTCTCTTAGTAATTTTTTTTTGGATCATGTATTGCATTTAGTTGAGCTATTCTACTAGTTACCTTTGCCGTTTTATCTTTTATGGTGCCCTAAATCCTCTTTTTTTCTTATTCTTTTTTTTTTTTTTTTTTTTTTTGTGGTACGCAGGCCTCTCACTGTTGTGGCCTCTCCCGTTGCAGAGCACAGGCTCCAGACGCGCAGGCTCAGTGGCCATGGCTCACGGGCCCAGCCGCTCCGTGGCATGTGGGATCTTCCCGGACCGGGGCACGAACCCGTGTCCCCTGCATAGGCAGGCGGACTCTCAACCACTGCGCCACCAGGGAAGCCCATTCTTATTCTTTTACTATCTTGTTTATCAGTTTTAAATGGTGTCCTCTGACTTCCACCTATACAACAATTAATGGTCTAATTCTACTTTTGCCTTTCTGTGTCTCTTATTCTCTCATCTTTCAGTTGTATTCTTTCTATCTACTTTGGCAATTTACAAATTGCTTTACATACTGTTGTTCAATCATGTCGCCACTCATGTCTTAGACTTAAATCTACAATCAATGTGTTAAATGCTTGTGATCAGTCCTCTGCCAAAGTTTCCTCAATCATCCCTTTGCTGGAAGAAGTTCATTCTCCTGTAGAATGTGCATCAGAACCACCTGCAGGGCTTGCTTAAACACAAACTGATATACTCCATGCCAAAGCTTCTGATTTTAGCAGGTCTGAGGTGGACCTGAGAATATACATTTTTAACAAGGTCCCAGGGGACTCTGATGTTGCTGGTCTGGGGACTACACTCTGAGAACCACTGCTCTAGTAGATTGCTCAGGAAGGACGCATGGGCTCAGTATTCCCTGAATTTTTGTATGTTTTAAACTATATTCTATAGCCTTGATATGAAGGACAGCTAGACAGAACATCCTTGGCTCATACTTTCTACCCTTGAGTTTCTTGGAAAATGCTGCTCTACTCTTACTTTACCTTGTATGCTATTCTTGAGAAGTCTTATGTCAGACTAATTTTCTCAGCCATTACATAATTTGTTCTTTTCGCTTGAGGTCCTGAGGAATCTTCCCTTGTTTTAAAAGTCTAATGGTTTTATTTTATGTCTTAGGGTTGAGCAGTCTGAGTCAAAAGGGTACAAAGTAGGTCTGTTTGATATACAGATTTAGGTTTTCTTTATTTCTGGAAAATTTTCTTGGATTATATCTTTAAGCATTTGTTTGGTTTAAATATTTTTTCTTTTTTAGAGATTCCAATTACATGCTGGATCTTTGTTGTCTGTCTTCCATTTCAACTACTTTCTCTAGAACCCTTTTACTGTCTTTCTTTACCTCATTTAAATTCTTTTTTGAAATTCAATGACTTAAATTTTCATTTCAATATTTCCCTTAGACACCTTGTAATTTATTCTTTATTTATGATTTCTCCTATTGCTAGGCATTTCATGGACAGGGATCCTAGTTCGACAGTATTTCCTTCTGTTAGCACAGTGAAGTTCAGTTTATTTAATGGATGATGTTGTGTTATCAGGGGTCGTAGGGAGTAACTGGCATGTCTTCTGGTTCTTTTCCATTTCTGCAGAATCTTCAATTTCTCCCCTGTTACTTTCCTTCTTCTCTTTACTTCCAGGGATCTGAGGGGCATTTCCACTGCTTTTTTATCTCCTTCTCCTCCAGAGGCAATGTTTTGCTAAGGCTGCCTCCTCTATTCCTGCTAATGTTCAAATTCCTTCCCTGTATTCCTGGAACACAGGAATACCCTGTATTCCTTCCCTGTGAATTACCAACTCCCTGACCTGACCTCTGTTTAGACTTTTAACACTTTAGTTTAGATTTTCTCTTTCTAAGGGAGATTTTCACTGTGCTTCTTCCAAGCCTCCTGCTCCCCTCTCCTCTTTTCCACAGAGATTCTAAAGACTCCTCCTCCATTCTCCATATTTGCAGCAGTGACAGGAGCTCTGTTTGAAATTTTGTTTATTTTTCTATTTACAGATTATTTGAAGTTTGTGGTATCCTTGGTCTCCTATTAATGCTATAAGAATAATTTCATGAATGTGTTTACTTGTGCTCCTTGTTGAATTAACAGGTTTTGGGGGAGGATATGTGGAGAGATTAGGATTTAGGCAGCTGCCATTATCCCAGTGTTATTTGGAACTCAGCACAACAGTTTTTCACAAGAGTAAAGTTATGCTTTAAGATACTGAAAGATTCTTTAGCTTTGTAATATATTTTGAAATCAGGAAGTGTGATCAGCTTTGTTCTTTTTCAAAATTGTTTGGGATATTTAAGGTCTTCTGTAATTAAAGCATTATGATATTGGCATAATGACAGACATACAGACCAACAGAACAGAATAGAGAGCCCAGAAATCAGTCTATGCAACTGATCTTCAACAAGGGTGCCAAGAATACACAATGTGGAAAAGACAGTGTTTTCAACAAATGGTGCTCAGAATACTGGGTATCCACATACAAAAGAATGAAATTGGATTTTTATCTTATACCATACACAAAAATCAACTCAAAATGGATTAAAAACTTACATGTAAACTTGAAACTGTAAAACTTCTACAAGAAAACATAGGAGGAAAGGTTTAGATATTGGTTTTGGCAATGATTTCACGAATATGTCACCAAAAGTACAGTTAACTAAAGCAAAAATAGGTAAGTGGGACTACATCAAACTAAAAAGCTTCTGCACAGCAAAGGAAACAATCAACAGAGTGAAAAGTCAATCTAAGGAATGGGAGAATGTATTTGCAAACCATATATCTGATAAGGGGTTAATTTCCAAAGTACATAAGGAACTCCTTCAACTAAAGAGCAAGAAAAACAAAAACAAATAAAAAGAGAACCTAATAACCTGATTAATAAATTGGCTAAAGATTTGAACAGACATTTCTCCAAAGAAGACATACAAATGGCCAACAGAAAAGATGCTCAATATCACTAATCATCATGAAATGCAAATCAAAATCACAATGAAATGTCACTTCATACATGGTAGGGTGGCCATTATCAAAAAGCAAAAGGCAAAAAAGCAACAAGTAACATTAATAACATTTTATTTAACCCAATATATCCAAAAATATTATCATTTCAATGATAATGTAATCAACATAAAAATTATTAACAAGATATTTTACATTCTATTTTTCATACTAAGTCTTAGAAATCCAGAGTGTATTTTACAATTACAGCATATTTTAATTCAGACAAACCATATTTCAGATCAGATACACATATGGCTAAAGGCTACCATGCTGGACAAAAGTAAAGTTTTGTGCAGAGGCGTGACATGATCTGATTTATATTTTAACCAGGATTCCTCTGGGCCTATCTTTTCATGTAGAAAATGAGAGTAGTAATTTCTACCTCACAGGGATTTTGTGATAGTGAAATGGGATAATATATATGAAGCATAGAGCCTCGTCCTTGGCACATAATAAGTAATCAATAAATATTAGTTTTCTTCCCCTTCCTACATAATGAAATATTAGAAAAAAATTTTGCTTTACAGGATTTTAAAATATAAACCTGACATGAAATTAATTCATTTACTACTAATAATTAATAATTCTGAGCACTTATGCGCTACAAACTGTGCTATAATACTGAGTATGCATACAGACAAAATATGTTATGCCAGACAGAAGGAAATTGAGACTAGCGAAGGAGACAAATACTTAAAAACCTAACATTGGATAAGCTTTAATATAGGTGAGAACATATGAAATACAACAGGAATACTCATGCAAAGTAATTAAAAATTACAAAATCCAACTTACATTACACATAAAGTCTATTACTTGCCAATGTCTTGCCTTTGGCCAATTATTGAATTGGACAGCTCTGAAAAATGCTTGTGATTACTATAGCTAAGAATTAACAATGCTTTATACGGTGTTAGAGGATGTTCTGATTTCATTCTTTTACACGCAGCTATCCAGTTTTCCCAGCACCACTTATTGAAGAGACTATCATTTCTCCATTGTATATTCTTGCCTCCTTTGTCACAGATTAATTGTCCATAAGTGTGTGGATTTATTTCTGGGCTCTCTTTCTGTTCCATTGATCTGTGTCTGTTTTAGTGCCAGTACCATACCGTTTTAATTACTGTAGCTTTGTGGTATAATCTGAAGTTGGGAACTGTGATTCCTCCAGCTCTGTTCTTTTTTATCCAAACTGTTTTGGCTATTTGGGGTCTTTGTGTTTCCATACAAATTTTAAATGTAATTGTTCTAGTTCTGTGAAAAACGTCATTGGTATTTTGAAAGTGATTGCACTGAATTTGTAGATTGCACAATGGAATACTGCTCAGCCATAAACAAGAATTAAATTTTGCTATTTGCAACAACATGGATGGACTTGGATGTCATTATGCTAAATGAAATAAGTCAGACAGAGAAATGCAAATACTGTATGATATCACTTATATGTGGAATCTAAAAAATACAACAAACTGGTGAATATAACAAAAAAGAAGCAGACCCACGGATATGGAGGGCAAACTAGTGGCTACCAGTGGGGAGATGGAAGGGAGGAGGCGCAATAAAGAAGTAGGGAGTTAAGAGGTACAAACTATTAGGTATAAAATAAGGTACAAGGATATATTGTACAATGTGGGGAATATAGCCAATATATTATAGTAAGTATAAGTGGAATATAATCTTTAAAAATTGTGAATCACTATATTGTACACCTGTAACTTATATAATACTGTACAGCAACTATATTTCAGTTAAAAAAAAAGAATTAACAATGCCTTATAAAATAAATTATTAATCAATGGATATCAAACTACCTAGACAAAATTATTTCTATTTACAAATAGAAAAATATAAATGAATAAGAAATACTAGCTTCATTCAATATTATAAACCATACATTATACACCACATGTATACATTAATGGTGCATACAATTGGAACATTCTTAGGCAGTGCTTTTTATGCTCTCTTATATTGCCCAGGCAATTGTTTCAACCCGAATTTTCTAACCTAAAATCAACCTAAATTTCCACCTGTTGTCAGAATAGAGAAAAATCACATTCATTTAGCAATATGTATTGAAACCTTTAAAATGTTTATCCTTTTCACCGAGTAATTCCACTTCTGCAAATCCAGTATATGGAGAAAAGGATTTCTGCACAAAGATCTTAATCAAAACACTATACTGGGGCTTCCCTGGTGGCGCAGTGGTTGAGAGTCCGCCTGCCGATGCAGGAGACATGGGTTCGTGCCCCAGTCCAGGAAGATCCCACATGCCGCAGAGCGGCTGGGCCCGTGAGCCATGGCCGCTGGGCCTGCGCGTCCGGAGCCTGTGCTCCGCAACGGGAGAGGCCACAACAGTGAGAGGCCCGCATACTGCAAAAAAAAACAAAAAAAAAAACCCCACTATACTGAAAATTTGGAAACAACCTAAATGTGCAACAATCAGGAAACTGCTAAATTCACTACAGCAGTGGTCCCTAACCGTTCTGGCACCAGGGACCGGTTTCATGGAAGACAATTTTTCCACGGACTGGGACGGGGAGGGTGCAATGGTTCAGGCGGTAATTCAAGCGACGGGGAGCGGCAGATGAAGCTTCACTCGCTCACCTTCCAGAGGTCCCCATCCTCTTTGAAATAAAGTGCAGACCTTAAGGAAACCTGTATTTTAACAACTCTACCAGTGCTTTTCACACAGACACCCAATATTTTAAATTCTTTTTTAAATTAAATAATATTTGGTCATTGTAGAAAATCAGAAAAGATAAGCAACATTTTTGAAAATAAAATGACCCCATCACCTAGAAACTACTGCTGGCAACATGTTAAGAGTATACACAAACACATACACTCACTCCAGTATATTTTCATTCGATCCCATGGCTTTAAATATTATCTTCATGATGATGACTTCCGAATTCATATCTCCAGCCGAGACATCTCCCTAACTCTAGACATAAATCCACCTGCCTACTTGACATCTACACTTTCATATCTAATAGACATTTCAAACTCAGCATGCCCCAAACTGAACTCCTCATCTTCACCACCAAACCTGCTCTTCCTGGCTTAACCCATCTCAACTGGCTATGGATTACTGTATAACAACTTATCGCTGCCATCAGGACGCCTCAGTTCTATGCAATGTGGGCCCTTCCTTACAACTGCTTGAGTATCCTTGCAACATGGCAGCTGCCTCTCTCCAAGTAACTAATCCAAAAAGAGAGCCTGGCACAATGCCTTTTAGGACCTAGCTTTGAAGTCAAACATCATCACCTCCACCATAATCTATTCAATAGAAGCAAGTTACTAAATACAGCCCACACTCAAAAGGAAGGAAATTAAGTTCCTCCTCTTGACGAGAGAAACATCAGAGAATTTGTAGACATATTATACAACAACCACAACATCTCATTTGATGGCAATTTCATTCTTCTAGATACTCAGGTCCCTGGAGTTATCCTTGTCTCTGTCTCACTCTCACCCCTCATCTAATCTGTTAGGAAATCATTCTCATTCTACTTTAAATATATATCCAGAGTCTAACCATTTCTCTCCACTCCCACTGCTGCTACCACTACTGCTGTGAAGGACATGTACACCTGTCTCCTGAATTGCTGAAATACCCTGCTTCTACTTTAGCCCTGTACAGTGCACTCTTCACACAGTGTGATCCTTTTAGAATTTAAGTCAGATCATGTCTCTCCTCTGCTGAAACCCTGCACTGGCTCCCCATTCTCTCAGAGCAAAAGCCAAAGGCTTCACATGGAACTGCAAGACCCTACATCAGAGGCCTCCAACCCCCAGGCTGTGGACCGGTACCGGTCCACGGCCTGTTAGGAACCAGGCCGCACAGCAGGAGTTGAGCGGCAGGTGAGCAAGCAAAGCTTCATATGCCGCTCCCCATCGCTCCCATTACTGCCTGAACCATCCCCCCCACCCCACCCCCCGCACTCACCGGGTGGAAAAACTGTCTTCCACGAAACCAGTCCCTGGTGCCAAAAAGGTTGGGGACCGCTGTCCTACATAATCTGGCCTCATCACCACCTTGATCATTCTGCTTCAGCCTCCTTGCCCTCCTCACTACTTCTGTCTTTACTCCAGCTGTTCTTTCTGCCTAGAAGAGTCTTTCCTCAGATATCCACTTGACTAATTCCCTCACCTCTTCCAAGCCTTTGCTCAAGTCCCACCTATTCAATAAGGTCCATTCTGACTACTTTATAAAATGCTATAAACTGCCTAACTCCCACGCCTTCTCCGGATTTCCCTTACTCTGCTCTTTTTTCCATAGCACTTTTAGCCTAATGTACTTTAAATTAACTGATAATTGTCTTTACTGTTCATTGTCTGCTTCCTCTTACTAGAATATAAGTTCCATGAGAGCAGGAATCTTGATCTGTGTTGTTCACAAATGTAGCACAGTTGTATCCCAAATGCCTAAAGCAGTGCCTAGCACATAGGAGAAGCTCAACAAATATGTGTTGAATTAATGAAGAGACATAACTTTAAAAAATTAAAATAATTTAGAAAACTTTTTCAGTTAGTAAAAATACATATGGCGAACATCTTCCCACATGACTTTAAAGGGCTATTCAGTATATGACTACACGGCTATATCACAATTTACCTAAACAATTTCCTTTAATTGGACATTTAGATAGTCACCAGCTTTTCTCATTTATAAATAACGTAATGAACATCTATTGATATGTTACATGACTTATTTCCTTGGGAAATATTTCTAGAAGTAGAAATGCTGAGTCAAACGATGTGTGCATTTTTAAGGATAAGTATATTATACTGCTTTTACCAGCAATGCATGAGAATGCACATTTTCCCACCTCCTAAGATGGGTTATTAACGAATTTAAAACAGATAAACCTGGATTCCTATCTGGGTACTGCCATTAATGAGCTTAAAATTATTCTATCTATAAAACAGGGATAATAATTGCACCTACCTCCCCATTGTTGTGAGGATTAAAGGAAACAAAACATATGTAAAGCACTTACACTGCTCGACACAGTAAACATTCAATAACATGTTACGTTTATTTCTACCATTACTGTGACTTGAAAGAAATCAACTGCAAAGTGCCCTGCACATTATTACAGGACGGCAATCTGTTACTATAATAAAGTATTTCTTTAAAGCTCAACTTCTTTTTTAATCATTTAGCAGCGAATTACAAATATTCCTAATACAACGCATCTAACTGGGAGGAACAATATTATTACTACCTCGATCTCTATTTTTGTTTTCCTTTTGACAGCGGGAAACCATAAACAAAGTTTCGCATTCCCTGTCGCCAAGGAGACAAGACACCAGAGGAAAGCAGGAAAACAAACTCTGCCAAGTGAGCCAACTACACGTCGTATCTCAGTCTGGTCAGCACGTCCCACTCGCCACTCCTGGGGTGGCAGACGGTAAATTAAGGATTCACCAGGGACTCCGAACAGGTCTGCCGTGTCTGAAAGGCCAAACCATGGCAACTTCCTTAAAGCATCGTTGGAAAAAAACAGTGAGAGTCTGCGAAGGCTCTGCATTGCCTTTGAAATGTACACCAGCGCACGACAACCGTCAGCGCGCGCTCGGGCTCGCGCGCACACAGACACACACGTACATTTTGACGCCCTCTGTAGGGCCTAGCTTTTCGCCTGACCCAGCTCTCATATCGGACAACTCGTTCCTGTGCAGGTGCTGACTCGGAGGTCAGTCACCTCCTAAGCCTCGGCTCAACCCAAATGTCCCAGGGAGGTCCGCTTTGATGGTTTTACATTCAAACCTACGCCAGACCCACAACCCCAAGAACCCTGACCCCCAAGAAACCCCAACAACGACCGGAAAGCCACTCCGCGTTTCTCCCTGTTTAGGGACAGGAAACGCGAACCCTGACGCGTGGGACAGGGTGGGCGGCCGCCCAGGCGCCCGCACCGCCCCCAGAACCCCGGCCGAGGCCGAGCGCGGGCTCGGGGCCTCGGCGCTTCCCGCGGACGCGCATCCCTGCGCCACGTCGGCCAGCGCCCCCGCCCGCGCCCAGCACCCACCGAGCTCTTCGTGCCCAGCCGCCTTGGCCGCCGCCGGCGCCGCAGCTTCCATCTCTCGGGGGTCTCCAGGACGCCGCCGCCCCGGGACGCGCGCTCCTGCCGCTGCGTGGCCAAAGCCTTCCCGGCTGAACGGGAACCGCGCCCGGTCCGCCGCACCGCACCCGCGCGGCGGGGAGCATGCGCAGTGGGGCGGCCCGGCCCGGCCGAGGAGCCGGGGCTTGAGGAGCCTTCCTGGGGCGTTGGGTTGCGGCCAGTGAGCAGCGCTCGGGGTAGAAGACCCGAGTGAGAGGAGGTCTGGCTGCAGAAGGGCGGGGTAACGGGAGAGGAGGGACGTTTTGGAGATAACGGGGTAGTAACTTAGAGCTGGCGGAGACCCAGGCCTACAGCTCCCTGGTGGGGATGGGGGTGGGGAGGGTGTCTTTACAGATGACCACGAGCTTAAATTCCAGGACGCCATCTACTTGCAAGGCTTTAGCATTCTGCAAGGCACCTTGAAGAATGCAAAGTAGGAGGGAATTTGCCCCATCCATGTTGGAGTTCTGACTACTTGTTTTTCCGTCTCTATGTCTCTATTTAGAGATAGAGGGTGCCCTCAAGTAGCGTTTCATTTAGTCAAATAGTTTCACTTTAAGGATTTTTCAGTGCCCTTCAGATACTTGACGTTAGCTGCAGTGTTGAAAGGAAATTAAGGTTAAGAGTAATTATACTGATGCAGTGTCAAATATTCTTAAGCACTGTACATGCATTGTCTTATTTAATTCAGATGACAAGCCTGTGCGATAATTCTAATGTGTATATCCATTTTACAGATGTGGGAACTAAACACACAGAGCTAAGTAACCTGTCCAAGGATAATAAAGTAGTAAATGGCAAAGATGGAATTCTATCTGCAGCCAGAGCTGGGGCTTACAATATGCAGCTGGCCCCTCAGGTGGGTACATCTGAAGCAGGCTTTTGGATAGAGTGAAAGTGCTTTAATTTTGAAATTGCTCTTTTTTTTTTTTTTCATTTCATAGTTCTTTAAAGCCAGGACATAAGACTTTTTCTTTTTGTCCGTTCTATTTCAGTAGGGTCTTCTGAGGAAAGTTGGTTTGTTGTTGTTGTTTTGATGGGGGGGGGTGTGTCTGATTTCTAGGATCACTGATATAACTGCATGGTGATAGTGATAAATATTTAAAATGCTAAGATTTAAAAAGTACGCAGTTACATAATATCTGTATCTTTCCTCCTGTTGCATCTTTTGTGAGTTTTACTAGTGGTTTGCCAAAACCCTTTGTTTTCCTTAAATCAACCCCAGTCATTCACAAACATACGCTTGCAAACCCCAAAGAAAGGTTTTCTGTAAAATGTTCCTGACACATAACAAAGATGTAGGGGAGATAGAGAACTCTGTCGTGGTGGATCATAACTAGAGGAATAGTCCCTAAGCCGTATTGGGGTGGGGTCCCTAGTTACAGATCAGTGGGAGAGAAGACAGGCATCGGATAGGTAACTGTCCAAGAAACCACCCATTGTAGTGAGGACACTTGGGACAGTGTCTTGAAAGAGCAACATTATCCTTTGAGTGTTAAAAGGGATCAAAAGCCATTGTCCTCTAATCTCAGCATCAGGAAAAGCAGATCTGGCAGTGTGGAAGGGAAAAAGGTCTGACCTGTAATGGAGGCCTGGGCTGAGGCAGGCAGCCAGGCTCAGTGTTTTTACAGACTGATATGGAGATAAGCCAAGTGATAGGGATGATCGTAAAATTCAAGACAATTATATGGTTTCATATTGCACTACTTGAGAAGATATTTACTGTGACTTCTGCTCCAGATCTTGTAAATTGGAAGAGGGTATAGGGAAAAGCTATATTAGAATAAAGACATTATAAAGAATCTGACTATTTGAACCCTGGCGATTCCTTTCTTTCTTTTCCTCACTTTAACTTCCTGGATCATATGTCAATTACTTCCTCCTTTGTAACTACCATACTTTGTTCATATCTCTGTTGTAACATCTCTCCCTGTGCATTATAATTATTTCCCTGTCCGAGTCTTCTGCTATACTGTGAATGCCTGCAGGAGAGAAGCTGTATCTTTGTCTGTGTCTTTGTCTCAAAAGGCCTAGCAGAGTGCCCTGCATGTATCAGTGGTTCAGTAAATAGGTGTTGAAAGTTGTTGAATATAGCCTCATGGATACACGAAGGGAAATATTTAGAAAGCTTTAATTTATCCAAACACATTTATGGAGCACCTCCCCTGTGCCAGGGACTATGCTAGATGCAGGGTCTGTAATGGCAAAGAATATTGGTATGAACTGGAGTTCATAGTCTAGTATAGGAGGATGCAAAAGAAAAGAACTAAACAAAATATTAACTATGTAATTACAGTGTTGGTGAAGAAAATAGTAATAGGGTGCTACTGGAGAAACTACTTCGGATTGAGTAGGCAGGACAGTCTTCTCGGAGAACATTTAAGCTGACACCTCAATATTAGAAGGAGTTAGATGTATGTAGGGAGACAAGCAGTTCAGGCTGTGAGAATAGCCTTCACCATTTCACAGATGGAGAAACGGCTGTGTTTCAGACATGTTGATTTGAGACACCTGTGGAACATCTAGATAGCATCTTTTATACAGTAGTTAGATCTCAAAAGTTTCTTCATGTGTAAAATAATATTTCCAACCTCACAGTTTGTTGTGAAGATTTAATGAGATAAAGTATTTAGAACATTAGTCCATTGCCTAGTTCACAGAAAGCATCAAGTAAACTGAACATATTAATTAGGAGTTTTTTATTGTACTAGAGAGAGGGACCAGCTTAAACTAACTTAAGACAAAGGGGGACTTTTACTGAGATCCCCAGGACAGAGATTTGACTGGGTTCAGGAACAGCTGATTTTGATGCCTCTGAGACTCTGTCTCCTTCTCCTGCCATTGCTTTTCTCTGTGCACCTGCTTGTATATCTGTGCAGGTTTTTGCTGCAGAGGTCCTCTGCTTCTCAGGTTTACCTGGCAGGAAACATGGTTCTTAAACCCTCGCAATTTCTGTATTTTACGGTTCAGGTGTCCAGAAAGACACTAGTTTCTTTTTTTTCAGTTTCAGTTTTTAAATTTCTCAGGAAAGAATTGTGATTAGATCAACTTAGATCAGGTTCTCACCCCAGACTGGTAAAGTGAGGGGTGAACAAAGTCATATATGTGGTAGGTACTGATGAAATTATTGCAGATGACGGTGTGAAGAAGGTAACAGTTTCCAAAAAAGAAAAGCTGAGCGGACCAAATCCTCAGCATTTACTCTATTTTGATTCCCTCTGGGTAAAATATTATTTATTATGTATCTTAAATATGTTTTACCCTCTTATGTTTTCAATGTATATAGAGATAATTTCTCACCATCTTCTAATTAATATCCACTTTAATGACTTCTGTCTTCTGTTGAAGAATTTAGGAAACATGCTGACCAGCACTGGTCCTCTTAAGAGTTTCTTTGTTGGAGTAATTGTTGCTGATAACCATACTTTTATTACCAATAAGTTTGTTTTATTTAACTCTTTATGACTGAGTTAGTAGATTAAAATTAACTGAAAACTGTGCCTTGGGGAAAGAGAATGCAAGTAGTACAAGATAACTAAAAAAACCTGATATTCTCAAACAAAAATTTTTTAAAAGATAGTGCATCCATAAAACAAGAATAGAATGCCACGGAAAAAAGGAATGTTCATGGAACAAAAAGTAGAACAAAAAGACAAAAAGAAAGGAAAATAGAAAATATAATAAAATTAAGGATTCATCTAGCGGGTCCAAGGAGAAGGAAAAAATCAAAGTAATAATACAACAGAATTTCTCAGAATTGAAGGGTATTTGTTTCCAAATTAGAAGAATTGCCCAGTACAACACTGAATACCCAGTACAGCAGATGAAAACAGACTTAAGCCAAGACATATCTAAATTGTAAAATTTTAGAACACTGAAAGTAATAGGGAGATCCTAACAGCTTTTTGAGATAAAAAAAAATGAAAAAATAAAAGGTAAGGAAGGGATCACATTCAATTGCAGTTGCATCTAACTGCCCAGTAGCAACAACAAAAGCTGGAGGACAGTGCAGCACTGCATTACAACTTCCGAAGTAAAACACATCCAACTTAGAATCTGATACCTAGCCAAACTATCAATCAGATGAAAGCATAAAATAAACACATTTTAAGATATATAAGAGCTCAAAAAATATACTTCCTATGTTCCTTCTCTTAGAAAGCATGGGAGGAATGCTCCATCAAAATTAAGGAGTAAACCTAGGAAGAAGTAGACGTGGGATCCAGGAAAGCAGGGATCCAACGCAGGGGAGGTGAATCCCAAGAAAATGCCAAATGCCAGGGTCCCAGTTGTGCAGCAGTCCTAGAGAGTAAGCAGTCCAAATTGGGGCAGGAGAACAGAAGGTACCAAGAAGGGATACCTTCAAACACAAAACATTGATAAAAGAAATACAAGTACAGTGCGCCATTTTCCTTGGCGGTGAATAATATGTGTCAAGTCATAATAATAAAAACACAAAACATAACTTTAACAGAGAATGTATTACAACTCTGTTCGAAGATGTGGGTGTGGTGGGGAGAAATATTCTCTATGAAGGCTGTGTAAAAGAGCTAAATTCTCACTTTTCAGAGTTGTGAGAAAATAGATAATATCTAAAGCTGAAACATCAATACTACTGTAAGAGTGTTATTTACAGATACGGAGGTAAATACCAAATGAAACTACAGAGGAGTTCGAAGTGGTTGCCTCTTGAGAAAGGGAATTGTAGGGAGAACTGGTTTTTCATTATGTCTTGTTTGATTCTTTGAGTACATGATAAAAACAAACACTAAATTTACAAAAAGGGAAAGTCATGGTCCCTGCCAAACACTAATTTTTGTCAAGGCAGGTATTCAAGAAAGTCATCTATATGTGAAGTTTATTATTTTTTAAAATTTACGTTTTCCTATTCTTAGTTGATTTCAAATACTTCATTTTTAATGTCAGTTATCTCTGTGACTGGGGAGACAGCAGTTTCAGGATTTACATTCGAATGACTGGGAACAACTGAAGAGAGGAGATTTTCTCAAAAGTCTTTTGAAATTTTATAGTCAAAATGAGAGGGACCCGTCTTGAGAAAGACTGCTGGCCTACAAGAAATAGAGTTTTTAAATATCAATTTACCCAACTACTGCTACATCCTGCTTTTAGATTATTTATATGCAAAATTGTATCACCATCATAAATAATGTCTTTTTGTCATTTGGATTGGGAAAAGGTAAATTCTTCACACAACGTGGCATTTATTGAAGACTCTGAATTGAATACTTGTTTCATTAATGGACCCAAGAAGGACTCCCTAGAAAAGCTTGACACTTCAGGACGAAGGGAACCCAAATGAACTGGGTGTCAGTGGAATTACCATTAAATCCCAGATCGACCACACTTAGGGTCTTTTCCCAGAAAGCTGAAGCAATACAGTTAAGATTGTGCTTGAAACATGTACCACTGAGCATACGAGACAATATTATCGGAAAAAGCCCCTTGACAGTAAGCAGACAACTGAAGTACATCTCTGAAAATGTTCAGAAAGTCTACATTTATAAAGCTTTGAACATTTCTGAAAAATTCTTGGATTATTTGCCACTCACGCCCGCAAAGGTAGAGCTAGAATTTGAAACCTGGTCTGTGTATTCTTTTCTTTGCTGTAATAATTATAATTACATACAACCTAGGCACCAGGCAAAATACTATGTGCCTGAAAGCGTTCTCCACTTGTCTTCCATTTCCCCCTCAGATCCTCTTTCCCACTTTTTCCATCCTGTTCTGGGTCCCAGAAGGCTGTCCTGTATAGAATGCTTCAATGGGCCTCCAATTGGTTTTGAGGTTTGGAGATAGTGGAAGGAGGTCGATCCTAGGACAGAGGTGAAGGAGGTCAGGAATTCATTTTTCTGGTACCCTCCTTACTAAGTACCCTACAGGTTGGCTGCATCCCTCTAAGAAAGTCACAGCTTCTATCAGGCAGCCCTTTCCAGGGTCCCGGTAAACACTCCTTCTTATTGCCTTTCCAGGCATAGAGGCAGGAATGTTCCTCCTCCCCACTGCCTGCCCTCGGATACTACATCATCCCCTGTTGATGTTCTTGAAAAACTGCCCATATCATTGTAAAGAGTTCCTCTCCTTGACTCTCCTCAATTAGCACTTTGTATGAGTATGTATGCATATGCCAGCTGTTTCCTGGTGAGACCTTTATAACTGCACATACATAATCTCATTTATTTCCCTAAGAAGACTTCATGTATTATCTCCAGTTTACAAATGAAGAAACTGAGAGTAAGAGAAGTTAAACGATTTGCTCAAAATCCAATAGTAGTGTCAAGTTTCAACTACACTGTCTCCAGAAACATTTATTCAGACAATGGGAAATCACATCCGTATCCCAGAAAGTTCTTAAAATTTGGAATCCTGTATGGCTTTCATTACCACCTCAGTAACTTTCTTGAGGGTGGTTATTGATTCAGGCCAATAATCGTCAGGTAGGAGGGCGGCAGTTAGTGAAGCAGCTGTTGCCTTGATTTTGGCGAAACACTCAGGCTTCTGACCAAAAAACGAAAGCATGCTGGGTAGAGCAGTACCTGGGTACCAAGTGAGGGCCCCTATCATATGTCACTCTCTCTGCCTATCCATGTATCATCTCCAGGCTCTTCCCCTTTCTTCAGGGCTATTAAGTTGGGAATAGAATTTTCTGCAGTCCCCTCCTCTCATCTTCCCTCCCCCATGTCCAGTTCCTGGAGGGCCCTACTGAGGATATACTGTCCTAGGGCTGTATATGAAATTGTAAATTATCCTAGAAAAATTGTCCATGGAGGCTCCACTTTTCTGCCATTTGGCAGTGGGGCAAAGATGGGGTTAAAAAGAGGGGGTAAAATGATAAGAGCTAGGTTAGGTTAGTTCAGTTTGGTCCCTTTAACTAGATTCTTGCTCTTAACCTTTTCTTCTAAGTCATATTTTAAAAAGGTAAGAAAATGAGTTCTCACATCACAATGGTCTAGTTAATTTTGCTGAAAGTAGTCATAGTAATAAATGTAACAACAAGGGAATCTAACTTTCATGGAGGCAAGCCCCACGCTAAGTGAGTTTCACTCATAAATTACCCCATTTACCCTGCACAGCAACCCTACGAGGCAGGTGTTGTATTACCCCATTTTTTAGCTGAAAAAAACTGAGGCTTAGACAGATGAAGCAACTTGCCCAAAGTCCCACAGCTGAAAACCAAGTTCAGTTGCAACGCTGGGATGCATGTTGCAAACCGCTGAGCCTCATGAGGGCCTGACTCCTGAGCTGGCAGGTTGTGGGTGCCTGTCCACGCTGCAGGCCACTGGTTGGTGGGTGATTGAGTCATTAGTGCATTGTACGTATTGTCTGTCCGTTCTCATAGAGCCAATGAAAGGTAAGGAAGATCCTCGGGAAATCAGGTAATTGAGCTTCACTGTTGGGGCTTAACTCTGACATAAATGTCACTACTCACACATTCAACATTGTCCTCTGAAAATATTACCCTGTGAAGGGCAATAGAAAAAGTGACTTACGGCAGGTGCTAGGAAGCACACACTTATTTTCCCACATGTTATTTATTCCTTTTGGTAGTTAATATAAATGGTAAGAAGACTTAAAACTTGTACTTAAATAAATCCCAGGTTTCCTTCCAAAAGGCTTAAAAGAAGAAGAGTGCTTTCAAAAATGTGCTTCTTTCCATTTTAAGCATTATGTATTCGTTAAATATTAACCTACAAGGAAGTTATTTAACCTGCATTGCCTTCTAATGAAACTATTGTCATGCCAAGTACAGAAGTCTGGGTTTTCTCTGGTCACTAAGAATTCATTATCCTCACGTGTAAAATTTAACTTGATAAGCCCCCTCTGTTTCAGGATTTTAACATCAGGGTCTGGTTTGGGATTTGATTTGATAGGCCATACCCGTCAGTTTTTGTGTAGCCTACTTTTTATCACAGTTCAAAGGGAGTATGTGAAAGACTTACTTATGGTAAGTAGGTCACCAGAGACACATGTCAGGCCTGAGGAATCCTAGAATTTCCACTACTTAGAACACTCTCCACGGTGATCTGAGGAGCTTGCTCACAACTTAATAACGTTGAGTGATGCCAGCTGCATTGGGAAGGAGTAGAACCATACCTCACTAGGGAAATCTGCCTAGGAGATGCCGATCCCCAGTGGACCTCATTAGAGAAAATAAGTACACATAATCTGCTTTTTTGTAATGAAAAAGAGTGGCGTGGAAGTTAGAAAGTTTCCACTCAGGAGACAGGAGATGTTCCAGCTAGAGGATTGCATTCCAGCTCATGTCCTCAGAAGTTTATAAGACAAGACGTCCTTAGAAAAAGGTACCCTTTTAAAAAGAAAATGTCACCACCCTGTTTCCTTTAAGGCCAAGCTGGTAGCCAACCACATTAGGCTCCATTTATATGGTTCTGTTCCTGTCAATTTTGTTTCTCAGTCATAATAGCCCATAATTGTTCATTGTTTGATTTTTCCCTCATAAAATGGCTAAGCACTTTGACCTGATTTTCTCAATAGACTGCATCCATTTTATAATAAATTAGATCAGTGATTGACTTCTTAAAGATGGGCTATTGTATTAAGTCAGAGAAGTGAGAAATTGACCAAGGAACAGTTCATTTTGCATAATATAAATGTTTCCTAATTCATCCTCTAATCAGCTCTTTGGATCTACATTAATTGTGTCAAGAAATTCTTTATCATCTAACAAGTTTGACTTTATTGGCGATCATTCAAATGTGGCTCTTTCAGGAAATAAAAAACAAAGCTATTTATATCACAACACTTAGGTTTTTAAAAATAAGACTCTTAATATCTTCATTTACATGTCAATTACCACAACTTGATTTTGACATAGAAAACAAACTTACGGTTACCAAAGGGGAATGGGGGGGAGGGATAAATTAAGAGTTCGGGATTAGCAGATACACACTATATATATATAAAATAGGTAAACAACAAGGACCTACTGTATAGCACAGGGAACTATATTCAGTATCTTGGAATAGCCTATAATAGAAAAGAATCTGAAAAAGAATATGTGTTTATATATAAATATAAATAGAAAAGAATCTGAAAAAGAATATGTGTTTATATATAAATATATAAACTGAATCACTATGCTGTACACCTGAAACATTATATATCAATTATATTTCAATTAAAAATGTAAAAACAAAAAAACTTGATTCTGGAATATAGCTCTCCGTGCATAAAATTTGCCTGGCCTCATACCTTCTGGACTTGGACTAGTACAGTAGGAATGGGGACAGAGTAGACTTTCCATTCATGGCGGATAGGTTTTACATGCATAAGAGGGTACCTCCTGGAGCTGACCATAAATTACATCCTCGTGCTGTACAAAATAGTGCCTTACAATTGCTATGCATGTTCCACAGCTTGATTTCTTTAAGCATGTCCTGAAAACATGAAGCCACTAGCCCAAATTGGGCTGAATTCCAGGTTGTTACAACTGAATGGTCAAAGAATTTCCCCCAGAAAAGTTGCTCTCCTGTATACTATCCAAACCAATGGAAGAACATGTCGGTAACGGCTGCTATTCACAGGAATTGGTTCCTTGCAGGACTCCTGAAACCCATTTAACGGGTTTATAAAGATTTGCTGCTGAACCATCTACTGTCTTTGTAATTATCTTCTTTTACTGTTGAGAAAGAAAGATAAACCAGGAAACATTTAAAAAGTGTATTTTACAACAGTACTTTCCACCAGGTCTAGAGTAACACACAAGCATATCTTAATACCTTAAGTGAATGTCCCTCAAGCAAATTGCTATCCCCATGCCCCCATTTTCCCTCCCCTTCCACAATTTATTAGTATCATTGCTATAACAGAGATTATTCATTGTCCCTTCTTTTTCTTTCATTGAAATACAACTTTTAACTCTGCACATGGGAACCTAGCCATGTGTGCTGTATGACTAGACTCTGGCCAATAAGATCTGAGCAGAAAGAATAAGTGCAGCATATGAGTCTTGCCCTTGAACCATGCAAATAAGGGTAACACTCTAGGGATGACAAGCCACCAAAACAGAATGAGCCTGGGCCCTTGATGATTTCCTAGAGTAGAACTAGTAACATCATCTTGGACTTCGTTATGAGAGAGAAATCTTATTTGAATCATTGTTACGTTGGGTCTCTGTCACCCACAGCTAATGAATACAAGCTTTCATTCAGATGACTATAAGGTTTACGGTAAATCATACGAAGAAAAGATTACAGACCCTTACTCAAGTCTATGTTAGCCTGATAATGTCAGCAGAAAACTTGCTCCACACAAATCCTCTGTGAAATTTTGTGTTTGTCCAGATAGACAAAGGAAATCAGTTTACTTTTCTGGTTAACTTGGAATTTACAGAAATACTTACCAGAAGTTTTGATAGGAGGATGTCTTATTACTTGGAGAGCAAAAGAGCTTGGGCAGTATCACGTTCTATTGGTTCACTTCTCAAAGTTGGGTCCATGGACCAACAGCATCCTTGTCTTTCAATGAAGAATCTCAGACCACACCCCAGATCTGATCAGAATCTCTATTTGTAAAACAATACAATGTGATTGGTGGCACATTCAAGTTTGAGAAGCATTGTTCTAGGAAATAACATGAGAGAGCCTGGTGGAATTTCTATATTCTAAAACACTAGTTCTCAAAGTGTAGTCCCTAGACCAGTAACATCAGCATCACCTAGAAACTTGCTAGAAATATAAATTCTTGGCCCCCACCCCAGACCTACTGACTCAGAAATGCTGAGGGTGTGTCCCAGCTATTTGTATTTTAACAAGCCCACCAGGGTGATTCTGATGCATGCTAAAGTTTGAGAGCCACCATTTTAAAGCAGTATTTCCTGAAATTTGTTTTTGGAATAGTAAAGTCAGTGTAAACAAATGTCATGTGGAAAGTGTTCCATGGTCAAATAAGTTTAACAAAACGAAACAGTTTTATTTAATGCAGAGTTTTCATAGTCTCTAATATGTTAATGTGCATGGCCATATCCAAGAGGGTGATACAGAATGCAGTATTTAACAAGCACACTTGACATCACAACCATTTTTCATGAATTAACTCTTACGACTGGTGTTCCATGGACCAAACTTTGGGAAATGCTTTTCTGTAGTTTCTCAAATTTGCTGAAATATTTTCAGGCTGAGGATACAGTTTACAATTGATTAACTTTTAAAGTGAAAGGTTCCAGAGAAGTCAATCCAAACTCCAGGATTATTGTTTCTTTACCACACTCCTTTCCAGGCATCTGGCATCAGGTGTAATCACTGAGATTTCTTTATTCCTCTTTTTCTTACAACCACTCTCATCTTCTGTCCTAGGCTTACAGGATTTGGCATCCCCTAAAACAACATAGGGAACCCATTCAGCTTGAGGATTATCTAACATTTACTGAGCACTTACTCTGTTCTAGGCCTCATGCTAAGTGCTTTCTTATATGTTATCTCATTTAATCCTCGCAACAGCCCTGCAAAACAGATGTTATTATCAATATTTTAGAAATAGCTGATGCTCAGAAAGGAAGTGAATCCCAAAGCCCCATAGTAAAAACCAGACCCAGGACCCCAATTCTGATCTGATGGATTTTAAAGCTCCTACTGATTATACCATTTCCACTGCATACTTCAGGCTGTCAGCATCACCCTGCCGGCTAAAATATTGACTCCATGCCCCTGTGTCTCTAAGCAATCTGATTATCCATACCAGACTAGGATAGGGCTTTTTGGTAATGTGTTGAGAAATAAGGGGAAAGCTCAGGTAATTTTTGAAGTTAACAGCTCTTCCACTTGGAACAAACCCAGGATGGTTCTACATACAAAACAAGCTTCTCAAAATCAACAAGTATTCACTGATCATTGAGTCATGTGCGTGGAGGAGGGACAATGGTTCATTTGCCTAATCAGTTTGGGAACACAAAACAGTCCACGTGCAAGAACACTTACCCATGCACAGCTGTATATGCCAAGGGCGGAACAACTGGACTGAACAACTTCTCAATGTGACAGGGGTTTAAAATAAGTAGAAGTGCCTTCTAGTTGGGCTGGTGATGCATTTCCCCTTAAATCTCAAAATCTGTAGTAGAGGAGGTATAGCAGTTCTGAGGAAGTGGAAAGCGGTGGCATTTGAAGGACCGTGAGAATACTTCCTAGAGCAGTTCACCTCTGACTGAGGCTTGAAGATGGAGTCAGGATTTGGAGAGGCCCTAGGATGACCACTTGGCTGGAGAGTCCAGAAGATGGCGGATGCAGTCAGTGTGATGACCGCCCCCCACTGACACTCCCAGTTCAGGTGTTAGTTTCGGTGTACAGGCAGAGTCCACGCCTCCCCATTGTCACAGGGCGGTGTTTACAAGAAGAGGCCTGACTCTCCTCAGCCGACCCAATGCATGACTTGCTCTTTTGATTGAGAAGGCTGCTCTTACGTTAGGTCACAGTACAGAGACTTATTGAATAGTTCAGTCACTTCAAGATTAATCTGGCACATCCAGGGATCTTTGTACTTGCTCTCAGGATTCACACCTTCTCTTTTGGCGCTTATCTGTTGTTGAAAAGAGTGGCTGCCTCGACTCCATTTCCCATGGGGTGATCCATGCTCTGATAGCAAAGGTCCCAGTTTGCCTGGGATAGCCCCAATTTACTCTGTTGTTTGGAATGTCCCAGTTCGAATAGTAAGTTTATGGCCACCCTATGCACAGTGCTAGTCACCTTCCAACATGGGAGCACGTGCCCAGAGAGCCACTCTTGTCCCTTGTTCCAGCGAGTTGGATCTACATTTCTGGTACCGTTCACAGGGACATAATGCCATGGGCCAATACTGTCACCCCTCCCAGGAGGGTGGATTTGGGTAAAGTCACTGCTCTTTGAAACTCATCCTTCGAAAACAATTTAAATAGCCACCTAGCCGACAGTAAGGACAAATTATAGATATTTTGACTTTTAACAGTATGTTACACTTTTCAAAAGAGCACTGCTAACACATCAGTCACAAATTGTGCCCTTGCTCGACAGCTCTGGTCCCGAATTCTCAGAGGAAAATCTTGAGTACCTGGCGTTACCATCCAGTGAACTGTTTCCTCTTTACCAGGCTCAGAAACAACTGGGGAGGTGCGCTAAGCAAATGTCAGATGTAAATGTTACATTGAGCAAACAACGGGAGGGAAGAGTACATGACAAGGCAGGAGCAGCTCCACGCCACACAGCTGTTCCAAGGGCGAACAGGCCATGGTGTCCTGGAAGACGGTATGTACTCAAACAACGTTAATGTCGTCTTCTCCCCGCTCTGATTGGAAATTCTCTTGCCACTTTTAATTTAAAGGGCTCTTAGGCTTCTCCGCTGCTCAGCTCTGAGACAAGACGTGCTGGGCATGAAGGCTGGAAATGCCCCTTAACATCTGCTTCTGGCTGGATTGGCAATTAACATGGATCATTTAGAGCTCAATTTAAAAGAGTAAAAATTTGTTGAGAATATAACTGTGAGCAAGACTAAGTGGGGACTAGAGGGGTTTTTGTTTGTTTTTATAAATTTTATTTATCTATTTTGGCTGCGTTGGAGCTTCATTGCTGCCCACGGGCTTTCTATAGTTGTGGCGAGCGGGGGCTACTCTTCATTGCGGTGCGCGGGCCTCTCATTGGGGTGGCCTCTGTTGCTGCGGAGCACGGGCTCTAGGCACACCGGCTCAGCAGTTGTGGCGCACGGGCTTAGTTGCTCCGCGGCATGTGGGATCCTCCCAGATCAGGGCTCGAACCCGTGTCCCCTGCATTGGCAGGCGGATTCTTAACCACTGCGCCACGAGGGAAGCCCCGACTATAGGGTTTTGAATATGATGTGGTCCTTGACCAGCACAGAATTCATCAACAAGGATGCACTTACCAGGAGAGGTGAGACTGGTACAAAAATAACTGGAAAATGGAATAGAATCTGACAAGTACCCTAAAAGGAGTAGAAACAAAGGGCAAAAAAGGAGAGAGTAGTTTTGACTTACGGGAAGGTAAGGATTCATGGAGGTAGAATTTTTAAATATATATCTTCATAATAACAACATCCACTAGTATTTATGAGGGCTTATTATCACTCAACAGCTATTCTAAGTGCTTCAAATGTATTTTTATTGAAATTAGTCTCATTTAAGCTTGCCCTTGAAGAAAAGGCATAATTGAGAGAAACAAATGGAGAAGAAAGGGTATTCCTGGTAACAAAAGCAGACTAATGAAAGGTATGACACATCAGGAGGCATTCAGGAAACAGTAACTGTTGTAGTCAGTTTGCGCCAGACTTTGGGATATGTAAGGAGTAAGGGAGATAAAGCTCGAAGCAAAAGTTAGTGCCTTAAATATCGCAATAACAAATCTAAGGTGTTTTCACAAAGTACACAGGCCCTTGCCCCAGTGCCAGAGACCAAGTAAGTCTCATTTGCAGTTCAGGTTTTCAAAACTCCTGGGCAATTTGGGGAGACATCCCAGTTGAGAACCACTAATCTTCTGGGGACTGCTGTGATTAGATTTTAGCTCTAGGAAGACGTAAGCAGCAACGTAGAGGATAATCAGGTGGGACACAGCCTAATCTCGGGGTGCTGAGTTAATACACCCCTGCAATACAAGTGAAGTGTGAGGAGGCCTGATGGGAGGTGACAGTGGGCATGCTCTGCTGAGGTGAACATAGCACAGTGTTAGAAGCAGCTGGGTCTGTGCATTGGCCAGATGGGGGGAGGGAATGCGATAACTCTGATATTTAAGCTCAGGCTAAATTGGTTTGTACTGGTTGGTTGGTACTAGTCCTGGCAGAGATGGAAAAAACAGAAAAAGGATCATATTTGAAAGCTCAAATGATGAGTCTGGTTTTGAACATACTGAATTTGAGATGACCCTGGGCAACCTTAGGTGAAGGGTACCAGACAATCAGAAATGTACATCTAGCCCTCATCCCTGGAAACCCATCAATCCTGGCAACCTAGGAAAGTTGGTCACCCTACCACCCTTAAAGAAAAGAGCACAGTGACCTTAGAATGATCATTAGATAGCCTTAGATTTAGCACTTTTAACTGTTCAAAATCCGTTCTAAGGAGATTTTTCACTATGATCCCACTGAAGGATAGAATAATAATTATTATTAACAATAGCTATAATAATGCATTCATTGAGCAATTGCTACATTCTAGGCAATGTGATAAGTTGATGCAACAATGCTGTGAAATTAGTAGTATTATTCCCTAGCAAATGTCTAGTTCCAGTGCCATTTATCTGGACAAAAGTGAAAATCAAGAAACTAACAATTTATTCTATAAATTACAACCAAAGTAATTGGTAAATTTAGAATAGGAAGATACTCCCTTCATACAAATTCCTGTCCTAAACCAATAGCACACATCAGTTTTTATGGTAGAATACTAGAGGCATTCTACTAAAGTCAGGAAGAAAACAAGCCAGCTATCACTGTTATTATTTAATTTTATCCTAGAAGTTTTAGACTCTAAAACAAGAATATTTAAAAGATTAAATAAATAAATATTGGAAGGGTGTCAACATAGTTATTAGTTGCAAATCATGATTGTTTACCCTGAAAAGTTACACAAATCAGATGAAAAACTGCTAGCTCTAATAAAAGACTTTACGTATATATCCAGAAGAAGATGTTTTAATAATAGTAACCACTGGAAATTTCTAGTTGAGGGTTATGGTGGAGTTTTATTTTCTTCTTTTTCTTGTGTTACAGGTGACATGCTAGGGATTTGATGGGACCCAAAAGAACTATCCTGAGAAATTACTCTTCTCAGGATAGTGCAGGCCTTTGAAGAAAGGGGATATAGGGATTTAGGACAACCAATCTTCGAAGGGAGGGCGGAGAGTTTCATTGTCTGGACTGGAGGTAGCCCTTTTATGTTCAAGGACCCCAGAAATAGGGAACTGCTAGACAGGAGCGGCCCCAGGGAGAGAAAGATGGCTAGAGCTTTGGGTACGTAAGCTGCTAGACTCCTGAGCCTGCCCTAACTCAGAGGTCCCTAATCATTCCAACCCCCTGAAGGAGCTGTGCTGGGGAAGATGAAGCACAGAAGAATTGTATTTAGTGTGATCATATAATTTATTGACAAACTTGGGACATTTTTTGTGACTGGAACAGGACGCAGTAATTACGCTAGGTGTCAGCTGAGATGGTCAAGCAGCATATGTGCTTTGTGAATGCGCATTGGGCCAGTGCCAGGGGCTGGGGTGTGCTCGTCCAGCCTGGCTGCACTCTGCAGTGGTTGTTCCTTCTCGTGGTTGCAGCTGACCTTGTGGGATCAGGCTCCTTGGTGACTTTAGGAATCTCAGCTTCTCTCTCACGGAGACATTGTTTGCTAATTCTTGGGTCCATATTGCAGGGAGGAACTGCATCAGATATATACTCATATATACATGTGAAAGTGCACATATATGTGTGTGTGTGTATATGTATATATATATATACACACACACATGTATATATCTGCATTTACATAAGGAGATATACTTAGCTGTATTTTTAAACTTTCATCTGAGAACATATGCCATTTCTATAATAATAGTACACTGAATTTTCCCAGAGCACACCAGTCTATGGGTAGAAATAAGGCCATCTTCTCATTAATTCCCAGTTTTCTCTGGCTCATTTTCCCACACACCGTGACCTCCTAGCCCCTGAGAGTCAGTAGGTGGTGTTATGTGTTAACAGACTGCACTATCTGAGCTGCCCCGAGCTGCTGTGTCAGGAGCCAGCATCTCTGTTGCAATTCTACTGAGCATAGCGGTTCTCTCTGGGTGCCAAAGCTGGGCAGCATTGGAAACTGTTAACTGTGGTTACAGTGGGTGCCTGTGGGGAATAAGCGTGCGAGGGAATACTTCTTAACTGTATGATTTGTTGTGCCTTTTGAAAATTTCTCTATACTTATAGCATTCTTTCAGATATAGAAATAAGTAACACATTTAAATAGCTGTGTAGGAGCCAGCTAGCATGCCTCTCTGGTTTCTGTGTTATATTCTGGTAGAAAAAACCAAAGCAGGCCTGCTTGTGCATCAGTGTGTTCCAAAAGTGCCCTGTCATTTTACTTCTCAGTCCTTGCTCTCCTCAGGGCCAAGACAAACATTTAGAAGACATTTACGGGACAGAATCAAATGCCAGCCACTTGCTCTAATTCTCTTCCTTCTGATGGTTAAGGCTTTGTGCCACAGTGAGTCAAACTCACTCTGCCTGGCTTTTCAGCCTCAGCCCCTGAAAAAAAGACTCCATTGAGTCACTTAGAAACTCACCAGACATTCCCAAGGTGAGTGAACCACCAACAGGGGACCCGACCAAGGGTTAACATGAGTTTGAGGAAAAAGGTTTTTAAAAAAGAAAAGTGCTCTGAGAAGCACCAATTATAAATGAAATTGTTTGTACAACCCTATAAAGGGCTCTTCGTATGCTTAGCCAAACTCCAGGCAGGGTAAACTGTGAGGACATGTTTATGTAGTTAGTGTTACGGTTACAGGAGCAGCATGGGGAAGGCTTAGCTCTTTATTAAAGGGGAAACTTTCTGTCCCTGAGAAGCCTCTAAGAAGTAGGGTTGTCTCAGGGGCCCTGAACACATGTAACAATGCCTGACATGTAGCAAATGCTTAATACGTGTTAGCTTTTAAAATTATTGTTGTAGTTGTTTCCATAAATTCAAGTGACTTAGAATGTCAAAAACTAAAATTCATTTTAAAAATCTGGAGTTTAGGTCTCTCAGGAGACCAACAATGACATCTCAAAGCCATGTGTCATCGTTTTAGCAATAATTACTCCCTTCAGAATGGCAGGATCTTTCAGAAGATTCTCGGACCTAGTTGTTGGAAAGGAACAATGATTAAGGTAATACCGTGGGCTCTGCTGTCACCTAGTGGAATATTAGATTATTATAAGCCGTCCTCAGTTACAACCTCATTGCGATCATTGCCAGCTGGCTCCCATTGACTTGCACTATACAGTTCATCACAATTACAAAACACAGACAGAGTCCATGTCTGTGTTGCCACGCTTTTTTTTTTTTTAATCCTCCCAAAAAGCAAAGGCTCATGATCTTGTGTGAGCTGCCCAGTCAGAAACCAGTGGCTGTAGAGAGCGTTCTTGGCAACTTCCACGTCTCCTGGTCACTAGAACATTGCCGGATGCTGAGGACAGAGGGTCTGGCACATGGTAAGCCTTTGACAACTGCTGGATGAATCTTTGCCACGATCATAACAGACCTAAACAAACAAACAAAATATGCACACAACAAACAATGAAAACTAGAAGCTACTTAATCACGTTCGCTTTAGAGTTTTTAAAGTGTTTTCATATATTATCTTAAGTTAGTCTCAGAAAAACCTACACAATAAAGTATATTTTCCCGTTTTAAAGACGAGAAAATTGCTGCTCGGGAAGGATAACGCAGGAAGTCAAGTGGAAAAATCTAATCTGTCTTCTGACTCCAAATTCTGAGTCCTACCCAGATCAGTACAATGCTTTGCAGGATCCTGTGGGTGGCTCATCAGGGGAGATATTAGGAAAGAAGGGAACATACTGGCTTGTTTTTGAGAGAGGAGAGGGGAACCCTATAGAAGAGAAAGGGCATCCAGGACAGAAGGCAGGACCCTGAGGACCACAGGCTACGAGGTAGGAAAAGACACTCTTTTCCCCCCTTAGGGCTGGAAGATCCCCTGCCCATGGGTTCCTCTGCGCTGTTGCTAATCTGGGAATCTCCCCTTTCCACTTTTGCAAATTTCCATGGGCAGATCCCTTCCAGCTTTAAAAATCAAAAATAAAAATCTGCCTTCACCCAACTGTCACTATGATGCTACAGTTTTGCTCTCATTGTCTTCAAAATAGGGTTATCGGAATTGTAGACTCAGCAATTTCACTCCCAATACACCCAAGCATGATTTTGACACCAATCCCACTGCCTTCCCCCTGGAAGCTGCTGTTGACCAGGTCACCAAGGACCACCTACTTGCCAAATCCAGTGGACTTTGCAGATGTCTGCTTTACTCCTCGGGGCATTCACACTGCTGGCCATGGCCTCCATGCTGAAATTCTGTCCTTCCACAGCTCCTGAGACATGGCACCCCTGGGTTCTCCCTTCATGTGTGCCACTTCTTAGTCTCCTTCATTGTGATACTCTTATTCTCCAAGCTCCCCCCAGAAAAATTCAAAGGAGTACCACCTGACACTTAATTCTATGTCTTAGCCTAAACCTCTCCCCTGAGTCCCTGTCTCATTGGATCTCTTGGAGACACTGTAAATGCACTGAATCCAAATCGTGCCCATCACCTTCTCTCCACCTGCTTCCCAAGCCAGGGACGGAAAAGTTATCAACAGAAAAGTGTAATAGTAAAACAAAATTAGTGGAAGACCTCTGGGCTTAAAGGGAAAATGATGTCATCTTGTTGGGGAGAGAACTTCACCTAAAGACTTAAAAAGACTTAAAAAATTTGTTTCACCTTTCTCTTTTTCAAAAGTCTCAAGCTTATAGGAAAATTACAAAATTAGAACAATAAATTCCCATATATCCTTCACTAAGATTCCCCAATTGCTAATACTTTGCCACATTTGCTTTATCTCTCTCCATACATAACTATATGTATATATATTATAATTTTATTGATGAATCATTCGAGAGCAAGTTGCAGACATCACAACCATCTATTCCTAAATACTTTAGCATCTATCTTTTGAGAAGAGAGACATTCTTTTACATGAAGCAATGATCATTTAGAAAATGTAATGATGATATAACACTATTATGTAATAGGCAGTTCATAAAAATTTTTAGCAGTTGTCCCAATAATGTCCTTTATAACAATGTGGGTTTTTTCCCTAATTGTTCACCCAATAGTGAACTGTGGCTTGTATTTCGTTGTCATAGCTCTTTAATGTCCTTTAATCTGCAATTTTTTCCCCAGCTTTTCTTTGTCTCTTCTGACGTTGGTATTTTTGAAAAGCATAAACCACTTGCTTTATGGCTTATTCTTTTTTTTTTTTTTTTTTTTTTTTTTGCGGTACGCGGGCCTCTCACTGTTGTGGCCTCTCCCGTTGCGGAGCACAGGCTCCGGACGCGCAGGCTCAGCGGCCATGGCTCACGGGCCCAGCCGCTCCACGGCATGTGGGATCTTCCCGGACCGGGGCACAAACCCGTATCCCCTGCATCGGCAGGCGGACTCTCAACCACTGCGGCACCAGGGAAGCCCTACGGCTTATTCTTGAATTTGGGTTTGCCTGATAATTTTCTCATGATTAAATTCTGGTTATACACTTTTGGAGGAATGTTACATAAGTGATGTTGTGACCTTGGTGCATCTTATCAGGAAACGTGTGATACCAGTTTATCCCATCGATGATTACTTTGCTACAGTGTTGCCTACTGTAAAAGTAATTTTTTCCTCTTATAGTTAATAATCTGTGAGGAGAAATTTTCAGAATGTGTGAATATGCTCATCCCTAACAGACTTCCACCTAATCATTTTAGCATTCCTTGATAATTCTTATCTAAGCCAAATATTGGTATCATGGTTTAAAAATGGTGATTTTCTATTATTCCTTCTACATTTATTAGTTGACGTTCAACTATAAAGAACAGCCTTCCTGCCATCCTTATTATTTGTTTCTTTTTCTTTTTTTAGTATCATTAAGGACTCATGGATTCTTGGTTGGTTTTTTTCCCCAATGTGTTATAATCCATTACTATCATTATTCTTTATTATTATTATTTTGCTCAAATTGTCAGTGATTTGGCCAGTAGAAATCCATCCACGCTTCCTCCTCTGTCTTTTTTACATGCCCCATTTTTTGTCCATTTTTTAATTGAAGTATGGTTGATTTACAGTGTTGTATTGCAGGTGTACAGTGAAGTGATTAGTATATATATACTGAATATATATATATATATTCTTCTTCAGATTCTCTTCCATGTAGATTATTACAAGATACTAAATATAGTTCCCTGTGCTATACAGTAGGTCCTTATTATTTATCTATTTTATATATAGTATTATGTATCTATTAATCCCAAACTCCTAATTTATTCCTCCTCCACCTTTCCCTCTGGTAAACCATAAGATTACTTTCTATGTCTGTGACTCTGTTTCTGTTTTGTAAATAAGTTCATTTGTATCATTTTTTAAAATTCTACGTAAGTGATATCATATGATATTTGTCTTTCTCTGTCTGACTTACTTCACTCAGTATGACAATCTCTAGGTCCATCCATGCTGCTGCGAATGGCATTATTTTGCTCTTTTTTATGGCTGAGTAATATTCCGTTGTATATATACACCACAACTTCTTTATCCATTCATCTGTCTTTGGACACTTAGGTTGCTTCCATGTCTTGGCTATTGTAAATAGTGCTGCTATGAACACTGGGGTGCATGTATCTTTTCAAATTAGAGTTTTTGTCTTTTCCTGATATTTTCTAAGGAGTGGGATTGTTGGATCATATGGTAATTCTATTTTTAGTTTTTTAAGGAACCTCCATACTGTTCTCCACAGTCAAGTCCCATATTTTTTTAAAGATTTTCTGCACACAAAATGTTCTAGTCTTATCTTGTACTTTTTTATGTGTGTGTGTGGTACATGGGCCTCTCACTGTTGTGGCCTCTCCCATTGTGGAGCACAGGCTCCAGACGAGCAGGCTCAGCGGCCATGGCTCACGGGCCCAGCCACTCGGCAGCATGTGGGATCTTCCCGGACCGGGGCATGAACCCGTGTCCCCTGCATCGGCAGGCGGACTCTCAACCACTGCGCCACCAGGGAAGCCCTTATCTTGTACTTTTGACTCAGCTATTTTTAATGGGGAATGATATTTAAACACCAAGAGCTACATGGTACTGCTACATCTGTTCATTGCTATCGGGGTAGCATTACTTCTAGGTTTCTTCAGCAAACTGACCTGGGAAATATATACACATATACAGATTATTTTTTAATTTTTTAAAATTATGATTTCATACTGATATCTCTAATTTTAAGCAAATAGCATAGGTTCTTCCTTATTTCTCCCCATTCCATAAATTGTACTTCCTTTTCCCCACATGGAAAACCTGGCCCTCCAGAAGCATCACTATATTTACTCATTTGCTCAGTCCTAAAATGCACACAAAATAGTTTCAGAATTGCTACACCCATATCACTACAAAAACAATATATGTTTGCATTTCTGTTTTTCTTTCGACTGAGGGTATATATCTAAGTACTGTGTTCCAAATGACTTGGGTTCATTCTCTTTTTTCCCCCTTCTGTGTAGTTCTGTCATCCATTTGATATACTGTTAACTTAATTTGTTTCTGTTTTTATTTAATTCAATTTTTATTCAGTTCCTCTCCACAACCTTTTTGTGGAGAGGAACTGGACTTTCCTGGTGGTGCAGTGATTGAGAATCCACCTGCCAATGCAGGGGACACGGGTTCGAGCCCTGGTCCGGGAGGATCCCACATGTCGCGGAGCAACTGGGCCCGTGCGCCACAGCTGCTGAGCCTGCGCGTCTGGAGCCTTGCTCCGCAACAGGAGAGGCCGCGATAGTGAGAGGCCCGCGCACCGCGATGAAGAGTGGCCCCCGCTCGCCGCAACTAGAGAAAGCCCTTGCACGGAAACGAAAACCCAACACAGCATAAATAAATAAATAAATAAATAGATAGATAGATTTAAAAGAAAAACAAACTTTTTGATTTAATTTTTTTATAAACTTTCTTTTTAAAAAAATTTATTTATTTATTTTTACAGCTGTGTTGGGTCTTCATTGCTGCACACGGGCCTTCTCTAGTTGCAGTGAGTGGGGGCCACTCTTTGTTGCAGTGCGCGGGCCTCTCATCGCGGTGGCCTCCCTTCGTTGCAGAGCACGGGCTCCAGGTGTGCGGGCCTCAGTAGTTGTGGCTCACAGACTCAGCAGTTGTGGCACGCGGGCTTAGTTGCTCCGCGGCATGTGGGATCCTTCCAGACCGGGGCTCGAACCCATGTCTCCTGCACTGGCAGGCAGATTCCCAACCACTGCACCACCAGGGAAGCCCAAGATTTAATTTTTAAGTATGCAAAATACTAACATGCTTCCAAAAGTTAAAACTGTATACAAAAAAATAGTATACTCAGAGAAGTGTCATTCTATCTCCTGTCCTTTCTACCCCACTCTAGGTAAACATTTCTCTTAGTTTGTGGTTTATCTTTCCTAAGTTTCTTTTTTGCAATAAATGAAGTTATGTGTGTATATTTTTTTCTCTTCTTTCGCACAAAACACGCAATATACTCAATATATTCTTTTCTGCCTGTGGAATTTGTACAAAGTACAAGTTGAAGCTTCTACTTTTTCTTAAGGGTAGGAAGGCGAGATCAATGGTTTTCATGTCAAGGAAAAAACCTTAATGGTACTTTCTTAAATGGAAAAAAATTGTCTAGACCTATGGTTCTCACAGTATGATTCTTGGAGCAGCTTCATGGCAACACCTGGTAACTTATTAGATGTACAGGTTCCCCAGCTGCATTGCATACCTACTGAATCAGAAACTCTAGGGTTGGGCCCTCCAGATAATTCTGTTGTGTGCTAAAGTTTGAGAACCAATGGTCTAGGAATAGCCTAGGAAAGAGGAAGTTGAGAAAATAACATTTACCTTTCCTTGAGTGCTCGCTTGGTACCAAGCACAGTTATAAGCATCTTACATATGTATATTCCTCATATAACCCTCATGATAGCCCCAGTCAGTAGAGCTGTTGGTTATTCCAAGTTACAGATGGGGAAACTGTGGTACAGATTTGAAACCTGGGCAGAATGGCTTTAAAACCCATAAGCTTAACCATTATTCTATGCTGCTTCTCAGCTTAGCATCAGATAAAATGAGAACTAAAATTCTCTCCATAGAAGAGTAGTAGACTGGCTGCCTGGAGGACAGTTAACAAGTGTCTCTGGTACTGAGAGAGTTGGAGAAATGTTTGGCTAGAGGGAGGTGAAAGGAGTCCAGGAAATGATGGCAGGCAGGGCTTTGTGAAAGAGCTGAGATTGTCACACGTGAGATAATCACTGTGGTGGGGACAGCAGAGGGTCTTTAAAGTCAGTGCCTTCTACCAGTTGATTTCCAATTGTTTCCCATCTTGTGTTTTGCTGCATCCCCACACCCTCACCCCCTGTCATTCAGGAGGAGTCTAGTGCATGTAACATCCATGGTTGGCACTGCTTTAGATGGAAGGCAGGGGTAGCGGGGTCCAGGCATGTGGAAAGCAGTGTGGAAAAGGCCAGCAGCTGTGGGAGACCAGGGAGTAAACAGGGATAATGAATTCACTGGGAGCAGGGACTTAGCATCCAGGTTCTCCCAAAGGGTATTTAGTGAAGCCACAAGACTCACCAACGGTACAATGAGACAAATATCATGTATAGGAAGTAAAAGAAATATCACCCACTTTCCAACCCTGAGCATTGGTGGGAAGAGGCAGAAGTAGCGAGCGAGAGGAGAAAAAGACGTGTGCGTCCCAGTAGACCTCATTTGTGTCTGGACTGGGGACAACTCATCAGGTCAGTAGGAGCATTACCGCCCTTTCTCATTCAGGCCTTTGGGGCAGGTCTCACATCTAGTGGTGTGTTCACAGAGGGAGACCGTGAGATTTAACTCTCCTGAGACCTTTCAGTTCCCATATCGAATAGACGCTGAGTGGAAAGCCATTGGGTCCGCCATCAGGTCAGCCATGGCAGGTCACAATAGACGTCAGGAGTAGACTGTCAAGCCCACAGGCTAGAGAGAGAATGTGGCAAAGACTCGGGTCCGCCGGAGGACAGGAGGCACTTTGCAAGAGGCACTTCCCTGGAGACTGCAAGAGGGAGAGGACGCACAGCTTGAGGACCTCAACTGTTGCCCCTGCCTCACATCCTATACCGCCCCACCTGTTTTGGAACTGAAACAGAAGTAAGGGAGGACAGTCTGAAAAGCTGAGCATTTTGTGGGTATCAGGTCCTGCCCAATCTTGGCACTACCTGCATTGTCCTCACAGTGGCAGTGTAGCCTTAATTAGCGGATGCTTCTCACCCGGCCACGTGGAAAAGAGCACTGTCCTGGCACTGCTTAGCTGGGATGCTGCATACAGCCTGCATCCTTTGAAAAGAAACACTAGCAGTTCTGCCATATAGTGCGATTAAGACTCCAGCCATTCACTCACTCACTCATTCATTTATTCTGTTTTTTTTTTTTTTTCCATGTAGCTGCCATGCACTGAAAGGCTGCTATTTGAAGGGGACTGCAAGAGTTGCTGGGGATACAGAGACTTAAAAAAAATCTTTTTACATCGTGCTCCAGGACCTCCAGGAGCTTAATACTGAGTGAGAGATTTGAAAATGGCGAATACCCTGTAACGGTGGTGAGGGCTTAATATGGTAATGGTGGGAGTGAAGTGCGTAATGCAGGACAGAATCCTTCAGGCCTCTTCCTAAATATGGCTTTTGCAGGGGTGCTTTCCCAGGCCCCCAGACCAGGTTATGTAACCCTGGTCACTGGTGTGTCAGAGCCTGCAGTTGTCCTGTTGTAACACCCAGCACATTGCAGTGTTATTCCTTGTTTGTCTATCTTTCCTGATAGATGGAACCAGCTTCTCAAAGACAGGGACCATCTCTGTCTTGTTTCTCACTACATCCCCAGCACGTATCCTAAAGTATGTTCATATTCACAGTAGGTGCTCAATAAATGCTTATTGAATGAAGACTAACCCAAGCACAATTGTTCTATGAAACTCAAGTGCAAGAAACATTACCTCTTTATATTTCTAAATCAAATCAAATATCAACTTACCAAGATTCACAGCAAGTCCAGTATTAGTTTATTATTTTTAAAAAGTCTTTCCACCTCCTACAGTTCATAGCAAAATCCCAGGGTTAAGAGAGTTATGCAGTTGAGGGAAGTGGAGGTAAAGGGCCTTTTGTGCTGTACAGTGAAGCTCTGGTCTTTTGCAACCAGTTGGGCTCGCTGCTCTGGGAGGATTACACTATACCCCTCACCCCCATTATTCTGATCCCTGCCAGCAGGACTCCCTTCTAAATCCTGTCCCTCTCCAACACTGCCTACAAATGGTGCACAGGTACAAGGTGAGGCCCAGAACACACACCCCCTCTACCCTTCCCAGTGCCTGAGAAGTCTTCTCAAGGGCGGGACCACTCCCCACTTTCCCTCCCCTCCCCACTTAGATAATCATCCTTGCTGTGGTCTTGGGATGGGGAGAGAAAAATACTTTCCAAATTAATGCTGATGAATTTACAGCTTCAAAAAGACAAGATACCAGTTAACTCAACAGCTCTCCCTGTTACCCAATGAACGAATGTGTATTTTTGTGGAGCAGTCTTTTATAAAGACATTCCATAGTTCTGTCTTCAGGTAACTGTGCTTCTGTAAGTCAACAAGTACCCATTACTTCTGGGCTAGTAATTTCTTTTGATACCAGAAACGAATACCTACTTCCTGGTGAGGATTAATGGAGATAATGTCTTTGAATGCACTTTGGGAACCAAAAGTACTATACAAATGTAGAACAGTGTTGGTATTAGCTAATGATTTCTGCATTTTACAGCTAAAGGAGAGATGGCATGACAAGTGACCTTTTTGGGGTCCTTTCCAATTCTCCCATGATAGCTTTTTTGCTAAAAACTGTCCTTCAGTGATCCATTATTCTAGAACACTTTGTATTCCCTAAAGAAAAAAAACCAAACAAAACTATGCTTCAGTGTTTACTTCTTTTTCTTTCTTTCTTACTGGCTCTTAATTCTCACTCGAGATTCTGAGGTACTTCAGCTAAAACCACTTGTGAGGGAAGTAGACAAAGGGATTTTTTGGGCCCCTTTTAATTTTAAGATTTCATGATTTATCAAAATGCCTATATGCTAACGATAGCAAAAGCCTGATCTCTCATTCATTCATTCCTACATTCACTTGAATAATATTTATTTGGCACTTACTCTGTTTATAATACCATTCTAAACATTTCTTATATTTATAATTGGCCACAAACATACCTATGTAATATTCTGATAACACCTGAAATTTAGCTCTCAGCCTTCTCCCCACACCATAATCCCCACCACTGTACCTTCTTCATTGAGCCCCACTCACAGCTATGTTGTGCTTTTTCTCTGCTTTATCTCAGTGTCGTTGGATGCCTTGCTGCTAATGTGCCTCCACTTCTATATCAAGGGTCTTGACTGTTACACTGTTTATTGTGTTTATATTGGTTGTTAGAGGAGAACATTCAGAAACTCTGAGATAAAACAGTGAGAAGTAGAGCACTGAAAGAAAAGCCACAGAATAAAAACCTAGTGAGATATAAAATAAAAGTGTTGATCTCATGGAGTGGAATCTTTTTTTTTTTTTTTCTTAACCACAGAAATATCAGTTTTGACCTGGCTAAGCACAGAGTTCCATCTGGGTCACATATTCAGGTTTAATGTACACTTTGGCATTGTGTATAGAGAAGGACGATTTAATTTTGAATAAAGGTGGCCCATCAATGGGCTGTTTGTACTGTTATGTTATCTCCCATGTCATTCCTCACTTCTGTTGTTATGGAAACTGATTTGCTCCCCCTTTTCTTGAATTATGATCCCTATTTCATCTAGTTTGGTGTGAGTGGTCACTCTTTTACAATGTGACCCTGTTTTCTAGTCATAGCTTTCATGCAGGGAAGATATCTTCTGTGGGAACTTTAGAGCTAGGATTGGAAGGGAGAGGATGGTGGCTCCCTGCTTTCCTGTAAAACTCGGGAGCACTGGGCAGTCAGACACCAGCATATGGATTGTGAAAGCAAAACGTGATGCTGATGGAGTAGTAACTATAACTAACATGTGTTGAGTCCCTTCCATGGTACAGGCATGGATGGGAGTGCTTGACAAGTATCACACTTTGACTTCTCATGTGCATTTCCTCAATGAGGGCCCTGAAGCACAGAGAGGTTCAGTTACCTGCTCAAGGTGAAACAGAAGCTGGTGGATCTTGGCTATCATCCCCAGGATTCTGGCTCTTGGATCCACGTATAACCACTCTGCTCTATGACCTCTTATGTTTTCTGGGTCTTGATCCCATCGGTTTCTGCCTCCTTTTTCATCGTCTAATTATGACCTCACTTTTTTTCTGGAACTGTCTGCCTTCCCGCAACCTTGGTTTTGCCCATTTGAGTCATTTGAGTCCAGTTCATTTCCCCACCACCCCCCTGCCAAACACACACACACACACACACACTCTTGCAGCTACTCAGGGAAACAACCCTCGCAGTTCAGTATGGCCTCTAGGAATTTCCTGGTAAGGAGCAGCTCCCTTGCAGAAGTGGGACCTAAACAAAACCTTGGCAATGCAGCATATGTTCAGTTGTTCTAAGTCAGGATCAATCTGGTTCAGGCACAGCTGAATCCAGGTACAGCTTTATCCAGAATATCTTACAATACCTCTTGTGCACTGCTCTCCTCGTCTCCTATCTTTGCAAATTAGTATTATTATTCCCTAGCAAATGTCTAGTTCCAGTGCCATTTATCTAGACAAAAGTGAAAATCAAGAAACTAACAATTTATTCTCTAAATTACAAACAATACAGTTCCAGCTAGGTTTTCTGATGCTTGCATCCAAGAGACTCTTCACTAACATAGAGAGATGCATTAATGCATTAACTTGTTGAAGTCACGAGTAAAGATTGAGCCCAGAGCCCATGCTCTTACCTCCTATGCTACACTGCAGGAAGGGGCAGATTTGGAGGTGAATTTGGAAATATATATAAGATTAGAATTAATAAACAAAAATAAAATAGACTTGAGAACCAGAACAATGTCCATCTAGTGTTTGTGATGAATCCTAGGCAAATAATGGCTGCTAGAGAAATAAAAGGGATAATATCCTAAAACAAATATATTAGATTTGGTCCCTTCTGAGAATCTGTGTACACAGCCATGACTTTGCATCATATCCTTTTTATCTGGTGTAGCAAGATCTGTGTCCCTTTAATTTTTTGTGTGAAGTTCTCAACAGAGAGGCCAGTATAGAGACATTAGTATGATGAAGTGATATAAATCAATGATTCTCAACCTGGGTACCACAGACCTGTGCAGAGGGGACTTAAAAATATTGCCCAGGGTCCATGAACCCATAGTCATAGTGTCTGGCTAGAAGTAGATCTCAATAAGGCTTTGTGAATGAATGAATGAATGAATATGCACATAAAGCATTACCAGTGAAATTACAAATGAAATATTTGGCTCATATAAATACATTCTACTGTTTGACAAATAGATGCTATTGTGATTAATAAAATAAAAATTTATTAAAAGGCTTTATTGATTTAATAAAATCTTCCCCCCTCCCATTAACAAATCTCCAAGTAACAGCTACCAAAATGCCTAATTCCTGAGGCTGAAAATTGTTTATATTAAAAATGCATTATTAAACTTGGAAAGGTTAGAGGCCCCTGTACAAATTATGTTTCTTGAAGACAGAAATCCGTCCCCTTGCATGAGTACATGCAGAGCACTCAAAATTATATAATGAGTAGAATACATGGCTGACAATAAATCATATTCATGAGAATATGAGAGTAAATAATTTTAAATTTATGATTTAAAAACATTTTATTGTCAAATGTAACCTACATTCATACAAATGCATATAAGTACATTTTTCCAAATATTTATAAAGTGAACACCCTGCAGTCATTGCAGAATAACAAATAGAACATTACCAGCCTTCCAGACCCTCCCCGCATATGTGTCATGTCCTGGTCACAAACCCTCCCCTTTCCTCAAAGATAAACACTATTCAAGATTGAATGATAATCATATCATTACTTTTAAAATAGTTTTTCCTTCAATATATGCATGCCTAAGCTAAGTAGTTGAATTTTGACTATTTTTTAACTCTATTTAAATGGAATATATTGTGTGCATTCTTTTGTGTTCTGTTTTCTGCTCAGTATTAAATTTGTATGATTCATCCATGCTGTTGTACATAGCTGCAGGTTTTTAAAATTGTCTTTACCCTTATTTTTTGCAGTACAATATTCCATACTGTGTCTATACTATAGTTATTCATTCTACTGTAGATGACATTTAAGTAGTTTCCAGTTTGGAGAAATACAAGTTTAACAGAAGCATTTAATTAATATATATTTCATGTAATTACTGATAACGTTTGGGTTTAAATATACCACCTCATTTTGTGCTTCTATTTGTCCCACCAATCCTCTTTATTATTCTCCCCTTTATTGTCTTTTTTGGATTGAATATTTTTTATCATTCTATTTTTATTTCAATGAGTTTAGGACATGCGCCTGCTGTTTCCATTCTTGTAGTGGTTTCCTAAATATTACAACATTTACACTTAAATTATAAACCTCTAAAATTAATTAATACTTTACCCCCTTCATAATATAACCTTAGAACCGTAGAACATTTTTATCCATTTTTCTAACACACACAACATAAATGTTATCATGTATTTTCTTTTTTTTTTAAGATTTATTTTAATGTGGTCCATTTTTAGTCTTTATTGAACTTGTTACACTATTGCTTCTGTTTTTATGTTTTGGTTTTTTGGCCTCCGGTCATGTGGGATCTTAGCTCCCCAACCAGGGATCGAACACACACCCCCTGCATTGGGAGGTGAAGTCTTAACCACTGGACTGCCAGGGAAGTCCCCTATCATCATGTATTTTCATTCTTTCTTTGTTTTTAACCTAATGCATTATTATTATTTATACTCACTTATTTATCACTTTATTTGCTCTTGAGTTCTTTTTGCTTCTCAGACCTTCCATCTGGGATTACTTTTCTTCTACCTGAGGTATATTGTTTAGAATTTCCTTTAGTGAGGGTTTGCTCATATTAAACTCTGTCTGATGTCCTTGAGCTAAAAATATGTCTTTTCTCCTCATTTTTGAAATAAAAAGTAGGTATAATATCCTAGATTAGCAGTTAATTTCAACACACTGAAAATATTCTGTGTTCCGTTTTGTGGCTGAGTAGTCAGCTTTTGGTCCAACTATTACTCTATTACTAATACTACTAAAAGTAGTATTTTAGGAGATTGGTTCAAGATGGCAGAGTAGAAGGACGTGTGCTCACTCCCTCTTGCGAGAGCACCAGAATCAACTAACTCTGAACAGTCATCGACAGGAAGACACTGGAACTCACCATAAAAGATACCCCACATCCAAAGACAAAGGAGAAGCCACAATGAGATGGTAGGATGGGCACAATCACAATAAAATCAAATCCCATAACTGCTGGGGGGGTGACTCACAAACTGGAGAACAACTATACCACAGAAGTCCACCCACTGGAGTGAACGTTCTGAGCCCCACGTCAGGCTTCCTAACCTGGAGGTCTGGCAATGGGAGGACGAATTCCCAGATAATCAGATTTTGAAGGCTAGCAGGATTTGATTGCAGGACTTCAGTAGGACTTGGAGAACCAAAGACTCTACTCTTGGAGGGCACACACAAAGTAGTGTGCGCATTAGGGCCTGGAGAAAGGAGCAGTGACCCCACAGGAGACTGAACCAGACCTACCTGCTAGTGTAGGATGGTCTCCTGCATAGGCAGGGGGTGGCTATGGCTCACTGCAGGGACAAGGACACTGGCAGCATAAGTTCTGGGAAGTACTCCTTGGCATGAGCCCTCCCAGAGTCCACCATTAGCCCCACCAAAGAGCCTGTAGCCTCCAGTTCTGGGTCACCTCAGGCCAAACAAGCAACAGGGAGGGAACCCAGCCCCACCCATCAGCAGACAAGCTGATTAAAGTTTTACTGAGCTCTGCCCACCAGAGCAACACCCAGCTCTACCAACCACCAGTCCCTGCCATCAGAAAGCTTGCACAAGCCTCTTAGATATCCTCATCCACCAGAGGGCAGACAGCAGAAGCAAGAAGAACCACAATTCTGCAGCCTGTGGAACGAAAACCACACAGAGAGATAGACAAAATGAAAAGGCAGAGGGCTATGTACCAGATGAAGGAACAAGATAAAACCAAAGGAAAATAATTAAAGGAAGTGGAAATAGGCAACCTTCCAGAAAAAGAATTCAGTATAATGATAGTAAAGATGATCCAGGACCTCAGAAAAAGAATGGAGGCAAAGACTGAGAAGATGCAAGAAATGTTAACAAAGACCTAGAAGAATTAAAGAACAAACACCTGGAAGAATTAAAGAACAAACAAAAAGTGATGAACAATACAATAACTGAAATGAAAAATACACTAGAAGGAATCAATAGCAGAATAACTGAGGCAGAAGAACAGATAAGTGACCTGGAAGACAGAATGGTGGAATTCACTGCCACAGAACACAATAAAGAAAAAAGAATGCACAGAAATGAAGACAGCCTAAGAGACCTCTGGGACAACATTAAATGCACTAACATTTGCATTTTAGGGGTACCAGAAGGAGAAGAGAGAGAGAAAGGACCTGAGAAAATATTTGAAGAGATTATAGTCAAAAAGTTCCCTAACATGGGAAAGGAAATAGCCACCCAAGACCAGAAAGTGCAGAGAGTCCCAGGCAGGATAGGCCCAAGGAGAAACACGCCAAGACACATAGTAATCAAATTGACAAAAGTTAAAGACAAAAATTATTGAAAGCATCAAGGGAAAAATGACAAATAACATACAAGGGAACTCCCATAAGGTTAACAGCTGATTTCTCAGCAGAAACTCTACAAGCCAGAAGGGAGTGGCATGATATATTTAAAGTGATGAAAGGGAAGAACGTAAAACCAAGATTACTCTACCTGGCAAGGATCTAATTCAGATTCGACAGAGAAATCAAAAGCTTTACAGACAAGCAAAAGCTAAGAGAATTCAGCACCACCAAACCAGCTCCACAACAAATGCTGAAGAAACTTCTCTAAGTGGGAAACACAAGAGAAGAAAAAGACCTACAAAAACAAACACAAAACAATTAAGAAAATGGTAATAGGAACATACACAGAGAAAATTACCTTAAATGTGAATGGATTAAATGCTCCAACCAAAAGACACAGGCTTGCTGAATGGATACAAAAACAAGACCCATATATATGCTGTCTACAGGAGACCCACTTCAGACCTCAGGACACATACAGACTGAAAGTGAGGGGATGGAAAAAGATATTCCATGCAAATGGAAATCAAAAGAAAGCTGGAGTAGCAATACTCATATCAGATAAAATAGACTTTAAAATAAAGACTGTTACAAGAGACAAGGAAGGACACTATATAATAATCAAGGGATCAATCCAAGAAGAAGATAACGCAATTATAAATATGTATGCACCCAACATAGGAACACCGCAATACATAATGGAAATGCTAATAGCTATAAAAGAGGAAATCAACAGTAACACAGTAATAGTGGGGGACTTTAACACCTCACTTACACCAATTGACAGATCATCCAGACAGAAAATTAATAAGGAAATACAAGCTTTAAATGACACAATAGACCAGATAGATTTAATTGATATTTATAGGACATTCCATCCAAAACCAGCAGATTACACTTTCTTCTCAAGTGCACATGGAACATTCTCCAGGATAGTTCACATCTTGGGTCACAAATGAAGCCTCAATAAATTTAAGAAAATTGAAATCATATTAAGCACTTTTCTGACCAAAACAGTATGAGATTAGAAGTCAATTACAGGGGAAAAAAATGTAAAAAACACAAACACATGGAGGCTAAACAACACATTACTAAATAACCAAGAGGTCACTGAGGAAATCAAACAGGAAATCAAAAAATACCTAGAGGAGCTTCCCTGGTGGCACAGTGGTTGAGAGTCCGCCTGCTGATGCAGGGGACACGGGTTCGTGCCCCGGTCCGGGAAGATCCCACATGCCGCGGAGCGGCTGGGCCCGTGAGCCATGGCCGCTGAGCCTGCATGTCTGGAGCCTGTGCTCCGCAACGGGAGAGGCCACAACAGTGAGAGGCCCACGTAACGCAAAAACAAAAACAAACAAAAAAAACCTAGAGACAAATGACAACAAAAACACTATGATCCAAAACCTATGGGATGCAGCAAAGCAGTTCTAAGAGTGAACTTTATAGCAATACAAGTCTACCTCAAGAAACAAGAAAAATCTCAAATAAACAACCTAACCTTACATCTGAAGCAACTAGAGAAAGAACAAGCAAAACGCAAAGTTAGTATCAATAGAAAGAAAGAAATCATAAAGATCAGAGCAGAAATAAATAACATAGAAACAAAGTGTACAATGGCAAAGATCAATAAAACTAAAAGCTGGTTCTTTGAGAAGATTAAAAAAATAGATAAACCTTTAGCCAGACCCATCAAGAAAAAGAGGGAGAGGACTCAAATCAATAAAATTAGAGGGTTTCCCTGGTGGCGCAGTCATTGAGAATCTGCCTGCCAATGCAGGGGACATGGGTTCGAGCCCTGGTCTGGGAGGATCCCACATGCCGCGGAGCAACTGGGCCCGTGGGCCACAATTACTGAGCCTGCGCGTCTGGAGCCTGTGCTCTGCAACAAGAGAGGCCGCGATAGTGACAGGCCCGCGCACGGTGATGAAGAGTGGCCCCCACTTGCCACAACTAGAGAAAGCCCTTGCACAGAAACGAAGACCCAACACAGCCATAAATAAATAAAGCAAACCAATAGGTAATCTTTAAAAATAAATAAATAAATAAAAAATCAAATTAGAAGTGAAAAAGGAGAAGTTACAACGGACACTGCAGAAATACAAAGCATCGTAAGAGACAAGCAACTCTATGCCAATAAATGGACAACTTGGAAGAAATGGACAATTCCTTAGAAAACTATAACCTTCCAAGACTGAACCAGTAAGAAATAGAAAACATGAAGAGATCAATCACAAGTAATGAAATTGAAACTGTGATTTAAAATCTTCCAACAAACAAAAGTCCACGACCAGATGGCTTCATAGGTGAATTATATCAAACATTTAGAGAAGAGCTAACACCCATCCTTCTCAAACTCTTTCCAAAAATTGGAGAGGGTGGAACACTCCCAAACCATTCTACGAGGCCACCATCACCCTGATACCAAAACCAGACAAAGATACTACAGAAAAAGAAAATTACAGACCAATATCACTAATGAATATGGATGCAAAAATCCTGAACAAAATACTAGCATACAGAATCCAACAGTACATTAAAAGGATCATAGACCATGGTCAAGTGGGAGTTATCCCAGTGATGCAAGTATTCTTCAGTATACGCAAATCAATCAATGTAATACACCGTATTAACAAACTGAAGAATAAAAACCATATGATCATCTCAATAGATGCAGAAAAAGCTTTTGACAAAATTCAACACCCATTTATGATAAAAACTCTCCAGAGAGTGGACATAGAGGGAACCTAACTCAACATAATAAAGGCCATATACAACAAACCCAAAGCAAACATCATTCTCAATGGTGAAAAACTGAAAGCATTTCCTCTAAGATCAGGAACAAGACAAGGATGTCCACTCTCACCACTGTTATTCAACACAGTTTTGGAAGTCCTACCCACGGCAATCAGAGAAGAAAAAGAAATAAAAGGAATTCAAATGGAAAATAAGAAGTAAAACTATCACTGTTTGCAGATGACATGGTACTATACATAGAGAATCCTAAGGATGCCACCAGAAAATTACTAGAGATAATCAATGAATCTGGTAAAGTTGCAGGATACAAAATTAATGCACAGAAATCTCTTGCATTCCAGTACACTAATGATGCAAAATCTGAAAGAGAAATTAAGGAAACACTCCCATTTACCATTGCAACAAAAAGAATAAAATACCTAGGAATAAACCTACCTAAGGAGACAAAGGGCCTGTATGCAGAAAACTATAAGACACTGATGAAAGAAATTAAAGATGACACAAACAGATGGAGAGATATACCATGTTCTTGGATTGGAAGAATCAACATGTGAAAATGACTATACAGCCCAAAGCAATCTACAGATTCAATGAAACCTCTATCAAATTACCAATGGCAGTTTTTACAGAACTAGAACAAAAAATCTTAAAATTTGTATGGAGACACAAAAGACCCCGAATAGCCAAAGCAGTCTTGAGGGAAAAAAACAGAGCTGGAGGAATCAGACTCCCTGACTTCAGACTAGATTACAAAACTACAGTAATCTAGACAATATGATACTGGCACAAAAACAGAAATATAGATCAATGCAATAGGATAGGGAGCCCAGAGATAAACCCATGCACCTATGGTCAACTAGTCTATGACAAAGGAGGCAAGGATATACAATGGAGAAAAGACAGTCTCTTCAATAAGTGGTGCTGGGAAAACTAGACAGCAACATGTAAAGGAATGAAATTAGAACACTCCCTAATACCATACACAAAAATAAACTCAAAATGAATTAAAGACCTAAATGTAAGACTGGACACTATAAAACTCTTAGAGGAAAACATAGGAAGAACACTCTTTGACATAAATCACAGCAAGATCTTTTTTGACCCACCTCCTAGAATAATGGAAGTAAACCAAAAATAACAAGTGGCACCTAATGAACCTTAAAAGCTTTTGCACAGCCAAGGAAACTATAAACAAAATGAAAAGACAACCCTCAGAATGGAAGAAAATATTTGTAAATGATTCAACGGATAACGGCTTAATCTCCAAAATATATAAACAGCTCATGCAACTCAATGTTAAAAAACCAACAACCCAGTCAAAAAATAAGCAGAAGACCTAAATAGACATTTCTCTAAAGAAGACATATAGATGGCCAAGAGACACATGAAAATAAGTGATGCTCAACATCACTAATTATTAGAGAAATGCAAATCAAAACTACAATGAGTTATCACCTCACATACAGAGTGAAGTATGTCAGAAAGAGAAAATCAAATATCATACATTAACACACATATGTGGAATCTAGAAAAATGGTAACAAATGAACCAGTTTGCAGGGCAGAACTAGAGACATAGATGTAGAGTAGAAACATATGGACACCAAGGGGGAAAAGTTGGGGGTTGGGGAGTGGTGGTGGTGGGATGAATTGGGAGATTGGGATTGACATATATACACTAATATATATAAAACAGATAACTAATAAGAACCTGCTGCATAAAAAAATAAACTTCAAAAAAAAGTAGTATTTTATCTGTGTTAACTTTTAAGATTTTTCTGCCGTTGTATTCTGCAATTTCACTTTGATTTGTCTATGATTCATTTATTCCTATTTATCCTTCTTATGATTGTTTGTGCTTCCTGAAACTATGTATTATTTTCTTCAGTTTTGGAAAATTCTTAGCTGTTATCTTTCAGCCCACTTTCTTGATCCTCTTTTTTCTGAAATTCCAATTAAATGTATGTTAGACCTTTTTTTTTAGATATAATTAATGTATCATTTTATTCTTCATGTTTCTCAATTCCTCTTCCATATTTTCATCTTTTTTCTCTATGTGCTTCATTCTTTTTAATTTCTTCAGTTGTTTCTTCCAGTTTAGTAATTTTATCTTCAGCTGTTTCCATCTCTAAGTCTGTACACTGCGTTTCTAATATCAAATATATATATATGTATATACACACACAAACACATATATATATATAATTTCTAGAAGTTCTATTTAGTTCTTTTTCAAATGTGTTATATCCCTTTTCATAGTTTCTGTTCCATAAAATATTTTCAGACTTGTCTTTTATTTCTTTTAAAAACATCAGCATAGTTGCTTTATTATATCTATTTGGTAATTTTGATATTTGAAGTCCTTGTGGGTTTCTTCCCCCCTGGTCCAATCACAATGTTTATATAGGTAAAATTTAGTTAAAATGAACAATATTAGTTCATTAGTTCATAAAAGTTCATTAGTTCAATCCTTTTTCAAAAGAAATAGGGAACAGAAAGCTGGAGTTAGAACTAATATAGCAAGGGAGTATCACAGACAGGCAATTGATAGACTGATGGGGTTAGTTGGAACAGCAGAGAGATTTTCCTACCTATAAAAGATTCTGAATTTTTGATTCTGACCCTAATTATATTTTATCTTCTGCCCTCTCCATCTCCTCCCCCACCCCACCTCCCAAAAAAGTGACATCTAGGACAATCTCTCTGTTTTTCTCTTCTCCACAGAGCACTTGCTGCTATGACTATGAGATTAAGCCTGACCACAACCCTGCAGTTAGCTCTGAAAATAGCCCCTCAGGATCCCTTCCTCTACCCTCCCATCCAGGGCTTTCTTGTCCCAACTGTACCTGGGAATTGGGGGCCATTTTATAGCTGCTGTCTGATGACTTAAGGGGCTCCTGCTTCCTTCCCATCAGTGCAGCAGTATACTTTCAATGTGTAAAGGTCTAGTTAGGCTCATGGGAGTCTCCAGTGTTCTTAAGATAAAAATACAAAAACAGCCTTTCTGGAATTTTCTTATGGAAGAAAGGGCACTTGAGCAACATTTTCCTGATGAGCCATGAACCTCTGTAGGCAGCATTCTCTATAATGCCAGCACCTACACAACATCAAAACACTGTGTTATAGCAAGATTTTGCCTGTGTGATATCAGGCAGCTGTTCTGAATGAGGAAGATAAAACCTGTGTTTGTTTGTAAAGATTTCCTCCCTTGAGATATTCCCACGATTCATTTGGCATCTATGATCTCAACATTAATGTTCAGGCCAATGATGGAAGACTGAATGTCTTTAAGAAGCAGTTTTGAAGGGCTTAACATTGGAAAAGAGAAAAGGGTCATTTCCAAGCCTTGTTTTCCTTGACTCTGTGGAGAAAACTACTGGGCACCTGACTGAGGAAACTATTCTCAATGTGTCATCACTGAATAACAAAGATGCAGATTTTGCATTTACAGATTATATGTTTAAATCTAGCCTGATGATATATTGTGGCCTGTTTTATATGCGACTCATTTAAACAATCAGTGTTGATCACATCAACCTCTTCAAGATAGACTCATGCTTTGGACCAGTCAAGGTCCAAAGCATGAGTTATGAAAGTAGTTCTGGAGTTAAATATACTAAATCGCTCCCTCAACCCTACAACTGATCCCCAGGACATTTTTTTAAATGGGATATTTTAAATATTTCTCTTATAAAATCAGAAGCTCTGACGACCCAAGTTCTGAACTTCCATTTGGCAAAAATTGGAAATTGTGTAGAGGCCGTGCCCTCCTTGTACGGGACATGTACTCTCTAGCTGGCCTGGCCCCAACTATTCTCTACTTCCTTTCTTACTTGGGAGCACGACATCTGAGGCTTTGCTATTTTTTCTCTCTACCACTTCCCTCATCTATTTTACTTATGGACTCTATATTCATCTTACTTTGCCTCTCTTAGTCTAAATGTTTAATTAGTAAATTAGTAAATGGAACTGTACCCAACCATTTGACATCCCCAGTCCTTCATTCTTCAGGCTGTATCTTGCCCTTTTGCATCCTCTTGCCCTTCAGTTTCCTCTCTAAAGCTAAAATTGTGTCCCTTTTATCCAGATTTCAATGGCATGAACATTTGGCTGTTGGGAAGACCACATAGTGTGGTTTACCCTGAGACCTATACCTTCTGGAGAGAGCCTCATTATCTTTTTATGAATTTCAGGGATTTATATTATCCTTTGCACAGGCCAAGAAAGTTACATGGGTCCAGTTAAGTACCTTCCTGAAATAAAGGAAACTAAGAGAGTAATTTTATTAACTTTGATGTTTACTTCATGTGATCTTTATTTAGAACATTATCACTCCAGGTAATTCTGTTAAAAAAAAACCTGGCCCCCCACTTTTTCCTTAACGGTTGATAAACCAGAGGAGCAGTGTTCAGCTTTGTAGACGTTACTATTTTAGAACTGAGAGACAATTTCTTAAGCCTCCATCTGGCATATTGTTGGGCAAGGCAGCCAGTCATCATAAAACAGTCCTCTGACCTCTGGCTTTGAAACTGTGTACACAATGCTGGGGAATAAAGAGTTCTTCTCCTCTGCTTTTATGTATTCAATTTGAATCACACTATTATAGGCTATTTTAAGTACATGCTGTGGTTGATCTATTATTTTCTAGTTAATTCAAGTTGCTTCATCTGTGCATGTTTTATTTCCATCGTGTGGCTAGTGGATACTTATTAGAGAGTGCAGTTCTAGACCATTGATTCTACTCAGGTCTATGTAAAAGATTGAAAGTAAGAGAAGCTTAGGGGAAGGTCACTGGTAGGAGACTATGGCAGTAGCCTAGGTTTGCAAGATCATAATGACTTAGATCAGGCTGAGAGCAGTGGGAATGAAAAGAAAGGCATACATTCATTACTGATTGAAGAGCAACCAATTAGAAAAACCCTTGAAAGCTGAAAGCCAAGAGAAATCTCTTTAAGCATTAAAGAGCTTCATCCAAAGTTTGTTCTCTGGAATTTTAGTTGCATGGACTGTTAAAAGAAGGAAAGTTTTAGAAATACTAATATTAGGAAACAATTTGTTATACTGACAGTCATCTCAGAGAATTTAATGTGTTAATATGCTTGTGAGCCTGCAAGAGTGGCATAAGCTAGGCCACATTTCCCAAACTTGTTTGATTATGGAACTCTTTTTGATGGACATCTCATAGTATTAGTGTTCTGTAGAACACATTTTGAGAAAAGAAAACAGCCAAGACACTGACAACTTGCTAATGAGGTGTTAGCTGGATTTTGAGGAGAGAATTTTCAGATGGTGCTTAAGAGACTCCAGAGAAAGTACTTCTGATATTATAATGGTACCATGAGACAAAACCCAGATGCCCCCTTGAAGATCAAGGAACTCATTTCCCCAGCTTTGAGAAATGTAAGTTGACAGCTCACAGGTGAGGCCCTCTCCGGACATTGCGCTCAGCTGAAGGTAGTTGCCTGGCCCAAGTCTGTGGTCTCACCCCAGGGGCTGCCTGCATCCAGTGACTAGTTGATATGGGGATACAAAGGCCCAGCCCCTTGCTTTGATTCAGATCATCTCTGAATAGCCATCCCAGTTCAGAGCTCCCCATAGGATTGGCTGAGTTATAATGCATTGCCATTCAATTTCTCCCCTGTCCTATCTGAGCAACTTTCAGTCAAGGAACCCATTGGCTGAAGGAGAGGCCAAGTCCCCATAAAGAAGGAACCTGCAAGTGTGTGGACCTATGGCACATATATGGGAGTAATGATTCCCTCAGTCCAGTCCTTCCCCAGAGGAACCCACAGCCATCTATTCAGGCTACCATATCCTGAAAGAAGAATATCCACACATTCAAGGACTATTGGAAACTGAGTCCAAGTTGACAATGATACCCATGTGAACAACTGAGGCCTATTTCAAAATGGCCCCTTTATGAGAGTGGGGTTATATGGAGGCAAGTAATAAATGGAGTCATGGTCTAGTTCCCGGTTCACTGTGTGTTCACTGGTTCCATGGACCCACCAGTGATCCTTTCCCCAGTACCCAAATATATAGTTGGCGTGGGCATCCTGGTAATTGGCTGAACCTTCTCATTTGTTCTTTTGTGTACGGGGTAAGAGCTATTGTAGTGGGGAAAGCCAAATGGTAGCCTCTGAAACTTCCTTTCTTCCTGACCAAGACTATATAATCAATACAGTATCACTTGATGAGAGGAAGAGCAGAGATTAGTGTTACCCTTAAGGACCTACAGGATATAGGCATGATGGCCCCATCATATCCTCGTTTATTTAATTCACTAGTCTGGTCCCTATAAAAACCAAACAGATCCTGGAGGATGAAAGTGGATTTTTACAAACTCAGCCAAGTAGCAGCTCCATTTTCAGTGGCTGTGTTAGTTGTAGTATCTTTGCTAGAGCAGATTAACACAGTCTTGGGTATGTGGTATGCAGTTACTGATCTGGTGAATGCTTTCTTTTCCATCCCTATCATGAAGAAGGATCAGTTGACATTCAAGTGGGATAGGTAACAGTATACATTTATAGTCTTGCCCCAGAACTATGTTAACTCTACCATCCTCTGTCATAGTATAGTCTGAATGGGCTCAGACCATCTCATCATTCCATAGTACATCAAATTGGTCTACAATGTCTGTGACATGTTAATTGAACCAGATGAGTAAATAGTACATCAGAAACCTTAGAAGCCTTTAAAAGACATATGTTCACCAGGGAGTGGAAATGAACTCTTTAAAGCTCAAGGACTCACATCATTAAAGTTTTTAGGAGTCCAGTGGTGTGGGCCATGCTGGGACATTCCCTCCAAAGTAAAGGATAAATTATTACAACTTGTACCTCCCACCATTAAGCAAGACGCACAACATCTAGAAGGCCTTCTCAGCTTTGAAGGCAGCAACTTCCACACTTGGCAATTGCTCTAACCTAGTCACCAATTGACACGGAAGGCTGCCAGCTGTGAGTGGGGACCAGCATAGGAACAGACTTTGCAGCAGTTCAGGTTGTAGGACAAGTGGCCCTACAACTTGAGCCATATAACATGACAGACTGCATAGTATTAGATGTATCTGTGGTGTAGAGAGAGGCCACATGAAGCTTATGACAAATCTCAGTAAGAAAAATCACAACATGGAACTCTGGGGTTCTGGAGTAAGGCATGCCATTGACAGCAGAGAACTATACGTTATTTGAAAAAGAGCCATGATAGAGCCTGACCATAGGATATAGGTGATGATTTGATCAAAACTGTCCATCACGATCAGGATTCTGTCAGACTCACTAAATCATGAAGTCTGGCAGTTCCAGAAGCGATTCTCCAAAAGATGGAAGTGGTATATCTGGGACCAGTGTGAACAGGGACAAAGGGCATAAGTAAGCTGAATGATCAGGTCAGTTAGACTCCCATGCCATCCACCACTGTTGCCTCTCCCTTAGCTCACACTAAGATGGGTCTTTTATGACCTGGGGATGAAAGAGGAGATAGAATGAACTTGGTTCATTGGTGAGCCAGCTCAATATGTAAGTGAAACTGAAATTAGACTATTACTGCACTGCAGCCCCAATCAAGAATGGCTGTAAAAGACAATAATGAAGGGAAATCCTCCCAAAGAGTTCAGAAAATGTACCTGACCAGACACTTTGTGTGGAAAGACAACTGTCCCGAGATTAAATGTGTGTGTGTGTGTGTCTGTACAAACTCATGGTCAGGGGCTTAGAAGAAGAAAGATTAGGTCACAATCCAGGAGAACTGGGCAAGAGGCATGTGTATGGACCTTAGGGAGTGGATGAAAAGTGTGAAGATTTTTGTATGACATGTTAAATCACATTAGAGAGCATCCACCATGAAATAGGCACTAAATCACCAAGTAGACAGAATGACTTGGTCAGCCCACTACTGGCACAATGAGTGCATGACAAGAGGAGCCATGCTTTCAAGGATAAACGCTGTGTGTGGGCCTCATAACATGGGCTCCCACTCTCCAAGACTAATACAACTACCATTGTTGTGAAATGTCTAACCTGTCAGTAACAGAGACAAGGACTGAGCTTTTGCTATTATACCATTCCTGAAGAGACTAACTGGCCATTTGATGGCAAAATAATTAAATGGGACCACTTTGACCCTGGCACTTCATCTTGACTAGAATTGATGTATATTCTGAGTATGTATTTGCCTTTCCTGCCTGCATGTCTTCAGCCAGCACTACCATCTGAGGGCTCATGGAATAACTGATCTGTTGACATGGGATCCCATATAACATTGCAATCGACCAAGGGACCTGATTCACAACAAAGGGACTTATTCCATGAGATCCAATGGTCCTATTCCATATCACACCAGCCAGAGGATGTTGGCGTGATAGAGCGATGGAACAGCTCTTTGAAGGCACAGTTAAGACACCAGATTGGTGATGATGCTTTCTGAGTATGGTGTACCATCCTTTAGGGTCTGATATGTATACTAAACCAATAATCACTGTAAGGTACTGGACCCAATATGTAGACTACATAGGTCCAAGAAGGAGTAGAAGTAGAAGCAGTCCCACTTATCATCACCCCCAGTGACCCATTGGGGTAATTTATGCTTTTATCTTCACATTATATGCTCTACATGTTTAGAGGTTCTGATTCCCAGATACGTAATGCTTCCACCAGGTGACAAGTAAGGGTGCCACTGAATTATTTTTTATTGACATATAGTTGATTTACAATGTTGTGTTAATTTCTGCTGTGCAGCAAAATGATTCAGTTATACATATATATATATATATATATATACACATTCTTTTTATTTATATATATATATATATATATACATTCTTTTTATTTATGGTTTTTTATCTCAGCATATTGAATATAGTCCCCTGTGCTATACAGTAGGACCTTGTTGTTTATCCATTCTATATGTAATAGTTTGCCTCTGTTAACCCCAAACTCCCAGTCCATCCCCTCCCCACCCCTTCTCCTTGGCAACCACAAGTCTGTTCTCTATATCTGTGAGTCTGTTTCTGTTTCGTAGGTTCATTTTGTCATATTTTAGATTCCACATATAAGTGATATCATATGGTATTTGTCTTTCTCTGACTTACTTCACTTAGTATAATATGATAATCTCTAGGTCCATACATGTGGTTGCAAATGGCATTCTTTTTCTACGGCTGAGTAGTAGTCCATTGTGTGTGTGTGTGTGTGTGTGTGTGTGTGTGTGTACACCACATCTTCTTTATCCATTCATCTGTTGATGGACATTTAGGGTGTTTCCATGTCTCGGCTATTGTGAATAGAGCTGCTATGTTCTTACACAGCAGGAGCAAAAAAGAATATATTTAGCATCCCAATGAACCACTGCAGTATCCCTTGTTATTCTCTTACCTAATTTTAACAGTAGCCATGGCCCAAGAATTGCATGTTGACTAGGGGCTCAGACCCCACGGTAATGAGAGTCTGAACTGTCACACCAGGTCAGCCACCTAGACCAGCAGAGGTGCTAGCTGGGGTGTGGGGGATTTAGAATGGGCAGTAGAGGAAGGAGCAACACTTGGAGCATCACTTATGACCATAAGCTGAAGAGGCATATAGTTTAGGCCACTAGCTTTCCTCTTGTGACTTTCCCCAAGAAAATAGACCAACAAGAATCCTCAGGTTGTTGTTCCAAGATGGGGTGAATTTGTAAGAAGCAAATGGATCCACGTAGCCCAAGAGGTGGACTTGTGTGGACGCTGTGATATGCTGCCCAGATCCCTCTTCAGAACTGAGCAGTCATTCCTCTCAGCTGCCAAGAGGCCTTCCCCATGAATCACCGTTGGTCAAAGGGAGCTGACTCACTCAAGATTACACCCCCTTCCCAAGGGCAGCATGCATCCTATAACTGTTCTATATGTGGTACAAAGGTCTTGGCCCCTTGCTGAATTCAGGACATCTCTAAAGGTTCATCTCAGTGTCGGAGCTTCCCAGGAATTCAGCTGAGGCCTCTCTTGCAACTGTATTGCAGTTTAACTTCTTTTGTTCAATCCCGCTTTCCTCACTCCCTGACAGCTATTGTAACTGAGAGTCCTCCCAATAAAACACATGCACATAAATCTTTATATCAAAGTCATTTTCCAGGGGAACCCATCCTATGACAGATATGAAATTTAAGAGTGCTCTCTATAGCTTAGGCAGCCTGATGTAAATCAAAAGCCTGATCACCCTCTGATGATTATGTTACACTAAATCAAGCTGGATTTAATGGACACCCTGTGTCCTCATCAATTTCCTACTAATGTGGTTGGAACCCCAAGATTTCCCTACAGTGTGGCAGAATAGCTTTGTGCTTCAATGGCTAAGGGAGTGTACTGTGAACAGGAATTGGTTTTGGAGAAATGTGATGGAGATCATGGTCCTAAGGTTGTAGTCTAAGAAGCATGATTGTTTGTTGAATATCAAGGAACTTCTATTAGCTGACCACTCTCAAATGAGAGTAGGAAAGGTATGTTGGGTCCCTGGGGTAAGAAGTATTTCGGAAGATGAGTAGGTACAAAAACTACCAAAGATAAAATATTAATTGTTTCTTCCAATGGAATATAGGCTTTTTGAGAAAAAACTCTAAGCCCTTCATATTCTTTGATGATTATATTAGTTTATTACTTTCTTTTTTTTTTTTTTTTTTTTTGCGGTACGTGGGCCTCTCACTGTTGTGGCCTCTCCCGTTGCGGAGCACAGGCTCCGGTCGCACAGGCTCAGCGGCCATGGCTCACGGGCCCAGCCACTCCGCGGCATGTGGGATCTTCCCAGACCGGGGCATGAACCCGTGTCCCCTGCATCAGCAGGCGGACTCTCAACCACTGCGCCACCAGGGAAGCCCTAGTTTATTACTTTTAAACCAGACTTGGCTGAAAATTATATATATTTTGATGACCTTCAACATGTAGAACTCCAATCCAAACTAAAAAATTCCCATGACCCAGTAATTCCATCTTTGGTAAATACCCCAGAGAAACTCTTGTATGTATGAAAGAATGTTTACAGCAGCACTATTCACAGCATCAAAATTTTGAAGCAGTCCAAATGTCTATTAAGAAAAAAATGGTTGAATACTCACATAATGGAATATTATCATATTCAGCAATAGAATACAACACTTGAAATGAACTACAGTGAAATGCAAAAATATAGATGAATCTAGCAACAGAATATTCAATGAAAACAGTAAGAACCAAATGTTACATAGAGTATGATTCCATCTTTATAACAGTACAGAAACTACTAAAATTTTTTAAAAGGTATTTTGCAAGTATACGTATAGATGCAATAAAACATGAAATTCAGGGTGATGGTTTCCTAGGGTAAGGGAGTATCAGGGAATATTTGGTTACATGTTGGTTATTGTCAAGGACCTAGCTATTATTTGGGTGATGGGTGGGTCCATGATATTAATTTACTATTAAGTAATTTGGGGTCCATACACAGGTCACTGATATGAGTGTATCATGAACCAAAGATTGTGATTAATACATTTCCAGTCCTGAAAGGGGAAAAATAAACCCCAAAGATGACCATATCTTATTTGCACCTTTGTTACTCAAGTTTTCAATATTACCCAATCACCTACCCATGGTTAATACTCTAAATTGGCTCATTCAACCCCCATTCTAGTCCCCTTTTAACATGTAGAGTCCAGAAAGCTAAAAACCACACGTCTCAGACTTCCTTGCAGTTAGAGCTTCACAAAGCAAGTGTAGTCAAATGAGGCTTGATTCAGACCTAAGCCATATGGGAAGAGAGACAAGATGGCACACCATTTGGCTATGGACAGTGGCATTGGCAGAGAGGCAATGTGTCTAGGAGCAGGGAGCTAAGATACCAGCTTCCTGAATCTGCAGCCTCTTGACCACTGCAGAGGCAACTATTCCCTTGACCCATTTCCATAGTTTCATCTTGGGAGCTGATCTTGGAAGTTCAACCCTCAAAAAAGGGCATTTTTTTTTTTTTTTTGCCTCCCAATGGTACAGTAAATGATAAAACATTCTTTAATTAATCCCTTTCTCTTAAACTTGTTGAATAGATTCTGCTCTTCAAAACTTAACCATGGCTGATACAATATCCATAAAATAACTTTTCCTACTTCTCTGTTAGTAAGATAATATTAAAAGTAAAACAACTGTCATTGATATAGTCTTTTTTGCTCAAGGTTTTCTTCTTATCACGAAAGACCATAAGCTTTCCTGTTCTTCAATTTAAATAGGAGTGACACTTATAAATTGAAAATATGACAGATAAAAGTTTTGTATCTCATAGTTCATCTTACTTGAGATAGATAATACAAGTCTTAGTAATACCAAATTGCTATGCACCAATCATACTTCTTTATAGTGAAACAATATTGTGCTTATTGAGTATTAAAATTCTACGAAGGTAGAAAAGTATGTGACACTGTGATAATTAAATAAAGTTCAAATTGCTATTAAAGTCACATCTACTCAGATGTTCCTAATACATAGCCATTAATGAAGAAGGCTTATTACAACCCCAAACTGACAGGAAGCATATGTGATGTGAATACTCAGATAGGTCACTCATCCAGCAAAAAGGGACTTAGAGGGATGTCTGTAAATCTTCAGATAATGGCTTAGTCTCAAGGCAGGAGTCCTGCTTGATTATGAAACGTAGCTCTTCACTGATGCCTAGATTGGACATAGTCTCTGCAAGTGGCATTTCCTGGGGAGGAGCCTCCTGTTTTCTATGTGTTGAATAGGTGGCAAAATGACAATCAAGGGCATGAGAAAGTATAATAATATAATTATAGTAAGACCACTACTTACTGCTAGGCTCATTCTTCCTGTAATTGTTTTTTGTTGTGAGTATAATCTAGTCATATTAAAACTATACAGTAGAAGATATTTCATTAGCTGCCCCAACACAGCTTGCAGGAGGGCCAGCCACACATACCATGGGGACTGAAGGGCATGCAAGAGTGTGGGGGGAAGAATGAGAGGGGAAAGATTAGCTACAGCTAATTGGATGTATGGTGAACAGCTGACTAGAGGCTGCTCCAGCAGAGAATTTGAACTCAGATCCACAAAAAACCAATGTCAGTGGTAGATCTGATGCTGAGTTGGGGCTGGGGACTATTGAGCCATGTGCAAGAACTGAGCAAGTAAAAGTTCATGGAAAGAGCCAGAGTGAAGCAAACAGGAAGAAAGAAACACAGATATAAAGAGGCTACACAGCCTCAATTTTCATTCTACTAAGAGAATATAATTTATTTTAAACAACGCCTCAAAATCATGCATAAACACACATCAAAAACTTTCAAAAGGCATCTACTTAGTTACTGACCATTCACAATGTTGAGAAGATAATTATTTGCATGGCCCCATTATGACTTTAATGGGATGTAGGCACTTTTGCCTTCATGGGTCTTTTCTTCCATTAAAAAAAATGGAACCCATGATGTACATCTTTAATATATATGTATATTATGTATAATATATATTTATCAATTATATTTATGACTGCATTTGTATAAAGGCAAATGCAATCCAGGCTGTATTCATTATTATATATACATTATTACTGTTATAGTCATTTTTTCTTCAGCTTTTAAACAAAATTAAAATTAAGGTATTTTCATGGGCCCTGAAAGTATTATGCATAGGAGCCTAGTATTGTGTATCTAATGGATAAGTTAGCGCTGAGAACTTCTAATTCTTCTAAGGATTAGGTATAGGGACTTTTGTAGAGCATAAGTCATAATTTCAATCATCACTCTTCCTTTTAAGACCTCTTCAATTTTTCTTTTAAGGTGGACTTTAAATTCTTCATGCACATCATTTAAAAATGCATGACTTGTTTGTCAGCAGATACTTTCTGTTCCATGTACACCTATAATTTGGCTGTTGGTTTTTAAGTGGCTGTCATTCCCATCCTAGAAATTGATGCATTTACCTCTCTGCCTCACTTTAGGAAGTATGTGACTTTGAACTGAGTCACCTTAAGGACATGATTAGCTTTCGAAAATGGGACTTTTTCCTCAGAGCATTAACTGAGGAGGAGTATTCAAAGAAGAAATGAAGAATTCATCAGAGGAGATTGCAAAAGACTGAGGGCAAAACTCACAGGGAAAATGGAAAACATGTGACCAACTTGTTCCAGAATAAATTTTGCTAAAGGGACTTAGCCCTTTTTCTGCTATCCTGTAGAAGCCCAGCTTCCTTATGAATCTCATTCAAGGTCCTGGAATAAAATAAGCAAAGCCACTTAGCACTATTTACAGGATGTATAAGTAGTAAATATCAATATAACCGTTTCTCAGGAATCCTGTATCTTAATAAAATAATTATAATTTTTATTTATTTCAGAATAATTTTTAATGTTGATTTTAAGTTATATTTAGTAATTTAACTCTCCTTTCTTACTCTTTGACAGATCAAGTAGGATATAGAGCAGAGTTTCTTAATGTTTTGGGGGCCACAGATCCCTTTGAGAACTTGAAAAAACTGTGAGCCTTCTCCCTAAAATAAGTGTACACAGATCTCCTGAAGCTCATCCATGGGTCACCCATTTAAAAAATCTTAATACAGACAAGAGAAATAATTTAATTATGAGGTAATGAAATAAATATATATGTAGAATTCTATACCTAAGAAAATTAGAATATTGCACTTTTCCTTTTTATGTGCTCAGAGGATTACTTACAGAAATTGATTATATAGGAAACCACAAAGAAAATCTCTATAAATTCTAAAAATAAACAGAATTTGCCATCAATATCATTTATCAACATACAATAGAAACAGAAATTATTGACAAGTGTGAACAAAAAAATTCAACTTTCTGAAAATAATAAAACTGTCTCCATGAAACTTAGAGGAAAGGAGAAATCAAACTGTAATTACAGACTACTTAGAAAACAGCAATCATAGCACTACATATCAAACACTTGAGATATGGCCAATTTTATACTCAGAGGTAAATTTGTATTTTTAAGTTCTTTCATTATTAAGTAATAATGAATGAGCATACTAACATTCACATTATAAGGGTCCCAGAAGGAAAACTGAGCAAGAAAGGAGTAGAAAATGTATTTGATGAAATTATGCCTGAAAACTTCCTGAACCTGAAGAAAGAAACATATCCAGGTCCAGGAAGCACAGAGTCCCAAACAAGATGAACCCAAAGAGACCCACACCAAGACATAGCATAATTAAAATGGGAACAGTTAAAGATAAAGAGAGAATTCTAAAGGCTACAAGAGAAAAAGAAAGGGCCACATACAAGGGACCCTCCATAAGGGTATCAGCTGATTTTCCAGCAGAAAAGTTGCAGGCCAGTAGGGGATGGCATGATATATTTGGAGTGCTGGAAGGCAAAAACCCTACAATCTAGGATACTCTATCCAGAAATGTTATTATTCAGAATTGAAGGAGAGATAAAGAGATTCTCAGACAAGCAAAAACTAAAAAAGTTCATCAATGCTAAACTGACACTAAAAGAAATGTTAAAGAGTCTTCTCTAAGTGAAATAGAAGAGTCTACAGCAAGAAATAAGAAATTATAGGAAGGGAAGATCCCCCTGATAAAGGCAAATATATAGTAAAGGTGTGGATCAACCACCTAAATAAGCTAATACAAAGGTTAAAAGACAAAGGTTGTAAAATCAACTAAAATTACAATAAACAGTTAAAGGATAGACATAAATATGTAAACTATGATGTCAAAAACAAAAAACATAGGTGGGGGAGTAAAAATTGTAGACCTTTTAGAATGTGTTGGAACTTAAATAACTATCAGTTTTATACAAGTAGATATAGGTCAACATATATGACTTCATGATAACCACAAATCAAAACCTACAATAGATATACAAAAACTAGAGCGAAAGGAACACAAACATAACACAGTAAGCCACCTACATACAAATGAGTTCCGTTTCAAAAGTGTGTTCATAAGTCCAATTTGTTTGTAAGTCCAACAAAGTTAGCCTAGGTACCCAACCAACATAATCGGCTATATAGTACTGTACTGTAATAGGTGTATAATACTTTTCACACAAATAATACATAGAAAACAAACAACAAAATAAAACTTTTTTTTTTTTTTTTTTTCAGTACGCAGGCCTCTCACTGTTGTGGTCTCTCCCGTTGCGGAGCACAGGCTCTGGACACACAGGCTCAGCGGCCATGGCTCACAGGCCACGGCATGTGGGATCTTCCCGGACCAGGCACGAATCCATGTCCCCTGCATCAGCAGGTGGACTCTCAACCACTGCGCCACCAGGGAAGCCCCAAAATAAAACATTTTTAATCTACAGTACAGTACCTTGGAAAGTACATTAGTGCAGTACAACAGCTGGCATACAGGGGCTGGCATCAACTGAACAGGCAAGGAGAGTTATTGACTGGAGGAGGGAGAGGAGGTGGGAGATGGTAGAGCTGAAGGTTCGTCAGCAATAGGAGACAGAGGGCAAGCTGCAATTTCACTCACATCTGACATTGTTGGAACACACGTTTGCATCTTTGAAAGACATAAATTTCTCATATGTAGGGGACTTACTGTACCAAAGATAGGCATCAAACCACAAGAGAAGAGACTAAAAGAAGAAGAAAAGAACAGAGAAGAACTATAAAAACCCAGAAAATGAATAACAAAATGGCAGTAAGTACATACCTATCAATAATAACTTTAAATGTCATTAGACTAAATGCTCAAGTCAAATGACATAGGATGGCTGATTGGATTTAAAAAAGGACCCTTCTGTATGCCACCTACAGGAGATTCACTTCAGAGCTAAAACACACACAGACTGAAAGTGAGAGGATGTAAAAGGATATTGCATGCAAATGGAAGCCAAAAAGAAAGCTGGGGTAGCAATACTCATATCAGACAAAGTAGACTTTAAAACAAAGTCTGTAATAAAAAAACAAAGAAAGGCATTATATAATTATAAAGGGATCAATACAGGAGAGTATTTAACATTTGTAAACATACATGCACCTAATTTGGAACACCTAAATATATAAAGCAAATATTAACAGCCATAAAGGGAGAAATTGACAATAATATAATGAGTAGGGGACTTTAACATCCCACTTACATCAATGGACAAATCATCCAGACAGAACATCAGTAATGAAACAGTGGCCTTAAATGACACATTAGACCAGTTGGATTTAATAGATAACCTCAGGACATTCTATCCAAAACCAGCAGACTACACATTCTTTTCAAGTGCACATGGAGCATTCTCTAGGATAGATCACATACTAGGCCACAAAACAAAACAAGTCTCAACAAATTCAGACAAGAGAAAATTATATTAAGCATCTTTTCCAAGCAATGGTATGAAACTAGAAATCAATTACAGGAAGAAAAATGGGAAAAAAACATATGGAGACTACACAATATGCTACTAAAAAAACCAATGGGTCAATGAAGAAATTAAAAAGGAAATTAAAAAAATACCTTGAGACAAGTGAAAATAAAAACAAAACTTTCCAAAATATATGGGACAGAGCAAAAGCAGTTCTAAGAGGGAAATATACAGCAGTACAGGCCTACCTCAAGAAACAAGAAAAATCTCAAACAGCCTAACCTTTTCATCTAAAGGAATGAAGTAGAAAAAGAACAAAGCCCAGGGCTTCGCTTCCCTGGTGGCGCAGTGGTTGAGAGTCCGCCTGCCGATGCAGGGGACATGGGTTCATGCCCCGGTCCGGGAAGATCGCACATGCCGTGGAGCGGCTGGGCCCGTGAGCCATGGCCGCTGAGCCTGCGCGTCCGGAGCCTGTGCTCCACAACAGGAGAGGCCACAACAGTGAGAGGCCTGCGTACTGAAAAAAAAAAAAGAGCTCATACAACTCAACATCAAAGAAACCCCAAACAAACCAAAACAAAACCAGAAACAACCTGATTAAAAAGTGGGCAAACCTGAATAGACATTTTTCCAAAGAAGGCATACAAATGACCAACAGGCACATGAAAAGATACTCAACGTCACTAATCATCAGGGAAATGCAAATCAAAACCACAATAAGATATCACCTCACACCTGTCAGAATGGCTATTGTCAAAAAGACAACAAATAATAAATGTTGGTGAGGATGTGGAGAAAAGGGAAATGTAGTTCAGTGTTGGTGGGAATGTAAATTAGTACAACCAGTATGAAAAACACTATAGAGGTTCCTCAAAAAATTAAAATAGAAGTACCATATGATTCCACTACTGGGCATATACCCTAAGAAAGCAAAAATACTAATTTGCACCCCAATGTTCATAGCAGCATTTTTTGCAGTAGTCAAGATATGGAAGCAACCTAAGTGTCTATCAACAGATGAATGGATAATGATATGATACACACACACAAACACACACACACAGGAATATTATTCAGTCATAAGAATGAATGATATTTTGCCATTTGCAACAACATGGATAGACCTGGAAGGTATTATGCTTAGTGAAATAAGTCAGACAAAGACAATATTGTGTTTTCACTTATATGTGGAATCTAAAAAATAAAAACAAATGAATATAACAAAACAGAAACAGATTCATAGACACAGAAAATAAACTAGTGGTTACCAGTGGGGAGAAGACTGGGGAGAGGGGCAAGATAGAGGTAGGGGATTAGAGGTACAAACCACTAGATATAAAGTAAATAACATACAAGGATGTAATGTACATCACAGGGAATATAGCCAATATTTTACAATTACTTTAAATGGAGTATAATCTATAAAAATATTGAATCACTGTGTTGTACAATTAAAACTAATATAACATTATAAACTATACTCCAGTAAAAAATAATGAATGGAAATAGATCAATTAGACACTCAACCCAAAAAATCAGAAAAAGAGAACCACAAACAAACCTAAGGAAAATGTAAGAATGGAATTAATAATGACTAAAAAAAGAAGTTGATGAATTAAAAACTAAAAAGGCTTCCTTTTCCCAAAAGATCTTCCCCATTCACTTCTCAAAGTACCAAATTTTACCCTTGAAACAATGGAAAATTTTGTGATGGAAATGACAGATAAGGTGAAAAACAAAAATAAACAAATACATGACACAAAAAACCAAGATTTAGATTTTTAAAAAGCAGAGAAGGAATGTGAAAACACTTTTGATAAAATGATACACAAAGAAGAAGGTCCACTGTTAGTCTGATGGGATAGTTAACATAGGTTATCAAATTATTATCATTTTTGAAGATAACCTGCCCGTTACGCTAAGATCCATCACATAGTCATAATAACAACTAACACTAATTTAAATTCTACAATACCACAGCACAGAGAAGTGAAGGAACCTGTCCCAACTCACACAGCCAGGCAGTAGGGCAGCTGAGATTTGACCCCAGGTAGCCTGGCTCCAGAGTCTGTGCTCAGTGTCTGTGCCTCTGATAGTCTTTGACCTCATAATCCCACTCCTAGGCTTTTATTCCGAGAAACAAATTCAAAACTTAAAAAAAAAGCCAATGCACAAAAATGTTAGCATTAGCATATTTGAAACAAAAATTAGTAATAAACTAGATGTAAAAGAGACCCAGAAGTGTTAATAACAGCAACAATTTATTGAGCACATGTCCTTACGTACTAGACACCGTCCTTATGCACATCACTGTATTTAATCCTCATAGCAGAGTGATCATCCCCACGTTATCAATGAAGAAATGGAAGCTTAGGAAGGTTAAGTCACCTGCCCAAGTTCATAGAGCAAGTTAAGTGACACAGTAACAATTCAAACGCAGGCTTGCTAATTCCAAATCCCCTGCTTTCAACCTCCGTTGAGCAGTGATTGCATCTTTCCCAACCTGGCCCTGACCTTAACTAACTAAAAGTACCTCAAACAGCAAATCGAGGAATGTGGGGCTTTGGGGAAAGCAGAATAGGGTCAGGTCATGTAGGTCCTCTCCACTCCCCGGTGGCAGAGACCCAGGCATTCTTCTGTGTCCCAGCAGGACTTCCCTCCGTCATTTCTGAAAGGATATATAGGGGATTTGCTCTGCCAGCAAGTGTGAAGGGCAGTGTCTGCAGTGCAAGTCCCAGGTAGAGGCAGCAGGACAGAATGCAATAATCTAGAAGAGAAGAGAAGAGCATCTTCCTTTCTGAGCCTAAAGGAGAGCCATGTCTTCCCAATCTCTATACTCCTCTGGATGTAGGGTGAGAACTGGACATAGAGGTGCCAGATATAGCAATTAAAAATGCAGGGTGCCCAACTAAATCTGAATTTCAGATAAATAACAAATAATTGCATGAACCATGCAGTATTTTATCTGGCAATCTTAACTGGACATCATGTTTTTCTTTTGTAAGAATGGGACTGCCACTTTCAAAAGATCATGTGTACACATGACGTTGCTCTGTCTTGTTTCCTCACTAGAGGGTCAAACCTTACTTCCTCACTAGAGGGTCAGCACTGAGGTCTTCTTTGATACCACCTCTGTGCCTAGCAAAGTGCCTGGCACACAATAAGCACTCACTAAATTCATCTCAACCCTAAATGTATTTTGAAATGGATGAATGGCAGAGGAATTGACAATTTATAATTATGAAGTAGAATATTTAAAAATAGATTATCCATGATTTCAACATCTCTCTGAAAAGTGACCTCCTCTGTGAAGCCTTTCCAGATACTCATCTGTATTAGAGTTTCCAGAGAAAAAGGACCAATAGGATACATATATAGAGATAGAGATACAGATGGGGAGAGAGAGAGAGATTGATCGATTGATTGACTGATTATAAGGAATTGGTTCATGCAATTATGGAGACAGACAAGTCCCAAGATTTGCAGTCAGCGAGCTGGACACCCAGAAGAGCTGGTGGTATAGTTCTAGTCTGAAGGCCAGCAGTCTTGAATTGATGTCTCAGTTTGAGCGAGAAGGCAGGAAAAAAAGATCAGTGTCCCAGCTCAAAGGTAGTCAAGCAGGAGGAATTCCCTCCTATTCTGGGGAAGGTCACCCTTTTTATTCTATTCAGACCTTCAGTTGATTGGGTGAGGTCCATCCACATTAGGGAGGGCAATCCGCTTTACTCAATCCATCATTTGAAATGTTAAACTCATCCAAAAACATCCTCACGGACACATTCAAAATAATGTTTGACCAAATATCTGAGCACCAGTCAAGTCAACACATAAAGTTGAACACCACACCATCCCCAAGCAGAATTAGCTATCCCCCTATGGGCTCGTGTAACAGTATGAAGGACAGGCGTATTTAAGGAAAGGTACAGGCATGGCTGTAGGCACTTTAAAGTGGTTAGTAGCACCATAAGTGCTGGCTATTCTTAACTCCTCTACCAAAAGACTCTTCCAGTATTTTTGAACCTTTACACGTGCCCCTGTGATGGCTCCATATCTATGCCCAGCTCATTGTGAGCTCCTTCAGAACAGAAACTTAGTGCCTAACACAAAATAAAATCTCTTTACTTTTTCTTTTAAATCTGTCTGTCCTCTTCTTTGAGCACTGCTTTTATAGACAAGGTGCATTTGATTCAGGTGTCCTCAATTAGGAAGGCATCCCTTTGAAAACTCATGTCAATGCTGCTATTAGCCTTGCTATCATTAGCCCCATTTTACAGACTAAGAAACAGAAACTTTGTACTAATTTCCCAATGCTGTTTTGAGAAATTACCACAGACCTAGTGGCTTAAAACAATGCAATTTATTCTCTTACAATTCTGGAGGCCAGAAGTCTAACATCAGTTTTATGAGACTAAAATCAATCAGAAGGGTTGGTTCCTTCTGGAGGTTCCAGGAGAGTCTGTTCCTTGCCTCTTCTAGCTTCTAGAGGCTGTCTTGGCTTGTGGCTGCATCACTCCTATCTCTGTTTCCATCTTCACATTGCCTTCTCCCACTTTATTTTCAAGCCTCCCTCTTATAAGGGTTCCTCTGATTATACTGGGCACACCAAGATAACCCAGGATCTCCCCATCTCAAAATCCTAATGTAATCACATCTGCAAAGTCCCTTTTGCAACACAAGGTAACAGTCACAGGTTCCAGGGATTAGGATCTTTGGGAGATATTATTCAGCCTACCACAGGCACTACATGACTTGCTGAGAACCATAGCTAGTGAATGGCAGAGCAAGGATGTAAACCAAAGACTTTTGTTTTCAAATTGAAAATCACTACATTAAACTGTGTTGTCTGTTGACACATTATTGAGCATTGGTTCTTCAAATTAATTTCAAGTGGGAACTTGGATTGATTGGATGCATGACAGGACATTTGGAGAATAGGGAAAGGCTATGGATGCCCAGGTAGAAAGCCACAGTGAGAACCCTGAGCTTCCATGAGGCACCTTGTAGAGGGCATTTAGAAAGATGAAGGGAGATGGAGAACCACTAGAAACTTTAGCTAATCTGGGGCAGGGCTTATATGCAATGCCACCAGCCTGTGGAACTTTTACTAGAGATGAGCCCTCTTAAGACTCCAAAATTGGAGCACTTAAGAATACCAAGGGCTACACAAGAAGACTTACAGTCTTCCTGCTGAAACTGCGGACTCAGACCTGCAGCACCTTGTTAGAAAGCAGAACCTCGGGCCCAACCCAGACCAACTGAATCAGAATCTGCTTTTTAACAAGATTCCCAGGTGACTTGTATGCACATTAACTTTTTTTTTTTTTTTTTTTTTGCGGTACGCGAGCCTCTCACTGCTGTGGCCTCTCCCGTTGCGGAGCACAGGCTCCGGACGCGCAGGCTCAACGGCTATGGCTCACGGGCCCAGCCGCTCCACGGCATGTGGGATCTTCCCGGACCGGGGCACGAACCTGTGTCCGCTGCATCGGCAGGCGGACTCTCAACCACTGCGCCACCAGGGAAGCCCCACATTAACTTTTGGGAAGCACTGGCTTTTATCACAGCCTATCGCCTCTGTGTACATGGGAAAGTGGAGCTGTTAATACATTTCAGCCCAAGGCATCATTATGATCTGAAACTGGTCATTCTTAAAGAGATGCTGTAAACTACACAGGCTGACTGATGTAAAACACAGAGGAAAGCTCTGAGTCAAAATGCCCTCAAGGTTATCTGCTGTAGAATTGGGATATCCTAGGTTCATTAAAAGAAACAATTCCAAGCCACAAGGACAAGAGTCAAGGACATCCTTTGAACATGGCCTCTGTTCAATTTAAAAAATCTGGAAAACATCCAAGTATGATCTTCAAGCTATAGTCAGGCAATGCTAAAAGCTACTGTTCGGTCAGAATAAGCTGAAAAGAAATGTAAATGTCACCTGAATATAATATAAGAATGTATGTCATCCAAAGGTTATCATATTAATACAAGATGTAAAGTATGAGAAGTCATTATGAAGCTTTATTCAATTATTTTTAGAGAAATCAATTACTTGAAAAAACTGTATATGAATTGTGTTCTGATTTGGTTAAGCCAGACATAGATACATTTATTCATTCAACTGGTAAAACATTTGTTGAATCCCTCCTGTGTGCCAGGTACAGTGACTATAAAGATAAAATAGACACAGTATTTGCTCTCAAGAAATTCACAGAAGAGACACATAGGTTTGTTCCTTTAAAAAAGGTGCAATACAAGATAATAATCACAGGGTAATAAGTGCAAGGTAGTTACTGTGGATGATAAGTGCAGGGTAATAGGTACAGGGTATTAAGGCACAATCTATGAAAGAAGTAAAGAGAAAGAAGCAACAATGTTGTTGAGTAAAGTAGAAGCAATAGAAAATTTAGGAAATACAAAAAGCAGGAAATAAAAAATAAAAAGCGTATATTGTCCCACTACAGGATTTCACAGTTAAAATTTTGCCATATTCCCTTTGGGAATTTTCCCCATGCATGTATATCCAAAAGTATTTACTTCTGATTTACAGGTTGAACCATCTGGAATTGCTCCTTCTGCAGGTTAAAAATGATTGTCTACTGCCAACTTCAGATGGTTCAACCTAACACTTTGAAAAATGTCCGGGATAACGTATCATAGTAAAACATATAAAACAGGTCATTTTTTTTTTAAGTGAGAACAAAAAGTACTTGAACAGCAGCTGTATAAATGGTCCCAGGCATCTGAGATCCATTATTAAAATTCTCTTTATGATTAAAGGAATTCACCTGGAAAAATGAACATTTCCTTCCAGTGAAACAAAATGAATTTATTATTTCAAATGATGCTCCTTACATGACTCTCCTTTAGAGCAAAAACTATAATACTATATCTTCACTCAACGGTGGCCTAATTTAATGCTGGGAGAGAACTTCAAGAAGCTGAGGGGCTGGAAAACTACCAAGACTCTCAGTCTCAGGAACTGCTTCAAGTAAGCTTTTAACTGGTGTGAATTCATAGTCAAATTAGCTCTTAAATTCTCTTGAAATGCGGGTAATCTATGTCATTAATTAAAGAGCACTCATGTGTTTTAGGTACCAGAGTTAACTTTCTTCTCTGACAGTTTATTTAGGAACCTAATTGTTGCCCAAGCAAAAGATCATTTCTGTGTCACTTAGGGCTGCTCAGGGAGCGAGGGCAGAGATGTGCTCAGGTAACTTCTTTGAAGAGGTGTCACAGCATCAGGCCTAGTGAAGCTGGAATGCTGAATATCTTTCAGGGTCATTATTTTTTTCATTTGCTTACTTTTCCTTTTTAAAATTTTTATTTTATGTTAGAGTATAGTTGATTAACAATGTGGTGTTAGTTTCAGGTGTACAGCAAAGTGATTCAGTTATCCATACACATGTATCTATTCTTTTTCAAATTCTTTTGTCATTTAGGTTATTACAGAATATTGAGCAGAGTGCCCCATGCTGTACAGTAGGTCCTTGTTGGTTATCTATTTTATGTTATTTTTTTTAAGTCTTTATGAATTTGTTACAATATTGCTTCTGTTTTATGTTTTGGTTTTTTGGCCAAGAGGCGTGTTGGATCCTAGCTTCCTGACCAGGGGTCAAACCCACACCCCCTGCATTGGAAGGCAAAGTCCCAACCACTGGACCACCAGGGAAGTCCCCGGTTATCTATTTTAAATATAGCAGTATGTACATGTCAATCCCAAACTCCCAGTCTATCCCTCCCCCCCACCCTTCCCCTCTGGTAACCATAAATTCATTCTCTAGAACTACCATATGACCCAGCAATTCCACTCCTGGGCATATATTTGGAGAAAAACATGGTTCAAAAGGGTACATGCACCCCAATGTTCATTGCAGTGCTGTTTACAATAGCCAAGACATGGAAGCAACGTAAATGTCCATTGACAGAAGAATGGATAAAGAAGATGTGGTACATATATATGGTGGAATATTACTCAGCCATTAAAATGAATGAAATAATGCCAATTGCAGCAACATGGATAGACCTGGAGATTATCATACTAAGTGAAGTATGATATTGCTTATATGAGGAATCTTTTAAAAAATGATACAAATGAACTTATTTTCAGGGTTATTTAGTGTGTTCAGCATTTCTGTGACCTTGCCTTATCCCTAATGACATAGCTATCATCTCAATCTTCCTGGTTTCTGCTAACGTCCATTCTCCTAAGCCTTTTCTCTTATTTTTACTTCTTTTATATTTCTGTTACTTCCATCCTCTCTCTCTAAAAATGTCACATTCAACATACCCTCCAGGGAGAGAGGATTTGATTCAGTCAAGCCAAACAATATGGAACATCCTTGTTGAACAGGCTGAGCTGACCACTCAGGCTAAGGGTGAGGAGTAAGGGCTCTAGAGTGAGGCAAACAGAAAGATGGGTTCAAGCCCCAGCAGCCCCACTTACCAGCCTGTGACATTGGACCAGTTACTAAGCCTCTGTGATGATGTGGGCTGGTCATGAGACACGCAGTTAAAGTTGGATGATTACTGACAACATTTTCAATCCTGTCAGGGTATCTCTGTAACTATATGTGTATTGTTATTAGGATGCATTTGATAATATTCTGGCCAATCTCATAGGACTGTTGTGAAGATTAAATAAAACAATCCAATGGAGACCTCAGCATAGTGTTTGACTCACAGACTTAAGTGCTCATTAAATATTTAGTTCTATTACTATGCTCAGTTCTTGACAATTATTTTGACCCTGATTTCTGGTTCAATCAATTTTGGCCAGGTAACAGAGTCACATGACACTAATCCAGGTAACTCTGGAGGAACCATCTTTTTTCTGGAAGGGATGATGAACATGGCGTGCGCTTAGTGCTTTACACAATTGTGTTCAGGAAATGGGATGCATTTAGCATCATCAGCCTGGTGATATAGTTTGGGCTTTACATAATTAAAGACATTATTACAAACTGTCCTCCTACACCATAAAAGGAAAGAAATAGGAAAACAGCATCCCTAGGGGCGGTCCAGGGTTTGTCTACTTTTACTTCGCAGTTATTTCCTAGACATAAATTTTGATGCCACAGTTAGATTGAGAGCTTGAGAACAGACAACCATACATTTTAATTTCTTTTTATTTCCTAAGTTCCTAGGCAAATAAAAAATAGATTCTCAAACAGCGCTTGTGACCTGTCTTATTGAAGACAAACATTTGCTTAGCAGTAAATGGAAAATAACCTGCATTTTTCCTTCTCTCCTTTTTTTTTTTAGCATCTTTATTGGAGTATAATTGCTTTACAATGGTGTGTTAGTTTCTGCTTTATAACAAAGTGAATTAGCCATACATATACATACATCCCCATATCTCTTCCTTCTTGCATCTCCCTCCCTCCCACCCTTCGTATCCCATCCCTCCAAGTGGTCACAAAGCACCGAGCTGATCTCCCTGTGCTATGCAGCTGCTTCCCACTAGTTCTCGATTTTACATTTAGTAGTGTATATATGTCCATGCCACTCTCTCACTTTGTCCCAGCTTACCCTTCCACCTCCCTGTGTCCTCAAGTCCATTTCTAGTAGGTCTGCGTCTTTATACCTGTCCTGCCCCTAGGTTCTTCATAACCATTTTTTTTTTAGAAACCATATATATGTGTTAGCATACAGTATTTGTTTTTCTCTTTCTGACTTACTTCACTCTGTATGACAGACTCTAGATCCATCCACCTCACTACAAATAACTCAATTTCGTTTCTTTTTAAGGCTGAGTAATATTGCATTGTATATATGTGCCACATCTTCTTTATCCATTTATTTGTCGATGGACACTTAGGTTGCTTCCATGTCCTGGCTATTGTAAATAGAGCTGCAATGAACATTGTGGTGCATGACTCTTTGAATTATGGTTTTCTAAGGGTATATGCCCAATAGTGGGATTGATGGGTCGTATGGTAGTTCTGTTTTTAGGTTTCTAAGGAACCTCCATACTGTTCTCCATAGTGGCTGTATCAATTTACATTCCCGCCCACAGTGCAAGAGGGGTTCCCTTGTCTCCACATCCTCTCAAGCATTTATTGTTTGTAGATTTTTTGATGATGGCCATTCGGACTGGTGTGAGGTGATACCTCATTATAGTTTTCATTTGCATTTCTCTAATGATTAATGATGTTGAGCATGCTTTTGTGTGTTTATTGGCAATCTGTATATCTTCTTTGGAGAAACGTCTATTTAGGTCTTCTGCCCATTTTTGGATTGGGCTGTTTGTTGTTTTGATATTGAGCTGCATTAGCTGCTTGTAAATTTTGGAGATTAATCCATTGTCAGTTGCTTCATTTGCAAATGTTTTCTCCCATTCTGAGGGTTGTCTTTTTGTTTTGTATATGGTGTCCTTTGTTGTGCAAAAGCTTTTAAGTTTCATTAGGTGCCATTTGTTTATTTTTGCTTTTATTTCCATTTCTGTACAGGTGGGTCAAAAAGGATCTTGCTGTGATTTATGTCATAGAGTGTTCTCCCTGTGTTTTCCTCTAAGAGTTTTATAGTGTCCAGTCTTACATTTGGGTCTCTAATCCATTTTGAGTTTATTTTTGTGTATGGTGTTAGGGAGTGTTCTAATTTCATTCTTTTACATGTAGCTGTCCAGTTTTCCCAGCACCACTTATTGAAGAGGCTGTCTTTTCTCCATTATATATTCTTGCCTCCTTTATCAAAAATAAGGTGACCATATGTGCTGGGTTTATCTCTGGGCTTTCTATCCTGTTCCATTGATCTATATTTCTGTTTTTGTGCCAGTACCATACTGTCTTGATTACTGTATCTTTGTAATATAGACTGAAGTCCAGGAGCCTGATTCCTCCAGCTCCATTTTTCTTTCTCAAGATTGCTTTGGCTATTCAGGGTCTTCTGTGTTTCCAAAAAAATTGTGAAATTTTTTGTTCTAGTTCTGTGAAAAATGCAACTGGTAGTTTGATTGGGATTGCATTGAATCTGTAGATTGCTTTGGGTAGTAGTCATTTTCACACTGTTGATTCTTCAACTCCAAGAACATGGTATATCTCTCCATCTGTTTGTATCATCTGTAATTTCTTTCCTCAGTGTCTTATAGTTTTCTGAGTACAGGTCTTTTACCTCCTTAGGTAGGTTTATTCCTATGTATTTTATTCTTTTTGTTGCAACGGTAAATGTGTTTCCTTAATTTCTATTTCAGATTTTTCATCATTAGTGTAGGGGAATGCAAGAGATTTCTGTGCATTAATTTTGTATCCTGCTACTTTACAAAATTCACTGATTAGCTCTAGTAGTTTTCAGGTTGCATCTTTAGGATTCTCTATGTATAGTATCATGTCATCTGCAAACAGTGACAGTTTTACTTCTTCTTTTCCAGTTTGGATTCCTTTTACTTCTTTTTCTTCTCTGATTGAGGTGGCTAAAACTTCCAAAACTATGTTGAATAATAGTGGCGAGAGTGGGCAACTTTGTCTTGTTCCTGATCTTAGTGGAAATGGTTTCAGTTTTTCACCATAAGGATGATGTTGGCTGTGGGTTTGTCATATATGGCCTTTATTATGTTCAGGTAGGTTCCCTCTATGCCTACTTTCTGGAGGGTTTTTATCATAAATGTGTGTTGAATTTTGTAAAAAGCTTTTTCTGCATCTTTTGAGATGATCATATGGTTTTTCTCTTTCAATTTGTTAATGTGTTTTATCACATTGATTGATTTGCATATATTGAAGAATCCTTGCATTCCTGGGATAAACCCCACTTGATCATGGTGTATGATCCTTTTAATGTGATGTTGGATCTGTTTGCTAGTATTTTGTTAAGGATTTTTACAGCTATGTTCATCAGTGATATTGGTCTGTACTTTTCTTTCTTTGTGACATCTTTGCTTTGGTTTTGGTATCAGGGTTATGGTGACCTCGTAGAATGAGTTTGGGAGTGTTCCCCCCTCTGCTATATTTTTGAAGAGTTTGAGAAGGATAGGTGTTAGCTCTTCTCTAAATATTTAATAGAATTTTGCCCGTGAAACCATCTGGTCCTGGGCTTTTGTTTGTTGGAAAATATTTAATCACAGTTTCAATTTCAGTGCTTGTGATTGGTCTGTTTATATTTTCTGTTTCTTCCTGGTTCAGTCTCAGAAGGTTGTGGTTTTCTAAGAATTTGTCCAATTCTTCCAGGTTGTCCCTTTTATTGGCATATAGTTCCTTGTAGTAATCTCTCATGATCCTTTGTATTTCTGCAGTGTCAGTTGTTACTTCTCCTTTTTCATTTCTAATTCTATTGATTTGAGTCTTCTCCCTTTTTTTCTTGATGAGTCTGGCTAATGGTTTATCAATTTTGTTTATCTTCTCAAAGAACCAGCTTTTAGTTTTATTGATCTTTGCTATCATTTCCTTCATTTCTTTTTTCATTTATTTCTGTGCAGATTTTTATGATTTCTTTCCTTCTGCTAACTCTGGGTTTTTTTTGTTCTTCTTCCTCTAATTGCTTTAGGTGTAAGGTTAGGTTGTTTATTTGAGATGTTTCTTGTTTCTTAAGGTAGGATTGTAACTAAACTTCCCTCATACAACTGCCTTTGCTGCATCCCATAGGTATTGGGTCATCGTGTTTTCGTTGTCATTTGTTTCTAGGTATTTTTTGATTTCCTCTTTGATTTCTTCAGTGATCTCTTGGTTATTAAGTAGTGTATTATTTAGTCTCCATGTGTTTGTTTTTTTACAGATTTTTTCCTGTAATTGATATTTAGTCTCATACCATTGTGGTTGGAAAAGATACTTGATACAATTTCAGTTTTCTTACATTTACCAGAGCTTGATTTGTGACCCAAGATATGATCTATCCTGGTGAATGTGCCATGAGCACTTGAGAACAAAGTGTATTCTCTTGTTTTCGGATGGAATGTCCTATAAATATCAATTAAGCCCATCTTGTTTAATGTATCATTTAAAGCTTGTGTTTCCTTATTTATTTTCATTTTGGTTGATCTGTCCATTGGTGAAAGTGGGGTGTTAAAGTCCCCTACTATGATTGTGTTACTGTCAATTTTCCCTTTTATGGCTGTTAGCATTTGCCTTATGTATTGAGGTGCTTCTGTGTTGGGTGCATAAATATTTACAATTGTTATATCTTCTTCTTCTATTGAACTCTTGATCATTATGTAGTGTCCTTCTTTGTCTCCTGTAATAATCCTTATTTTAAAGTCTATTTTGTCTAATATGAGAATTGCTACTCCAGCTTTCTTTTGGTTTCCATTTGCATGGAATATCTTTTTCCATCCCCTCATTTTCAGTCTGTATGTGTCCCTAGGTCTGAAGTGGGTCTCTTGTAGACAGCATATGTACTGGTCTTGTTTTTGTATCCATTCAGCCAGTCTATATCTTTTGGTTGGAGCATTTAATCCATTTACATTTAAGGTAATTATCAGTGTGTATGTTCCTGTTACCAGTTTCTTAATTGTTTGGGGTTTGTTATTGTAGGTCTTTTCCTTCTGTTGTGTTTCCTGCCTAGAGAAGTTCCTTTAGCATTTGTTGTAAAGCTGCTTTGGTGGTGCTGAATTCTCTTAGCTTTTGAATTCTCTTTTTTGCTTGTCTGTAAAAGTTTTAATTTCTCTGTCAAATCTGAATGAGATCCTTGCTGGGTAGAGTAATCTTGGTTGTAGGTTTTTCCCTTTCATCACTTTAAACCTGTCCTTGCACTCCCTTCTGGATTGCAGAGTTTCTGCTGAAAGATCAGCTGTTAACCTTTTTGGGATTCCCTTGTATGTTATTTGTTGTTTTTCCCTTGCTGCTTTTTATATTTTCTTTGTATTTAATTTTTGATACTTTGATTAGTATGTGTCCTGGTGTGTTTCTCCTTGGATTTATCTTGTATGGGACTCTCTGTGCTTCTTGGACTTGATGAACTATTTCCTTTCCCATATTAGGGAAGTTTGCAACTATAATCTCTTCAAATATTTTCTCAGTCCGTTTCTTTTTCTTTTCTTCTTCTGGGACCCCTATAATTCGAATGTTGGTGCATTTAATGTTGTCCCAGAGGTCTCTGAGACTGTCCTCAATTCTTTTTATTCTTTTTTCTTTATTCGGCTCTGCAGTAATTATTTCCACTATTTTATCTTCCAGGTCACTTATCCATTCTTCTTCCTCAGTTATTCTGCTATTGATTCCTTCTAGAGAATTTTTAAGTTCATTTATTGTGTTGTTCATCATTTTTTGTTTGCTCTTTAGTTCTTCTAGGTCCTTGTTAAACATTTCTTGTACTTTCTCCATTCTATTTCCAAGATTGTGGATCATCTTTACTATCATTACTGTGAATTCTTCTTCAGGTAGACTGCCTATTTCCTCTTCATTTGTTTGGTCTGGTGGGTTTTTACTTTGCTCCTTCATTTGCTGTGTGTTTCTCTGTCTTCTCATTTTCCTTAACTTACTGTGTTTGGTATCTCCTTTTCGCACGTTGCAGGTTCATAGCTCCCATTGTTTTTGGTGTCTGCCCCCAGTGGCTAAGTTTGGTTCAGTTGGTTGTGTAGGCTTCCTGGTGGAGGGACTAGTGCCTGTGTTCTGGTGGATGAGGCTGGATCTTGTCTTTCTGGTGGGTAGAACCATGTCTGGTGGTGTGTTTTGGGGTGTCTATGACCTTATTATGATTTTAGGCAGCCTTTCTGCTAGTTGGTGGGGTTGTGTTCCTGTCTTGCTAGTTGTTTGGCATAGGGTGTCCAGCACTGTAGTTTGCTGGTCATTGAGTGGAGCTGGGTCTTGGCGTTGAGACGGAGATCTCTGGGAGATTTTCGCCATTTTGATATTATGTGGAGCTGGGAGGTCTCTGGTGGACCAATGTCCTCTACTTGGCTCTTCCACCTCAGAGGCACAGGCCTGACACCTGGCCAGAGCACCAAGATTCTGCCATCCACATAGCTCAGAGTAAAAGGGAGAAAAAAAGAAAGAATGAAAAAATAATAAAATAAAGTTATTAAAATAAATAATAATTATAAAATATTTGCAAGTAATAAAAAAAAAACAAAGAAAGAATGAAGAGAGCAACCAAACCAAAAAACAAATCCACCAACGAAAAGAAGCACTAAAAACTATACTAAAAAACAAACAAACAAACAAAAAACGGGCAGACAGAACCCTAGGACAAATGGTAAAAGCAAAGCTATATAGACTAAATTACACACAGAAGCATACACATACACACTCACAAAAAGAGGAAAAGGAAAATATATATATCTTGCTCTCAAAGTTCACTGCCTCAATTTGGGATGATTAGTTGTCTATTCAGGTATTCCACAGATGCAGGGTACATCAAGTTGATTGTGGAGATTTAATCCGCTGCTCCTGAGTTTGTTAGCAGTGATTTCCCTTTCTCTTCTTTGTTCGCACAGCTCCCGGGGTTCAGCTTTGGATCTGGCCCCACCTCTGCGTGTAGGTCGCCTGAGGGCGTCTGTTCTTCACTCGGACAGGACGGGGTTAAAGGAGCCGCTGATTGGGGGCTCTGGCTCACTCAGGCCAGGGGGAGGGAGGGGCATGGAGTGCGGGGCAAGCCTGCGGCGGCAGAGGCCAGCATGACGTTGCACCAGCCTGAACTGCGCCGTGTGTTCTCCCGGGGAAGTTGTCCCTGGATCCCGGGACCCTGGCAGTGGTGGGCTGCACAGGCTCCCAGGAGGGGAGGTGTGGATAGTGACCTGTGCTTGCACACAGGCTTCTTGGTGGCGGCAGCAGCAGCCTTAGCATCCCATGCCCGTCTCTGGGGTCTGCCCTGATAGCTGCGGCTCGCGCCCGTCTCTGGAGCTCCTTTACGCCGCGCTCTTAATCCCCTCTCCTCCGGCACCAGGAAACAAAGAGGGAAGAAAAAGTTTCTTGCGTCTTCGGCAGCTCCAGACTTTTTCCCGGACTCCCTCCCGGCTAGCCGTGGTGCACTAACCCCTTCAGGCTGTGTTCACTTCGCCAACCCCAGTCCTCTCCCTGGGATCCGACCTCCGAAGCCCAAGCCTCAGCTCCCAGCCCCCGCCCGCCCCGGCAGGTGAGCAGACAAGCCTCCGGCTGGTGAGTGCCGGTCGGCACCGATCCTCTGTGCGGGAATCTCCCCGCTGTGCCCTCCGCACCCCTGTTGCTGCACTCTCCTCCGTGGCTCCGAAGCTTCCCCCCTCCGCCAACCACCGTCTCTGCCCACAAATGGACTTCCTAGTGTGTGGAAATGTTTCCTCCTTCACGGCTCCCTCCCACTGGTGCAGGTCCCATCCCTATTCTTTTGTCTCTGTTTATTCTTTTTTCTTTTGCCCTACCCAGGTACGTGGGGAGTTTCTTGCCTTTTGGGAGGTCTGAGGTCTTCTGCCAGCATTCAGGAGGTGTTCTGTAGGAGTTGTTCCACGTGTAGATGTATTTCTCGTGTATCTGTGGGGAGGAGGATGATCTCCATGTCTTACTTTTCCACCATCTTGAAGGTACCCCGCTTTCTCTCCTTTTTTCTTTCCTTCTTTCTTTCTTCCTCCTTTCCTTCCTCCCTCCCTCCTTCCCTCTTTCTTTCTTCCTTTCTCCCTTCCTTCCTTCCTTCTTCCCTTCCTTCCTTCTTTCCTTCCTTTCTTTCTTTCTTCTATTTTTTTACAACGTTCAAGGTACAGCTAGAGCAGAAATTCTCCAGAGTTCTTTAAAAATGTTGTGCTCTCCTAGCCCGAGGTGCCACTTTCTGCCACTTTTATCACAGTGGCTTAACAGATCTTAAGGATCACTTAGACAACAAGAGAGGCCCAGGTCACTTCTATTTTTTGTGCATTAAAAAATATTTTTAAGTCAAAAGAAGATTATAAAACACAAAACAATGCAATACAACTCTATTATTTCTAAGACAATTGAAAGATATACACAAGTATTAATGAAGGAAGTATTACAAAATTAATTTAATGGTCAGTTTATAGCATTTCTATAGTTTAGTCTCAAAATTATACAAGGAAAAGGAGAAAATATAGTAAGATAAATACATTAACTGACAGTATACTATAGATGGTGTGGTCTGGCAATGAGATACACATGTTTAAGTTGTATGATCTTTGACAACTTTGAATCTTGTCAGGGTGTCTCTGTTGAGACAGAGACATTATTATTATAGTGTAATGTACTATATTACATTATAACAATAATGTAAACTTTTTTTTTTTTTTTTTTGCGGTACGCGGGCCTCTCACTGTTGCGGCCTCTCCCGCTGCGGAGCACAGGCTCCGGACGCGCAGGCTCAGCGGCCATGGCTCACGGGCCCAGCCGCTCCGCGGCATGTTGGATCTTCCCGGACCGGGGCACGAACCTGTGTCCCCTGCATCGGCAGGCGGACTCTCAACCACTGTGCCACCAGGGAAGCCCAACATTATTATTTGTAAACAAAGTCTTGAAGTCCCTCCCCAACTCCCAGTCAAGTATAATGATTTCATCAGTTGCAATGTCAGTAGTGTCTACTCATAGATGTTCAGAATTTGAAGGACCTTGGAAGTCTTCTTGTCCACCCCCATTCTCCCATTCAGCTTTCTTCTCCTCCTTCCTCCCTTCCCCACTCTGCCACATCTGCTTTTAGTATTCAGTGAAAATGAGTCAACATTTTTGATAATCAGCAAAGTGATCCAAACTCTCTAAACCTGAGAAAGTAAGTCTATAATCTGGCCCCTCCTTGCATTCTGAAAACTGTGCACTACAGGTGGACTGTTCTGGGAGTCCTTCATGCTCCTATGGTAAATCTTAATCCATTTTACCTCCTCTGCCAGAATCCCTTTTCTTCTACTCCTTCTCCTCTCTCCTCCCTCATTATCAGTCTGACATCAAGCCTTGTCTATTCTTTCTTATTATCTATTTATTTTTATTTATGTTATTTTATTTTATTTTTTTGGCCGTGGCACGTGGCTTGCGAGATCTTAGTTCCCTGACCAAGAATCGAACCTGGGCCCCCAGCACTGGAAACTCAGGGTCCTAACCACCGGACCTCCAGGGAATTCCCATCCATTCTTTATTTAAAGTATTGATTTTTATCTTTTGGATAATGGACCCTGTAGAATAAATCAGTTGGGTTATAGGTACTTTACATCGTTGCTCTTTTGTTGCTTTGTTATCTCTAGAAGGTTAAGTAACTACTAAGGTTTCAAAGCTAGTAAGTGATATAATGTTTGAACCTAGGTTTTCTAACTCCAGTGTCAGTGATCTTAAAATACTATGCTATATTGCCCTACAGAGAGGTTAATGAAACCTATAAAACTTACTGTCCATAGAAAAATACATAGATAAACTATACATAAAGTCTAAACTTGAGGGTTCAGAATTCTATAGTTATCCTTGTAGCCCCAAATCGTCCACAGATTAAGAAATTTTGCTTTAAAGTATTTCTTGGGTTCACTTTTTTTCTCTATTCTCATTGCCATCACCCATGCCCAGCTCCCCATAACATTTATCCTTTTCAATTTATTCTGCTGGCAACTTAATCATTCTAAGTACTGCTTTCATCATATCATGCTTCTGCTGAAAACATCCAAAGCAATGGTGGAGATGAGCCTTTGCACATTTTAATCATCTACTTAACAATATATAATTTTTTAGGTGCTGTTTTATCCACTATACTGTAAAATCCATGGAAGGCAGGGATGTTTGGTTTGTCTACAATTATATAGTAATTCATAAGCACACGATAAATATTTGTTGCCTGGCTGGATTTTTGGACACTCTCCTACATGAATAGTGGTAATGTAAACTGTAGGGAAATTTGCCAATGTATTTCTATGCATAGAAAAACTGCTGGGGAGACACAAATAATGTTCATAGTAGATAACACTGAGAAGTGGGATCATGGAGGGCTTTTATTTTCTAGGTCATCTAAAAAAATAATCCAGCTCCAGTCTTTTCCCTTAACCTACTTAAGCATATCTTTTACTTCCTTTCTTCCTTCCTTCCTTCCCCCCCGTCCCTTTGGCTTGTCTTTAAAAGGTCCTTCAAAGTCTGAACCCATCTTACCAGATCTCCCACTGGTCCCTCATTTGAAAGCTCTCCTGCAGTTAATTTATCCATCCACCCATACGAGCAGTATTTAATGAGGGCTCATGCCTTGCCAGGCAGCATGAAGTGGGGAAGCAGACACATGAACAATTCATTACAGTGCAGCGTGGTTAGTGCTGCATCTGAGACACATACAAAGGGCTGTCGGAGCGCTAAGGAGGAAGTGATTAACTTTTGCCCGGGTGCCGAAGGAGGTGGGGAGTGCCCTGGGAAAGGAAGCCATCTTTAAACTGGACCTTGAAGAGGGCTTCAGCCAGGCTGAAAAGTGGAGGAAAAATATTCTAGGCAGAGTGAGCAGCCCATGAATAACTTCATGACACCTATAATTTCATATATGTCGCAGGAAATATATGTATTTCACATGGGGTGAAATACTGTGTGCCTGGATCACAGGAGTCCGAAGGCAGGAGTGAGTGTCCAAAACTAAGCAACCTCAAGTCTTGTTCCCTTCATTAAGTCTTCCTAGGTGCTCCTGGTACCCTGTGGCCTCTCCTTTCTTGTAGAGCTATTGGCAGATTATTTGACACTTGATCCAAGACTTCTTTCATTATCCTCTTATACTGCCCCATCTGGTTTGCATCCTTCTTAAGAGCAAAGAATACTCCTTATGTTTGTTTCTCTAGTATCCATTTCAGTGACTGACTGATGTACTCTTTGGTGCATAGTAAGTTGTTAAAACTCATTGCTGACTGATAGGTGGCCTTTAGCTTCTGTGTTTTCAGCTACAAGGCTGTCTGAATAGCTACAGGAAGATGGTTAGTCCTGAAGGTGACTGCCTGGGGCATTTTGATATGCCACTGAGATAAGTACTGACGTGCAATCACCCTAGACAGTCTTTTGAATCTTCTCTCACAGTAAAAAGGGCAGACCCATCACTGGTGCAGAACCAGAGTTTCTATAAATAAGGCCTGCTGTGGCCCCATCAGACCTTTCAATACTGACTGGAGAGCTTGCAGTGTTTACTAAACTCCTGAGATCACTGAAGTCCGAAGTAATATCTCATGCCTCATTAATCTCCAGTGTTTGAAGTAATCGCTAATGTGCAATAAATCTCTAGTCTCTGAAGGTTTAAACCACACAGATGAGTTGTTTCAGATGAATAATGACCGACCTGACTTTGCCATTCAGCCATTCAACGAATGCTTAGGGAATAGCTACCATGTTCAAAGCACTGCATTGGGCTTTTTCCCTGTGACCCATGCTTCTGTGTCCTATCTACTGTACGTCATAGTGAAAAATGAACTGTCTCACACAAAAACATATAGTGGACTGGAAGGTCTATGAATGCAAATTAAGGGATTATTTTAGTGCTCAAATAGATTAAGGAAACTTTTCCCATTAGTTTAAAAGTAAGGACTTAGAGATTCTTTCCTCCCTTCCTCCTTCCTTCTTTCTTTCCTTCCTTCCTCCTTCCTTCTTTCTTTCCTTCCTTCCTTCCTTTCATAAATGCTTATACAGAACCTATAATGTATCAGATACTGTACTTGAAACCACAGATATGATTATAACAAAAGGGACATGAGAGGTACAGATTTCCAGGTATGAAATAAAGGTCAGGGGGATGTAATATACAGCATGGTGACTATAGTTAATAATATTGTGTTGCATATTTGAAAGTGGCTAAAAGAGTAAACTTTAAAAGTTCTCATCACAAGAAAAAAAAATTTTGTAACTATGTGTGATGATGAATGTTAACTAGACTTATTGTGTTGATCATTCCACAATATACACAAATCTTGAATCATAACATGGTACACCTGAAAATAATATAATGTTATATGTCAATTATACCTCAATTTAAAAAAAAAACGAGAGAGATGCAATTTTTGCCCATATGGAGCAAAAATACCTTGTGCATAGTAGGCAGGGTCATCTAGAGCTTTAACATTTTACCATCCTTTACTGAATATTGATTTTATGCTAGCCATTAATTATAGATAAGATATGTTGAGTGAATTATATATGTTCATTACTTTAAAATGTGTTTTTTGTTTAGATGCTAATGATGTGTGTTTAGAACATAGGATTAAAAGACTTCAGTTCTAGTCTCCGTTGTAGTAAGTTTGTGAGCTGAGAAAAATCATTTCCTCCTTTGTACCTTAGTTTCCTTACCTATACAATTGCGAGAGTGGCAAGTACCGAATTCCTGGAGGTTTGGGAGAACATGTAAGATGATTCTCTATGCCTTTTTACTTGCTTTTCTCACTCTCTATATTGTTTTTCCCCTCTCCCCATCCCTTCTGCTTGATAAATTTCTACTTATCTTTGAAACCCAGACTTAAGTAAGTATCACTTCATGTAAGAAGTCCTCCTCTTTCTTTCCCTGATGATACAGAGCACTCTCCTTCTGGCCATCATTGTACCCATCCAAGCTTTGATATTGCAATTACCACATGATTATCATGCAGAAGGGCAGAGCCTCTGTCTTATTCACATGTTCTGTACCTAGCATAGTGCCTGGCGCATAACCATTGCTTTAAACTCTGCTGAATAAATGAATGAAAAATATGTTGAGAAAATGCTTCATAACTTCCAAAGTATTAAACAAAAGTAAGATATTATCATCATCATTATGCTTGCCATTTGAGTGGGACTCAATTCATCTTTACAAAATATAACATTAATTTGGCCTAATTCTGTTATGTAATGGAGGCGGACATTATACTGCTAACAAACACATCGGTTCTCCTCTCCTTCTGACCACGTAGGAGAATTATGCTTCCCTGCCCCCCCCCCCACCCCCCCCAGAACGTAATAAACATGTGATTTGCTTTAGCCAATGAAATGCATGGCATGCATCACTTGCTTGCGGAATTCATTGCCAGTGCTTGACTGTGCAGCTCTCCTTTCCCCCTGCCCCCCCACCCCGCATTGGTGGTCCTGGAAGTGCCTTTTGGCATGGAGGTACCATGAGATTGAAGCAGCCCAGCATCCTGACCTTGCACCACATAGAGAACCCCTGTGTGCAGAACCACCCAGACCAAAAGGAAACTTGGTATGACTGAGCACTTAACATGTATTCTATTAATCCTCTGAGATTTTGCCATTTTTTATTACCATGGCATAATCTAACTTATCCTAGCTGATAAAATCATCAACTCATTTCCGTGAAAAAATATGGCAATTTACTGGGAATATAAACATGGTAATAATAAAAACCAAAAGCATGAACAAAAAACACTTATCTGAAAAGTATACATTTCAGAGTCCAAACATAATCCAAAGAATCTAGTTTACTTTACAAGGGTGTTAAACCTGTCTTAACTTGAGTCTCCGTCTCAAAATCTAGAGAAATTTCTCTTGTGCTCGGTGCTGAAGCAGGGACCAAATCCCATACTTACATCAAAGGGAAATTATATGCAACTAAAATATTTTTTGAAACAAGGCATTTGCCATAAATTGTTTTAAATAAATAAGCTTGGGTTCTTCCACCAACATGATCACTGTAACATGTTCTGTTCACTGTACCCCTTACCTAACTGTGAATGTTAATGAGGATTGCCTCATGATTTTCCACTCCATGAGTGCAAAAGAGGAAAACACTGTTTTTATGAAATTAGTTATGTTTCATTTTTTGTTTTACTGTGAAATATATACATACACATACTTACATACACACAAAGTACATGAAACATATGTTTACAGTTTAACAAAAAAAAACTATGAAGTGAAACTGAGATAGCCACAACTCAGGTCAAGAATAGAACATTGCCAGGACTCTAGAAGTTCCCCCCCATATGTTCCTCTAGATGGAGGAAATCACTGAGATAATCATTTTCTTTCTTTTCCTTGTAGTTTTACATCTGTGCTTATTTTTAAATGTGTTATATCATATGAACTGTGGCATAATTTATGGATAACAATGTACACCATATAAAGAATAGTGTACTGAGTTTTGCAAATGTATATACCTATGTTACCACCACCTCAATCAAGATACAGAATTTCCACCTAGAAACAAATGACAATGAAAACACGATGACCCAAAACCTATGGGATGAAGGAAAAGCAATTCTAAGAAGAAAGTTTATAGCAATACAATCCTACCATAAGAAACAAGAAAAATCTCAAATAAACAACCTAACCTTACATCTACAGCAACTAGAGAAAGAAGAACAAACAAAACCCAAAGTTAGTATCAATAGGAGGAAAGAAATCATAAAGATCAGAGCAGAAATAAATGAAATAGAAAAAAAAATAACAAAGATCAATAAAACTAAAAACTTGTTCTTTGAGAAGATAAACAAAATTGATAAACCTTTAGCCAGACTTATCAAGAAAGAAAAGGAGAGGACTCAAATTTAAAAAAAATAATAGAAAAGAAAAAGGAGTAGTGACAACAGACACCACAGAAATACAAAGCATCCTAAGAGACTACTACGAGCAACTATATGCCAATAAAATGGACAACCTTGAAGAAATGGACAAATTCTTAGAAAAGTACAAACTTCCAAAACTGAACCAGGAAGAAATAGAATATATGAAAAGACCAATCACAAGTAATGAAATTGAAACTGTGATTAAAAATCATACAACAAACAGAAGTCCAGGACCAGATGGCTTCACAGGTGAATTCTATCAAACATGTAGAGAAGAGCTAACACCTATCCTTCTCAAACTCTTTCAAAAAATTGCAGAAAGTGGAACACTCCCAAACTCATTCTATGAGGCCACCATCACCTTGATACCAAAACCAGACAAAGATACTACAAAAAAAGAAAATTACAGACCAATATCACTGATGAACATAGATGCAAAAATCCTCAACAAAATACTAGCAAACAGAATCCAACAACACATTAAAAGGATCATACACAATGATCAAGTGGGGTTTATCCCAGTGATGCAAGGATTCTTCAATATATGCAAATCAATCAATGCAATCCACCATATTAACAAATTGAATAAATAAAAACCATATGATCATCTCAATAGATGCTGAAAAAGCTTTTGACAAAATTCAACACCCATTTATGATAAAAACTCTCCAGAAAGTGGGCATAGAGGGAATTTACCTCAATATAATAAAGGCCATATATGACAAACCCACAGCAAACATTATTCTCAATAGTGAAAAACTGAAAGCATTTCCTCTAAGTTCAGGAATAAGACAACATAGTTTTGGAAGTCCTAGCCATGGCAATCAGAGAAGAAAAAGAAATAAAAGGAATCCAAATTGGAAAAGAAGAAGTAAAACTGTCACTGTTTGCAGATGACCTGATACTATACATAGAGAATCCTAAAGATGCAACCTGAAAACTACTAGAGCTAATCAGTGAATTTTGTAAAGTAGCAGGATACAAAATTAATGCACAGAAATCTCTTCCATTCCTCTACACTAATGATGAAAAATCTGAAAGAGAAATTAAGGAAACACTCCCATTTACCATTGCAACAAAAAGAATAAAATACCTAGGAATAAACCTGCCTAAGGAGGTAAAAGACCTGTACTCAGAAAACTATAAGACACTGATGAAAGAAACTAAAGATGATACTGACAGATGGAGAAATATACCATGTTCTTGGATTGGAAGAATCAATATTATGAAAATGCATATACTACCCAAAGCAATCTACAGATTCAGTGCAATCGCTATCAAATTACCAATGGCATTTTTTACAGAACTAGAACAAAAAATCTTAAAATCTGTATGGAGACAAAAAAGACCCAAAATAGCCAAAGCAATCTTGAGGGAAAAAAATGGAGCTGGAGGAATCAGACTCTCCAACTTCAAAATATACTACAAAGCTACAGTAACCAAGACAGTGTGGTACTGCCACAAAAACAGAAATATAGATCAATGGAACAGGATAGAAAGCCCAGAGATAAACCCACACACCTATGGTCACCTAATCTATGACAAAGGAGGCAAGAATATACAATGGAGAAAAGACAGCATCTTCAATAAGTGGTGCTGAGAAAACTGGACAGCTACATGTAAAAGAATGAAATTAGAACACTCCCTAACACCATACACAAAAATAACTCAAAATGGATTAAAGACCTAAATGTAAGGCCAGACACTATCAAACTCTTAGAGGAAAACATAGGCAGAACACTCTATGACATAAATCACAGCAAGATCCTTTTTGACCCACCTCCTAGAGAAATGGAAATAAAAACAAAAATAAACAAATGGGACCTAGTGAAACTCCTCGGGTAGGAGACATGGAATTTGATCCCCATTGGAATGCAAGGCTATCAGAACCGAGACTCATTTATAAAGTTTTGTTTCTTCTGGACCAATAAAAGTAATCAGGGCAAAAGTGACTTGAAGTTCTCCCTGTTTTAAGTTTCCTTAGATTTTGACTTACTGAATATTTGTTATGTGTGATTGCTCTTTTATGCCTAGGAAGGTTATTTTTAATCCAGCATTTAAAATTCAAAATGGAATGAGATACAGTAGTCTTCCCTTAGCCACAAGGGATACATTCCAAGAGCTCTTGTGGATGCCTGAAACTGCAGATAGTACCAAACCCTATATATAGTATGTTTTTCCCTATACTTACATACCTATGATAAAGTTTAATTTATAAATTAGGCACAGAAAGAGATTAACAATAATTAATAATAAATAGAACAATTATAACAGTATATTATAATAAAACTTATGTGAACGTGGTCTCCCTCTCTCTCTCTCTCTCGATATCTTATTGTACAAATTTAATGACTTTTCCATTTCCATCTTAACTAAGCACTTATCACACGCTCTGGCCATAACTTTATTATTATTATTTTTTTTTTTGCGGCACGCAGGCCTCTCACTGTTGTGGCCTCTCCCGTTGTGGAGCACAGGCTCCGGACGCACAGGCTCAGCGGCCATGGCTCACGGGCCCAGCCGCTCTGCGGCATGTGGGATCTTCCTGGACTGGGGCACGAACCCGTGTCCCCTGCATCGGCAGGCGGACTCTCAACCATTGTGCCACCAGGGAAGCCCTGGCCATAATTCTTGCGGTCTAAGTTGCAATAAGAAAAACTAGCATGAATTTCTTTTTCCTTCTTCACAATTTCACAAATAGAAGACTTGTCTTTGCCGTAGATCCTAGCAACCTCAGTACATAATTGTTTTTCTTTCCTTATTAAGTCAAGAACATTCACCTTTTCACTTAAAGGAAGCACTTTACAGCTTCTCTTTGGCATATCTGAATTGCCAGCATCACTACTCCTGCACTTTGGGGCCACTATTAAGTAATGAAATACCTTGACCATTGATCTGAAAACCAAGACAACTATTAAGTGACTAAGGGCAGGATACACTGGGCAAAGAGGTGATTCACATCCCAGGTGGGACAGAGGACAGCACAAGATTTCATCATGCTGTTCAGGATGGCGTGCAATTTAAAATTTATGAATTGTTTATTTCTGGAATTTTCCATTTAACATTTTCAGACCATGGCTGTTCACAGGTAACTGAAACCTCAGAGAGTGAAACTGCACATAATGGGAGGGCTGCTCTACCATTTCATACCCATTAGGATGTCTACTATCAAATAAAGAAAATAACAAGTTGGTAAGTATATGAAGAAATTGGAACCCTTGAATACTGTTTGTAGGAATGTAAAATTGTGCAGCTATTGTGGAAGACACTATGGTGGTTCATCAAACAATTAAAAATAGAATTATCATATGATCCAGAATTCTACTTCTGGGTATATATCCAAAAGAATTGAAAGCAGGGTCTTGAGGAGATATTTGCATTTCTTCGTGTCTAGCAGCATTATTCATAATAACCAAAAGGTAGAAGCAACCCAAGTGCTCATTGACACATGAATAGCTAAACAAAATGTGGTTTATACATAGAATGGAATACTGTTCAGTTCTAAAGAGGAATAAATGCTGACATATGCTGCAACATGGATGAATCTTGAAGACATTGTGCCAAATGAACTAAATCAAACAAAAAAGAACAAATACTGTGTGATTCCACTTATATGAAGCACTTAGAGGATTCAAATTCATAGAGACAGAAAGTAGAATGGTGGTTGCCAGGAGCTGGGGTGAGGACAGAATGGAGAGTTGTTTTTCAATATGCACAGAATTCTAGTTTTGGCAGACGAAAAGATGGAAAGCCAACACCCCATCATGTAAAAACTCTCAGTAAACCAGGAATAGAGGGGAACCTTCTCAACTTGGTTAAGGCTATCTACAAAACCCCTGTGACTAACATCATGCTTAATGGTGAGAGACTTGAAGCTTTCCCATTAAGATCAGGTATAAGGTAAGGATATTGCCATTCATCACTCCTTTTCGACATCATAGTAGAAGTCCTCGCTAACTCAATAAGGCAAGAAAAGGAAATAAAAGGTATGCAGATTGGGAAGGAGGATATAAAACAGTCCTCATTTGCAGATGACATGATTGTCTATATAGAAAGCCCAAAAGAATTAACAAAGATACACCCTGGAACTAAGTGATTATAGTAAGGTTGCAGGGTGCAAGGTTATCATACAAAAGTCAATTGCTTTTCTATATACCAACAATGAACAAGTGGAATTTGAAATAAAAAATACAATACCATTTACATTACTACTCCTAAAAGTGAAATACTTTGGTAAAACCTAATAAAATATATTTAAGATCTATATGAGGAAAATTACAAAACCCTGATGAAAAAATCAAAGAAGAACTAAATAAATGGAGAGATATTCCATGTTCATGGATAGGAATACTTAATATTGTCAGGATGCCATATCTTCCCACCTTGATTTTTGAATTCAATGTGATCCCAATGAAAATGCCAGCAAATTATTTTATGGATATTGACAGACTAATTCTAAAGTTTATGTGGAGAGGCAAAAGACCCAGAATAGCTAATACATATTGAAGGAGAATAAAGTTGGAGGACTTACACTGCCCTTAATATAAAGCTACAGTAATCAAGACAGAGTGATATTGGAGAAAAAATAGACAAATGGATCAAAAGAACAGAATAGAGGGCTCAGAAATAGACCCTCATAAATATAGTCAACTTATCTTTGACAAAGGAGGAAAGGCAATACAATGGAGCCAAGATAGTCTCTTCAACAAATGGTGCTAGAAAAATTGGACAGCCACATGAAAAAAAATGAATCTAGACACAGACCTTATACCCTTCACAAAAATTAACTCAAAATGAATCATAGATAGACCTAAATGTAAAATGCAAAAATACAAAGCTCCTAGAAAATAATATAGGAGAAAACCTAGATGATCTTGTGTATGGTGATATCTTTTTAGATACAACACCAAAGACATGATCCAATGGAAGAAATAATTGATAAGCTGAACTTAGTTAAAATTAAAAACTTCTGCTCTGTGAAAGAATATCAAAATTGGAAGACAAGCCACAGTAGGAAGAAAACATTTGCAAAAGACACATCTGATAAAGGACCGTTATCCAAAATATACAAAAAACTCTTAAAACTCAGCAATAAGAAAACAAACAGCCCAATTAAAAACTGGGCCAAACACCTCAACAGACACTTCACTGAAGAAGATATATAGATGACAAATAAGCATATGAAAAGATACTCCACATACGTCATCAGGAAAATGCAAATTAAAACTAGATACCACCACACACCTACTAGAATGGCAGAAATCCAGAACACTGACAATGCCAAATGCTGTCAAAGATGTGAAGCAAAAAGAACTCTCATTCATTGCTGGTGGTACAGCCACTTTGGCAGATTGTTTGGAGGTTTCTTACAAAACTAAACATGCTCTTACCATACAGTCCAGCGTTCATGCTCCTTGGTATTTACCTAAAGGAGATGAAAACCTATGTCCACACAAAACCCTGGACACTGATATTTATAGACGCTTTATTCATAATTGCCAAAGCTGGGAAGCAAACAAGATGTCCTTCAGTAGATGAATGGGTAAACTATGGTGCCTCCAGACATTGGAATATTACTCAGTGCTAAAAAGAAATGAGTTACCAAGCCATAAAAAGACATGGAGAAATATTAAATGCATATTACTAAGTGAAAGAAGCCAATGTGAGAAGACTACATACTGTATTATTCCAACTGTATGACATTCTGCAAAAGTCAAAACTATGGAGACAGTAAAAAGATCAGTGGTTGTGGGGGAGTGAGGGGAGGTGGGGAAAGAGAAGAGATGACTGGGCAGAGCACAGGGGTAGTGACAATACCCTGTATGATATAATGATTCATGTATGTAGTTATACACTTGTCCACACTCTAGAGTATACAACACAAGAGTGAGCCCTAAGGTAAATTATGGACTTTGGATGATTGTGATATGTTAATGTATGTTCACCCTTCGTAAGAAATGTACCATTCTGGCGAGTGATGTTGAGAATGGATGAGGCTATGCCTGTGTGGGAGCAGAGTTTACAAGACATTTCTGCACCTTCCTTTCAATTTTATTATAAACCTGAAACTTCTCTAAAGAAATAAAATTTTTAAGTTAAAAAAAAGAGGTTCTGGAAATGGATGGTGGTGATGATTGCACAACATTGTGAAAATACTTAATACCACTGAACTGTACATACACTTAAAAATGGTTAAGATGGTAAATTTTATACTATATATATTTTACTACATTGAAAAACATTCTAGGAGGAGGATTGGCCCAAAGAAACTTGCTGATTATTACTAGAAATGGAAGTTGGGAGCTCACATTTATACTTAATATCTACTCTGTGCCAAGCATGATATCATGTGTTTTACATTATTACTTCACATAATTAGTAATAATTTAAGTAAGAGCTACGTGTCTATTTGTTTTTGTTTTTGCGGTACGCAGGCCTCTCACTGTTGTGGCCACTTCCGTTGCGGAGCACAGGCTCCGGACGCGCAGGCTCAGCGGCCATGGCTCACAGGCCCAGCCGCTCTGCGGCATGTGGGATCTTCTTGGACCAGGGCATGAACCCGTGTCCCCTGCATCGGCAGGCGGACTCCCAACCACTGCGCCACCAGGGAAGCCCTGCTTGTCTATTTGGCAAGCAGTCACTGAGCACTTATTTTGTAGGCATTGAGCTAGGTTTTGGAGATTCAACAGCAAACAGCACAAGTGCAGCCCATGGCTGGAAGGGCTAAGAGTCTCAGGTTCTAGTGCAGGATGCAGACCCCTTACAGCACAAGATGGGAAGAACAGAAGAGGAGCATCTACCCCTGGCTCCTATGTTCCAGGTCCTGCTATATACATCTACATACATTATCTCATCGAATCCCCCAGCAAGTCTAAGAGTTAGGAAGTATTATCCCCATTTTAAAAAGGATGACCTTGAATTTCAGATCTAACATACCTAAGATTATACAACTGCTTAAGTAAGTGGTAGAGCTGAAATGCCAAGACCAAGTTTGTTATCCAAGGCCCGTGTCCTCTATACACATGGGTTTCCAAAATTGTTCTGTCAATCAAGCTGCCTCAAGGCAGAGTTTCGCCATGAATAAAGAAAAGAAAACAGTCAGGACAATACAGTGAGTTTTCTATTTAAAAAAACACTTTATTCCATTAATAGGCTGTTCTATATACTGTAATTTGTCCCCTTTTACATTTTAGAACTAAATGTTTTTTTTCTCGTATGAACTGATGGGGATAATAAATGGTAGTTGTTACTCTTTTTTAGGATCCTGATGTCCAAAGTCTATTCCTATATTTGGAAAATTCTGCACTTTATAAATCTCATTGGGAAGCCCTGCCTACCTCCAGCCCTGGAAGCTCAGTTTCCTATCTTTCCTGCAGTGAGGACACAAGCCCCTGAGCTACGCTCCACTAATGGTAAGTTCATACCAGTCTTTGAACCTAAAACGGCACTGTGAAGCAAGGACTGCCCAGCAACCATTCTGGGGAGGGACGGTGGCAACAGCAGTGGCTATATCTACTTCCAAGGGCCACGTGTCAGTTCTCAGAGCCATCCAGTAGCAGCGTTGGTGATCTTAGTGATTAACCTATGGCGTTGACTGCTTAATGGCACTGGCAGTGGCTGTGCGATCTTCATCACATCAAAGATTTGGACAGTGTTCTTGATAGCTTGGCCCTAAGTCTCCAGCCCTCCTGGTGATTCTGTGAGCCACACAAAACTCTCATCATAAATTCTTTCCTACTTAAATCTGACAGAATTTAGTTTCTGTTGCTTGCAGCTAAGAACCCTCGCTATGAGAGTAGTTATTTGATTGTTTGTTCTAATACCCATTCTTGACAACCTAAAGGGGGTCACATTAAGCAGTTCCCCCAGTTTTTGAAAAGAAAAGAATATTGGTTTACGGAATAAAAAATATTTAGGAACCACGGCTATATACTATAAAATCCTAAGTTGTGCATTCAAAGCTCTATCTAATGAGCAATGAAAATGACCTAAACAGAACTGGTATTATCTTGAACTAGTACAGTGACTAAACAGAACTCTGGATAACCACATGGTCTATATTATTCAGTTGTCAAAGTAACCAGACTGACTTAGCAAACAAACCAGATTGACTATATGTCTACATAATTGCTTTCTCAGCTGCTGTGAGATGTTTGATCCAGTTAACAATATAGATCAGCTCCTCTTTTTAAAAGGTTAAAGCAGCATGTAATTAACTAATTACTGTATTGATTTATTATATTTACTTACTGAGTAGAGCTATAGGTTTTCACCAAGCCAGATGCCTGGCACGCACGAAACACATGAAGCTTATTGATCTCAATTATCAACCATTCTTTCCATCTCCCCTGCCACCACCATTAGTGGCCAACCACTATGACTTTTCGTCTGGGCTTTTGTAATTGCTCCCTAGCTAATTTCCTTTTTTTCTGCTCGTGCTCTTCAGCAATCCATTTTCCACTGAGGAACTAGGGTATTCTTCTAAAACATTAATTGGGTCATATTACTGCTCCGCTATAAATCCTTCAAAACTGTTTCCAGTATCCTTAGCTTTAAGTCCAAAGTGCCTAACACAACCAGGAAGGACCCACATAATCGGGTTATGTTTCTAAACTTATCTCACTGCTGCCACCTGCCCCTTGCCACAATGCCCCAAATGTACTGTCCTCTCCATTCCTAAAATGCTTTCATCTCTTCCTGACTCAAGGCCTTTAATGATTCCTTCTTCCTGGCATGTTTTTGCTCCCCCTGTTCATCTGGCTAGCCCCTACTTAGACCTCCTGTTTTAGATTTCACTTCCTAAGGGACACCTTCTTTGACCACTCAGGACAGACCACTGATTGACTCTCTCAACACATCTGAAAGTTTTCTTTCATAGTTCTGATTGCAATCTGTAATTCTACATTTACATGCTGTTTACTTGTTTAATGTCTGTTTCCTCTATAATAGTCTGTAAGCTTTAAGAAGACAGGGACCATGCCTTTACCACCTGACATTCAACAAAGCACCTTGTATGGGCTCCTTAAACATTTGTCGAATGAATGAATTAGCAGACGAATCCAAGGCTTATATAATCCCATGTCAAAATGTTGTTCTGGACAGGAAGAAAAAGAGGGAACTCAGAGGAGCCTGGAAAGACAAGGAAAGGCTCCTGGGGCAGGGGGCCCTTCAGGGAGACCCCAAAGGGTGAGTAAGATGTGAACAGGCTCTGAAGAGACCTGTGGGGAGAAGCTTCATTGCTCAAGGAAAGGGAGGAGCCAGGAGAAAGGTGGCCAGTTGGCAGGAGAGAGTGAGAGGTCACACCTGGATGTCACCTGGATCTGGAGCTTGCTCTTGGATGCCGGTGAGTAGATGGCTTCCAAGTGTACAGTACAGCCATGAAGCAATTTCTTATTAATCCTGTCTCTTGAGTAGACACATTCATGCAGTGAAACTACTCAGGATATAGACCACCAGGTGTGTGGTGTGGGCATTACAGCAGATACTGCAGGCTGGCTCCCTCCATCCCATGCCAGCCCCTGACAGGGGTGTGCTTGCTTCATGCTGGAGCCTGCAAAGTTAAGATTACATGCCCAGAGTCCCTTCAGCTTGATCTAGAGTCTGTCAGGCAGATAGACCCGTGCCACATTTGGGAGGAAGTGACATCATGTATAAGAGGCCACGCTTCTGCTGCTTTTTGCAAGCACAGTTGTCAAAGCACTTGCTTTTTTGCGGCAGCTGTAGCAGAGGTCCGAGAGTCAGTCACTAGCTTCCTGGATATTGAAGGCAAGGCACAGAGTATCCCTTTTGCTCATGCAGATCATGGCCACGGGAAAGTGATTCCAGGGTGAAAACTCTTGGAGAGCATATGATTTATGGATCTCTCTTAACTAATACAAGGTTCAAAAGTCACTTTAGAATACAAAGACAGTGTCAATTCAATAATTTAAAATGCTCTCTGAACTTGATTTAAATTTAAAATCAACAAAACCAGGTCCTGCTATAGACTGGCCACCTGCAGGGCATTCTAGGGTGTGGTCCTTCTTTCTTTCCTCGTTCTTTCTTTATCCAGCTTGTTTTCCAGCATATGATCCCTTGGGGAGTGAATATCATTTGACTGGTACTTTGTAATATGGCTTCACACTTTCTGGGTCTGGCAGACGTTTAAAGTTTACTCACTTTTAGAGGTTCTTTAGAGACCTTGATATCATAGTGGTCTTTCACCTGCAGTTTCTCTGATCTGGGCGAACACGTGTTATTCCTGCAATTCCTTCCTCTACAAGCTCTAGGGAATGGGTGATCCAGCTCAGTATCATTTCTGTTGAGGTCTCTTTGTTTCTACGATGATCCTAATGGAAAGGATTAAAGATGGTTCTCCCACTGGCTCTTAAGTTCACGCATATAGCCCACATCCCGGCCACAGGAAACATTCCCACATTCCTTGTCCCCAAAACTCTGTGAGTGCAGGTCCATAATAGCATAGCAGCAACCCTCCGTCACTCTGCCACCAAAACAGCTTGCCAACCCATCTCCAGCCTGTAGATTTTGAGGAGAGGAGTCAAGCCACATCCATAATGATTCTGTAACTGCAGGGGAAACAGCAAGCTACCCAAATGATTCCCTTTCGGCCCCTCTTACTCAGTTTGTGTTAGGTGTTGACTGAAAAAAAACCCCACACAACCTAAAAGTTGCAAGTTATGTTTTATCCTGGGACCTTACTGAAGATTATAGCCCGGGAGATAAGCTCTCAGATAGCTCCGAGGAACTGTTCCAAGGAGGTAAGGGAGAAGCCATGAAATACAAGAGTTTTTGCTCAGAAACAAAAACAAACATGTAGTTGACCATCAAAAGATTACTGCTAATCACAAGAAACAGACATATCAAGTTAATGATTTTAGTGCTTTTCTAAGTGTGAGAAGATCCAAGAGTCTGGGCTCATTGGAATTACACTTTTGATAACTATCTATGGCCAAAATATGTTTTTCTCCATTGGAATTCCCCCCAGGGCACACCATGGGCGGGGTAGAGGGGGGCATGGCTGCAATGGCTGATGGCTTGATGGCGGGCGACATTCTTTGTTAACTGAAGTGCCGGTGACATTCTTTGCCCCCATAGGAGTAGACACCCTTCCCCCTTAGGATGGGGGCTTGAGACTCATAGCATACCAGCATCTCTTTCTTTAAAAATTTTTCACACCAAATCCTCTCTCTCTACCCTCTACTATTTTAAGTCCTTGATAGGATTGACTCATCTAATCAGTTCCCTGCCATCTCTTACACCTTCTTTGACATTTCTGCAGAGTAATCTATTTTGCAACTCACTGATCATATTGTTGCTACATGTATACATGTATTCTTAACATTTTTTTACATCATCTCTCCCCACCTCTAATTTCTGCCTTTCTAAGAGAACATTGCTTTGGGGGGATATTCATCCCATCTCTAGCCCCTAGCACGGATCCTGACTAGTATAATCCAATCATAGTACTTTTACCCCTCTTACCAATGATTGAATCAGGAATTAAGGTTTAAGCTAATCAGGAAAGTATTCTCCTGGTCTGTTATTATCTCAGGTTGAGCTTATGTCCTAAATTAGCCCAGTTATATCAAAAGGCAAGAGGTTCCTTCTCTATTTCACCTGCTTGGTATAAGAAAGGAAGTGTGTTGTGGTAGTTGCTACTGGCAGCCTCTTGTGATCATGAGGAAAACCATCCTGAGGACAATACCAAACTATGGAGGAGACAAAGCTGAGACCTGGAAAGCTTCTTTTTTTTTTTAAAGGTCAGCAGATTTTTTTTTAAAATAAATTTATTTTATTTATTTTTGGCTGCGTTGGGTCTTCATTGCTGCACACGGGCTTTCTCTAGTTGTGGCGAGCAGGGGCTACTCTTCGTTGCAGTGTGCTGGCTTCTCATTGTGGTGGCTTCTCTTGTTGTGGAGCAAGGGCTCTATGCAGGCTCACAGGCTCAGTAGTTGTGGCACGCGGGCTCTAGAGCGCAGGCTCAGTAGTTGTGGTGCACGGGCTTAGTTGCTCCGCGGCATGTGGGATCTTCCCGGACCAGGGCTTGACCCGTGCCCCCTGCATTGGCAGGCGGATTCTTAACCACTGCACCACCAGGAAAGCCCCTGGAAAGCTTATTATGGTATGGCTGGGATTGTTCTACTTTTAGACTTCTTGTTGTAAGAGGAAATAAAAGTCTTTATTATTTTAGCCAATCTGAGTCAGAGTTTTTGTTATTAACAAGGAAAAGCCAGTGATCTTCCATAGATTCCCTGTCAGATCGTGAGTCCTGAACCATTCCCCGTGGAAATGGAAACATTCAGTGATGGAAAACAATAAGTAGTATAGCATAGGTCACTTGTTTATTCCAAGTGACTTTCAAGAACCAAAGGACTGCCCCACAATTTGGGGAAGAGGAAGAGGTAAAAGAAATGCCAGAGAGGCAAACAGCCAACTGAGACTAATAGGCAAAAGCTTTTTAAAGTAACTTCTGAAATAATTCTCTATTATGGCTGCAGTTTTAATGTCCCAGTTGCCTGGGCCCTGTTAGCAGCACCTGGGCAATTAATGTTATTTGAGGTAATTACTTCACATGCATTGTAGAAGCCCACTATCCTTGATTATTTCCTTCCAAATGAAATCTTTAACCTAAATTTTATTAGTTTATGAGGCTAGTAGGTATTTTGAAAAATGCAACTGTATTTTATAGAAAGATACCCCACCAACACATGAACTTATGAACTTCATCTTCAGTTAAATAAATGTCTTTATGGGAAATTGCTGTTTCCAGCCAAGGCTCTTTAGTTAACCATTTTGTTTTTATTCTATTAGAGTATTTAATTCTATCAGTTTGGTAAATTACCTATGTACTCTGTGTATTTCTGGGAAGCTCAAGATCTCTTTGTGAGTATGTTGATGTGTTTGATGTGAAGAAATATAATCATGCTACAAGCAATGCCAGTTTGTCTGGCTACCTATAGCATCAATGATAAAAATAGACGGAATGAGACACTTAGGATGGCATCATCTGTATTACGGTTGGAAGAATGATCAATAACCTCTGAATGTTATTTGTATCTTCCCCCTCCACCACTTTAGTTCAGACTCTCATTGTCTTGCTGGATTACTACAAAGCCACTGAAGTGGTATCTTTTTAATGTCCTGTCTTCCCCCTCTCTGGTCCAGTCTTCACACAGTTTCCAGATACATCTTACAGGCACACAGCTCCCATCACATCACTGTCTCACTCAAGAGCCTTTAGGGACCCTCTACTGCCAGCCAAAATCAATGGCCTTCAGGGCCCTGGTATTTAAGGGCTTTCTAATGTGACCCAAACACACTTTTCAAACATTTCTCCCAATCATTCCCTGCATGCACTGTATGATTTAAACCACTAGACTGTTTGCTGTTCCCCAAATATCTTTCCTGCTCACACTTCTCTGAGCCTTGCCTGTAATCTTTCTCCTATGATGATTGTTGTCTTATTCTGTTTGGGCTGCTGTAACAAAAAAATCATAGACTGGGTGCCTTAAACAACAAACATTTATTTCTCACAGTTCTGAAGTCTAAGAAGTCCAAGATCAAGGCACTGGCAGATTTGGTGTCTGGTGAGGGTCCGCTTCCTGTTATAGACAGCTGTCTCCTCGCTGTGTCCTCACACGGGTAGCACTTGGATGAAGTTGTGTGAGAAGGGAAGTCCATCACTGCTGGAGAAAGTCCAGAGGTTACAATGTGGGGGCAACCATCTAGGAGGAAAAGAACAAGAGACCTCACAGGAGAGGAGGATAGGAGAGGGTGATAAGTCTCTGGGTCAGAGAGCTCGGAAGGGCCATAGCAGCTTGGGATCTCATAACCACAGGGCTCTACCTTATCAGGACATGACAGGTATCATGACAACCTTGGGAAAGGTTTCACAGGGTATACAAAGCAGTTGGGCTCTAAATGGCTAAAAATCTGCTTATTGGGGCTATTTTTAAAAGAATTGGATGTGTACAATTTTGAGCATGATGCCAGTAGACTTTTGAACAAATAGATCTCAACATGCGGTGAAGTGATAAACAACCCACGGGTCAATAGACCAAGATCATCTTTTATAACATGTTTGTATAACTCATTTATATAATGTATTGGGCGATAACTAGCAGTCAGTGCCACAGCAGCCATTTAAAAATTAAATTAAGTATTAAATATTCACATTTTAGGAAGTATCCAGCAAATGACAATACATACTTTCTACTTATTTATTTATTATTATTATTTTTAACTTTTTTATTTTTTGCTGTACACGGGCCTCTCACTGTTGTGGCCTCTCCCATTGCGGAGCACAGGCTCCAGACGCGCAGGCTCAGAGGCCATGGCTCACGGGCCCAGCAGCTCCGCGGCATGTGGGATCTTCCCAGACCGGGGCACGAACCCGTGTCCCCTGCATCAGCAGGCGGACTCTCAACCACTGCACCACCAGGGCAGCCCTATTTATTTATTTTTTAAATTTATATTTATTTACTTATTTCTGGCTGCATTGTGTCTTCGTTGCTGTGCGTGGGCTTTCTCTAGTTGCGGTGAGCGGGGGCTACTCTTTTGTTGCAGTGCTCTTCTCTTGTTGCACTTCTCTTGTTGCGGAGCACGGGCTCTAGGCATGCGGGCTTCAGTAGTTGTGGCACACAGGCTCAGTAGTTGTGGCTCGCGAGCTCTAGAGCGCAGGCTCAGTAGTTGTGGTGCACGGGCTTAGTTGCTCCGTGGCATGTGGAATCTTCCTGGACCAGGGCTCGAACCCGTGTCCCCTGCATTGGCAGGTGGATTCTTAACCACTGTGCCACCAGGGAAGCCCAATACATAGTTTTTAGAATGATAAACTAGAAAAGAATGAAACCGATTTGATTAGTGATGGCAGTACTTGGGAATGGAGAATGGGGAGAATAAAGTGAGCCTGGATGTCCTACTGTATTTTTACTTAGAGGGAACTCATCACTCACTCTCCCCCTTTTCTCCCAAATAAACCCATGGGAACTCTAATCAGAGTTCAACCCAAGATACCCACGTTAAGGTGTTGTTCAGTATGATGGGGAACAGAGGTTCCCCAATGCTACAATCACACTAATGATGCCTGCTGATGGCTGCTGTGTAAGATGTTTTCATGAAAGGACTTCCCTTCCCAATGAAAGAGATGAAAATGTTGGATAGAATGTATTATTCTTCCATGGGGTGATGTACTATTAGAATTATCTATGTAATCACAATTTAAAATGTCCCACAATTTATATTATTCCCCTAAAGATTAAATCTTTTTTGGGAGGGTTGTTTTAATACAGAAAGCTCCTACAGTTTGGACTCGTTTTCTACAGTTACTAGTAGATAAATACCTCAATTATTTGTTAGCATATAAGTCCAGAAGCACACACAACGATTCTTTACAAAATGAGAGGTTAGCATATTAGAAATTCACAAGTCCCTTAAGAAGTTTCTGGGACATGAGTCAAAATATAAGATTTTAATTATTGCTTAACACTCCCTGGGATGTTCCCTAAGTTAGTTTGAAGAGGTAGTTTTAATCGTGTGACCCTTGAATCTATTTTTTGTTCAACAAATATTTATTGAGTACTTGCTATGTGCCGAGCACTGGGCCAGAAAATGGGGACATGGCAATGAACAAGTTCAATGTGATTGCTGCTCTAATGGTATGGGGAATGAATGATGCGGTGGTCATAAAGGTGCCCAAAACATTTGCCCCTGAAATTGAAGATTCTGACAAGGTAAGACAAAAATCAGTATTTTTACTGTTTTATTTTCTTCTGGTCTGGGCTCCCCTGAGGCTGGAACTGATTGATTCCAGTCGTAAATCCTGTTGGAGACAAAGTGGGTGTTATTACCAAACATAAAATAGATAGCTAGTGGGAAGCAGCCGCATAGCTCAGGGAGATCAGCTCGGTGCTTTGTGACCACCTAGAGGAGTGAGATAGGGAGGGTGTGAGGGAGGGAGATGCAAGAGGGAAGAGGTATGGGGACATATGTATATGTATAACTGATTCACTTTGTTATAAAGCAGAAACTAACACACCATTGTAAAGGAATTATACTCCAATAAAGATGTTAAAAAATAATAATAATACAAACAAATGAATATGTCAAAACAGAAACAGACTCACAGATATAGAAAACAAACTAATGCTTACCAAAGGAGAGAGGGAAGGGGGGAGGGACAAATTAGGGGCATGGGATTAAGAGATACAAACTACAATGTATAAAATAGATAAGCAACAAGGATATATTGTATAGCACAGGGAATTATAGCCATTATCTTGTAATAAGCTATAATGGATCATAATCTGTAAAAATACTGAATCACTGTGCTGTACACCTGAAACTAATATAATATTTTAAATCAACTATACTTCAATAAAAAAGTACCTAAAGTAAAAAAAAAAAGGGGGGGGGGTTGGGGAATTGATAGCTGTGTAAGCATACCAGTGGTTTGGGGACTTGAGGTGAAGCTCCAATTTGCTTCATTCAAGGTCCCTGATCTGCCTCAAGGAGCCCACTTCACAGAATCCCACACTCTGACTTATCAAAATATTCATTTGACCTTGAAAACATTCTTGTGGATGTCATGCAGCTAGCAAACAATAAAGTATTTGAACAAAATGTTTGCATCAGTGACTCCAAATTGACACAAACTGTAGATTGCCTAGGATGAGAAACCTCTCAAAGGCTCATTTTATTTAGTGCCTGCAGGGTTTTGTTATTCTCAGTGCTAAAGATGACAAGCAGCATGTTAATTAAAGAACTGACATCCTTCAGTTTACTCTTTTCTCACTAGTTGCAATATTCCTCTTTCTCCCCCAGCTCCCATCCACACTCCTGCCATTCCCAAAAAAAGTGCAAATGAAAGGTTTCACAGTCCTCATGTGAATAATTTGGGGGCAGATACAGTTCTCCTCATCAACCACTTTACAGCAAAGTCAAATCGTGTGCCCTGTTATGTTAAATTTTGATCTTTTTAACACAGGAAAAAATCATTTTGATAAAGGTCAATGCCTCCTTGATATTTATACACTTGAACCTATTGAAAATGCATTTTGAAATTCTGAAATCTTGAATTAATATGACAACGTGCAAAGACTGTGTGACACCATTTGTAATTCATTAGCACATACTTTACAATATATTAGCATCAAATGTGGAAGGCTCTGTCATGGTTCTGGGAAGCCTGGGAGTTTCATCCTGATTTAGTCTCTAGCACGTTAAGATTTTGACATGGATGTCCAGAGACAATTCCAAATGATTCTTGCAGATCAGGAATAAATTAATTTATCCAGAAACCTGCTAGGTATAATATATGAGCCTGAGAAACATGTAGCCATCCAGCATATGCCTAGTTTCAAGCAGATTTTGAATACCAGACTGCCATAATGGGAATGAATTGTGACATGAACCTGGTAAATTGGGGACTGCATCTGCTGTCCTGCACCTGGCATGTGGCTTCCTCACATAGTGACTCTGCAAATGATTAAAGGTCCCTACAGTTCACATCATTTTGAAATAGTGCCTGGGTAACCTCACATGTATCGTCAACAGCTCCTGGAACAGATGGAAATCTAACAGTGTCATGGATTTCGTAAGTTGTTCTTTGCTGTTGCTAAAACCCACTGGACTATTTATTTTAAGGACTTATTGTCCTGGGAATTGGAAAACCAGTCTCTGATTTACAGAGACACACAGTGTCTAAAACAGTGATTTAATGACTATACTTAGTTTGACTATTACCTAAAATATTTAAATTTTAGCTCTTAAAAATTCCCAAATCCCCCAAAATCCTTTGACATCATAAAATATTCAGAATTCCCCTGAACTTGAAAACTTTTGTAAGGAATACAGCCTAGAAGTTTATGTTTAAAAATATTTAAAAGGCTGTTTCTGGTTTTACCATTATTAAAAAGAAAGCTGAATCCTCTGGATTTTGGAATTGACAGGGCTGCTTCATGTTTATTATTAGTCTCTGTGACCAACCTACTTGGAATTGTAGTGCAACATTTTTGATCTGTTGTATAGTGTGTGCGTGTACGTGTATGTGCATGTGCATATATGCACACACATGTATAAGTGTTCAGATCTTTATGGAGCAAAACAAATGCACTACTGCATGCGTGAGTGTGGGCTTGTCCTTTTGATCATTGTTGCCTGAACAAGTCAACTTGTTCTTTTTTGTTTGTTTGTGTTTTGTTTTTTTGATAAGTCAATTTTTATTGTTTTTATTTTTTAACATCTTTATTAGAGTATAATTGCTTTACAATGGTGTGTCAGTTCTGCTTTATAATAAAGTGAATCAGTTATACATATACATATGTCCCCATATCTCTTCCCTCTTGCATCTCCCTCCCTCACACCCTCCCTATCCCACCCCTCTAGGTGGTCACAAAGCACCGAGCTGATCTCCCTGTGCTATGCAGCTGCTTCCCACTAGCTATCTATTTTATGTTTGGGAGTGTATATATGTCCATGCCACTCTCTCACTTTGTCCCAGCTTACCCTTCCCCCTCCCCATATCCTCAAATCCATTCTCTACTAGGTCTGCATCTTTATTCCCATCTTGCCCCTAGGTTCTTCTGACCATTTGCTTTTTTTTTTTAGATTCCATATATATGTGTTAGCATATGGTATTTGTTTTTCTCTTTCTAACTTACTTCACTCTGTATGACAGTCTCTAGGTCCATCCACCTCACTACAAATAACTCAGTTTTGTTCCTTTTTATGGCTGAGTAATATTCCACTGTATATATATGCCACATCTTCTTTATCTATTCATCTGTCAATGGACATATAGGTTGCTTCCAGTTCTTGGCTATTGTACATAGTGCTGCTATGAACAATGGGGTGCACGTATCTTTTTGAATTAGAGTTTTTGTCTTTTCTGGATATATGCCCAGTAGTGGGATTGCTGGGTCATATGGTAATTCTATTTTTAGTTTTTTAAGAAACCTCCATACTGTTCTCCATAGTGGCTGTATCAATTTACATTCCCACCAACAGTGCAAGAGGGTTCCCTTTTCTCCATACCCTCTCCAGCATTTATTGTTTGTAGATTTTTTGATGATGGCCATTCTGACTCGTGTGAGGTGATATCTCATTATAGTTTTCATTTTCATTTCTCTAATGATTAATGATGTTGAGCATTCTTTCATGTGTTTGTTGGCAATCTGTATATCTTCTCTGGAGAAATGTCTATTTAGGTCTTCTGCCCATTTTTGAATTGGGTTGTTTGTTTTCTTGATATTGAGCTGCATGAGATGCCTGTATGTTTTGGAGATTAATCCTTTGTCAGTTGCTTCATTTGCAAATATTTTCTCCCATTCTGAGGGTTCTCTTTTCATCTTGTTTATGGTTTCCTTTGCTATGCAAAAGCTTTTAAGTTTCATTAGGTCCCGTTTGTTTATTTTTGTTTTTATTTCCATTTCTCTAGGAGGTGGGTCAAAAAGGATCTTGCTGTGATTTATGTCATAGAGTGTTCTGCCTATGTTTTCCTCTAAGACTTTGATGGTGTCTGACCTTACATTTAAGTCTTTAATCCACTTTGAGTTTATTTTTGTGTATGGTGTTAGGGAGTGTTCTAATTTCATTCTTTTACATGTAGCTGTCCAGTTTTCCCAGCACCACTTATTGAAGAGACTGTCTTTCTCCACTGTATATTCTTCCCTCCTTTATCAAAGATAAGGTGACCATATATGTGTGGGTTTATCTCTGGGCTTTCTATCCTGTTCCATTGAACTATATTTCTCTTTTGGGGCCAGTACCGTACTGTCTTGATTACTGTAGCTATGTAGTATAGTCTGAAGTCAGGGAGCCTGATTTCTCCAGCTCCATTTTTCTTTCTCAAGATTGCTTTGGCTATTCAGGGTCTTTTGTGTTTCCATGCAAATTGTGAAATGTTTTGTTCTAGTTCTGTGAAAAATGCCAGTGGTAGTTTGATAGGGATTGCATTGAATTCACAGGTTGCTTTGGGTAGTAGAGTCATTTTCACAATGTTGATTCTTCCAATCCAAGCACATGGTATATCTCTCCATCTATTTGTATCATCTTTAATTTCTTTCATCAGTGTCATACAATTTTCTGCATACAGGTCTTTTGTCTCCTTAGGTAGGTTTATTCCTATATATTTTATTCTTTTTGTTGCATTGGTAAATGGGAGTGTTTTCTTAATTTCACTTTAAGAGTTTTCATCATTACTGTATAGGAATGCCAGAGATTTCTGTGCATTAATTTTGTATGCTGCTGCTTTACCAAATTCATTGATTAGCTCTAATAGTTTTCTGGTAGCAACTTTAGGATTCTCTATGTATAGTATCATGTCATCTGCAAACAGTGACAGCTTTACTTCTTCTTTTCCGATATGGATTCCTTTTATTTCTTTTTCTTCTCTGATTGCTGTGGCTAAAAATGCCAAAACGATGTTGAATAATAGTGGTGAGAGTGGGCAACCTTGTCTTGTTCCTGATCTTAGTGGAAATGCTTTCAGTTTTTCACCATTGAGGATGATGTTGGCTGTGGGTTTGTCATATATGGCCTTTATTATATTGAGGAAAGATCCCTCTATGCCTACTTTCTGGAGGGTTTTTATCATAAATTGTTGTTGAATTTTGTCAGAAGCTTTCTCTGCATCTATTGAGATGACCATATGGTTTTTCTCCTTCAATTTGTTAGTATGGTGTATCACGTTGATTGATTTGCTTATATTGATTCTTATCCTTGCATTCCTGGGATAAACCCCACTTGATCATAGTGTATGATCCTTTTAATGTGCTTTTGGATTCTGTTTGCTAGTATTTTGTTGAGGATTTTTGCATCTATGTTTATCAGTGATATTGGCCTGTAGTTTTCTTTCTTTGTGACATCTTTGTCTGGTTTTGGTATCAGAGTGATGGTAGCCTTGTAGAATGAGTTTGGGAGTGTTCCTCCCTCTGCTTTATTTTGGAAGAGTTTGAGAAGGATAGGTGTTAGCTCTTCTCTAAATGTTTGATAGAATTCGTATGTGAAGCCATCTGGTCCTTGGCTTTTGTTTCTTGGAAGATTTTTAATCACAGTTTCAATTTCAGTGCTTGTGACTGGTCTGTTCATATTTTCTATTTCTTCCTGGTTCAGTCTCGGAAGGTTGTGCATTTCTAAGAATTTGTCCATTTCTTCCAGGTTGTCCCTTTTATTGGCATATAGTTGCTTGTAGTAATCTCTCATGATCCTTTGTATTTCTGCCGTGTCAGTTGTTACTTCTGCTTTTTCATTTCTAATTCTATTGATTTGAGTCTTCTCCCTTTTTTTCTTGATGAGTCTGGCTAATGGTTTATCAATTTTGTTTATCTTCTCAAAGAACCAGCTTTTAGTTTTATTGATCTTTGCTATCATTTCCTTCATTTCTTTTTCATTTATTTCTGATCTGATCTTTATGATTTCTTTCCTCCTGCTAACATTGGGGGTTTTTTGTTCTTCTTTCTCTAATTGCTTTAGGTGTAAGGTTAAGTTTTTTTTTGAGATGTTTCTTGTTTCTTAAGGTAGTCTTGTATAGCTATAAACTTCCGTCTTAGAACTGCTTTTGCTGCATCCCATAGGTTTTGGGTCATTGTGTTTTCATTGTCATTTGTTTCTAGGTATTTTTTGATTTCCCCTTTGATTTCTTCAGTGATCTCTTGGTTATTAAGTAGTGTGTTGTTTAGCTTCCATGTGTTTGTATTTCTTCCAGATTTTGTCCTGTAATTGATATCTAGTCTCATAGCATTGTGGTCGGAAAAGATACTTGATATGATTTCAATTTTCTTAAATTTACCAAGGCTTGATTTGTGACCCAAGATATGATCTATCGTGGAGAATGTTCCATGAGCACTTGAGAAGAATGTGTATTCTGTTGTTTTTGGATGGAATGTCGTATAAATATCAATTTAGTCCATCTTGTTTAATGTGTCACTTAAAGCTTGTGTTTCCTTATTTATTTTCATTTTGGATGATCTGTCCATTGGTGAAAGTGGGGTGTTAAAGTCCCCTACTATGATTTTGTTACTGTCGATTTCCCCTTTTATGGCTGTTAGTATTTGCCTTATGTATTGAGGTGCTCCTATGTTGGGTGCATAAATATTTACAATTGTTATATCTTCTTGTTGGATTGACCCTTTGATCATTATGTAGTGTCCTTCTTTGTCTCTTGTAATAGTCTTTGTTTTAAAGTCTATTTTGTCTGATATGAGAATTGCTACTCCAGTTTTCTTTTGATTTCCATTTGCATGGAATGTCTTTTTCCATCCCGTCACTTTCAGTCTGTATGTGTCCCTAGGTCTGAAGTGGGTCTCTTGTAGACAGCATATGTACCGGTCTTATTTTTGTATTCATTCAGCCAGTCTATGTCTTTTGGTTGGAGCATTTAATCCATTTACATTTAAGGTAATTATCAGTGTGTATGTTCCTGTTACCATTTTCTTAATTGTTTTGGGTTTATTATTGTAGGTCTTTTCCTTCTGTTGTGTTTCCTGCCTAGAGAAGTTCCTTTAGCATTTGTTGTGGAGCTGGTTTGGTGGTGCTGAATTCTCTTAGCTTTTGCTTGTCTGTAAAGCTTTTAATTTCTCCATCAAATCTGAATGAGATCTTTGCTGGGTAGAGTAATCTTCGTTGTAGGTTTTTCTCTTTCATCACTTTAGATATATCTTGCCACTCCCTTCTGGATTGCAGAGTTTCTGCTGAAAGATCAGCTGTTAACCTTTTCAGGATTCCCTTATGTGTTACTTGTTGTTTTTCCCTTGCTGCTTTTAATATTTGTTCCTTGTATTTAATTTTTGATAGTTTGACTAATATGTGTCTTGGCATGTTTCTCCTTGGATTTATCCTGTATGGGACTCTCTGTGCTTCCTGGAGTTGACTAACTATTTCCTTTCCCATATTAGGGAAGTTTTCAACTACAGTCTCTTCAAATATTTTCTCAGTCCCTTTCTTTTTCTCTTCTTCTTCTGGGACCCCTATAATTCGAATGTTGGTGCATTTACTGTTGTCCCAGAGGCCTCTGAGACTGTCCTCAATTTTTTTCATTCTTTTTTCTGCTCTATTCTGCAGTAGTTATTTCCACTATTTTATCTTCCAGGTCATTTATCCGTTCTTCTGCCTCAGTTATTCTGCTATTAATCCCTTCTAGAGTATTTTTAATTTCATTTATTGTGTTGTTTATCATTGGTTTTTTACTCTTTCATTCTTCTAGGTCCTGGTTAAACTTTTGTTGTATTTTCTCCATTCTATTTCCAAGATTTTGGATCATCTTTACTATCATTATTCTGAATTTGTTTTCAGGTAGACTGCCTATTTCCTCCTCATTTGTTAGGTCTGATAGGTTTTTGCCTTGCTCCTTCATCTGCTGTGTGTTTCTCTGTCTTCTCATTTTGCTTAACTTACTGTGTTTGGGGTCTCCTTTTTGCAGGCTGCAGGTTCATAGTTTCCGCTGTTTTTGGTGTCTCCCCAGTGGCTAAGGTTGTTTCAGTGGGCTGTGTAGGCTTCCTGGTGCAGGGGACTAGTGCCTGTGTTCTGTTGGATGATGCTGGATCTTGTCTTTCTGGTGGGCAGGTCCACATCTGGTGGTGTGTTTTGGGGTGTCTGTGGCCTTATTATGATTTTAGGCAGCCTCTCTTTTATTTTTTTAAAAAAACATATGAACATTTTATACTATAGTGTTTTAAATTTTTGTATTTTACCTTCTTTGTCTTGAACCTTCTTAGGGTAAAAAATGGCATAAAAGTATAAATAAGTACATGTTAGCTTTAATTACTTATCATAATGGCCACCGTCTGTTTAGCGTCTTACTGTGGCAACTTGTCCCTGCCAAGCCCTGTGGTATGTGCTTTCCATGCTTTGTTCTATTTAATTTTTGCCATAACTCCATGAGATAAGTATTATGTTCAGACTCTTTTAGTTGTAAATGATAGGAACACAAGTCAAACTAGTTTAAGCAAAACGCATTTACTGGCTCAATTAGCCAAAGGATCTGGGGGTAGTGGTTCAGCTGGATCCAGGGCTCAAACAGTGCTATTAAGGTACTATCCGTATCCCTACTTCTAACCCTACCCTCATCCCCGTCCCTACCTCTAGCTCCACCCTCATCCCTATTCCTACTTCCAACTCTATCTCTATGCCTATCTCTAACTGTATTCCTATTCCTATCCCTAACTCTACTCCTCTCCTCAGCTCTACCTCTATCCTCTCCTCTGTCTCGAGCTCCATCTATATCCCTTTCCTTATCCCCGTCTCTATCTCGCCAAAATCTCTCTTCCTATAGCAATCATGGTGGGTGTCAATAGACTCAAACTTATATTCTACCCCCTTAGTAACCCAAACAAAAGAGAAGCATCTTCTCTACAGTTCTGGGAGTAAAATCCCAGGGAATTGTCTGATTGGCTCCCTTGGGCGTTCTGCCTCTCCCTGAAGTTGAGATTGATTAGGGAGGTGGGCAATGTGGTTGACCAGGCCCAGGTCATATCCAACCATGTGAATAGAACAGAGCTCAACCCCTACTGAGCTAAGCACGTGGAGTGAGTGTCCCTACAGGAAGGTAGAAAAATGCCTGGCAGGCAAAAATGGAAGATTTCTGTTCTCTCCTCGCAGATGAGAAAACTGAGCTCAGAGAGATTACTTCATTTTCCCAAGGACACATGAGAGGTAAGTCATGGGGCTGGGATTCAACTCCAGTTCTGTCGACTCTACAGTCTTTGTCCCCTAACACTCTGCTGAATTACCTTCCTTTATACAGTACTAAAAAGTAAACAGTAAACCTTCAAAGTTTAACGGATGATGAACCAGAAATAAAGAAAAATAATTAATTTGCCCAAATTTGTGAGATAGGGCTAAGGCTGTGATCTGAATTGCCCCCATCCCCCATATCCTACCCAACCAAGTTAAGTATCCTTACCAAAAAAGTATGCTATTCCTTTTTATACATTGTTCAAAAACAAAGAACTAAAAACATATGTGAGTCACTTTATGCCTTTAGGGAGTTTACTTTTCATTTTTCTTGAAGCTTTGTTCTTTACATAGATAGTTCCTATAAAGATATTTTATACTCAGCTTCTTAATACCTTTTTCTCACTAGACATAATCATAGCAACCTTAAACTACTCAAATGGATTCCTACGTGAACTCTACTTGTCTTGGCACTGCTTTAACACTGGTCATGCTTTTTGGTTAAAAAAACCTCTACCCTAAGAGAATACAGGCTACCCTTCCTACATACTTTCTATGTTTAACACTCATCCATAGGAATCCTAAAAGATTAAGACATGCCACATCAATATTAAGGGATTTGGGTGCAGGGAAGGATCTTAGAGATGATTAAACCCAATCATCACATTTCACAGATGAGAGAAATGAGATTCAGAGGTTAAGTGGTTTACCCGAAGTCACTCCACTGCTTTGGCAGAATTTGGGAGCCTAGTTTTTCTGATGCTTTGTCTAACACTGTGTCATCACCCACATTGCCCCATATCTCATTTACCATGCCCTGCTGGGTCTTCCTCTCCAGGACCTGAGATGCAACCTCCTCTGAGACTTTGTGGGCCAGAAAATTCAAGCTATAAACATGTGCCCTTGCACATTAGCCATGTGATTAAAATAAAGACGAGACAGACACAATCAAATTCCAAGGAATAGGAAAGTGTGCCTGAAAAATGCCAGGGTAAAGGTGTGGAGGTGGTTCAAGATGGAAGAGTAGGGAGATCCTGAGCTCACCTCCTCCCATGGACACACCAAATTTACAACTACATATGGGGAAACTGTCTCTGAGAACAGCCTGAAGACTAGCAAAAAAGAGGGCTACAACTAAAGATAAAGGGTAGGGACTTCCCTGGCGGTCCAGTGATTAAGACTCCATGCTTCCACTGCAGGGGGCACAGGTTCCATCCCCAGTAGGGGAACTAAGATACCTCATGCCACATGGCGGCCAAAAAATAAATAAGTAAAAAGGTAAAGGGTAAAAGCCACATTGAGATGAATAGGAGGGGTGGAGACACGGTCTGGCTGGGATCCACATCCCACAGGCAGAAGGGAAATCACAGCCTCAGAGGTTCCCCCTGAGGAGCAAGGGCTCTGAATCCCACACTGGGCTCCCCAGCCCGGGGCACCCACACAGGGAAGATGAGCCCCCATGACATCCGACTTTGAAAACAAGTGGGACTTATATCCAAGTGGGCCAGAGGGCTGTAGGAAACTGAGAATCCACACTTAAGGGGCACGCACAAAAACTCCAAGGCCCAGCACAGAAGCAGCAGTATGAAAGGCACCTGGAGATTCATTGACTAATTTTAGGGTATGTGCCTGAGGGGCAGGGATCTGATGGAACTTTTTCTTATAAAGGAGCTGGTGGATGGCAGTTTTGTTGTTTGGTTGGTTAGGTATTTTTCTTTCTAGCTCACCCTCTACCTAGCTGGCCCAGTGCTGGCAGGTGCCATTACTGACTCTCCCCATGCAACCAATTAACCCTGGGTTCACCCATGAACCCAACAGTATGGCGCCCTTCCAAAGCACCCCCCACACACACACTTCACCAGGCCTGGCAGGTGCCCTTGGCTGGCATTGGAGCCAGGCAACCGAAACAAAAGGAAAAATAAACAAATGGGACTATATCAAACTAAAAAAGCTTTTACAACAAGAAGAAAAATATCAACTAAATGCAAAGGCAGCCTACCAAATGGGAAAAATATTTGAAAATATGTCTGATAAGAGGTTAATATCCAAAATATATGAATAACTCATACAACTCAATATTTTTCTTTAAAAAAACCAGCAATCCACTTAAAAAATGGGTGGATGTTCTGAATAGACATTTTTCCAGAGAAGACATACAGATGGCCAACAGGTACATGAAGAGATACTCAACATCACGAATCATCAGGGAAATGCAAATCAAAACCACAGTGAGATACCACCTCATACCTGTTAAGATGGCATTTATCAAGTACACAATAAATAACAAGTGTTGGCAAGTATGTGGAGAAAGGGAACCCTTGTGCACTGCTGGTGAGAATGTGGATTGGTGCAGCCACTATGGAAAACACTGTGGAGGTTCTGCAAAACATTAAAAACAGAACTACCATATGATCCAGCAATTCTACTTCTGGGTATTTACCTTAAGAAAACAAAACACTAATTTGAAAAGATATATGCACCCTTATATTCAGTGCAGCATTATTTACAAAAGCCAAGATATGGAAGCAACCTAAATGCTCATGGATAGATGAGTGGACAAAGAAGATGTAATACACACACACACACACACACACACACACACACACACAGACACTGGAATATTACTCAGCCCTAAAAAAGAATAAAATTTTGCCATTTGTGACAGCATGGATGCACCTAGAGGTATTATGCTAAATGAAATGAGTCGGATAAGGACAAATATTGTATAATTTCACTTATATGTGGAATCTAAACAAAACAAATGAGCAAACAAAACAGAAATGGATTCATTGATACAAAGAACAAACAGGCGATTGTCGGGGAGGAAGAGGGAGAGTTTGGCAAAATAGGTGAACGGGATTAAGAGGTACAAACTTCCAGTTATAAAATAAATGAGTCACAAGATGTAATAGACAACATAAGGAATATAGTCAATAATACTGTAATAATTTTGTATGTAACAAATGGTTACTAGAATTATTGTGTTGATCATTCTGTCGTGTATTTGATTGTCAAATCACTATGTTGAACACTTGAATCTAATATAATACTTTACATCAACTATACTTCAATTTGAGAAAAAGAAGTGAGAGAGCAGGAAGAATCAAAGACATTGCAGATGTGTCCTGCTTGAGGAATAGCACAGATGCTATGGCTGTGTCAGGAAACTCTGAGGGAACCCACTAGCTCCTGTTATACACATTTCACATAAGGCTTTCATCTCATAGCTAACTTCTTTCTGTACCTTTACAATGAAGACAGTAGATTCAGAGAAAAATGTATTCCTTCTATTCAATTTCATGTCTACCCTAAAGCTGTTTAGAAAGTGATTTTTTGATATACCTCTCTCTACATAAAGCAATGGTCCAACCTGTAGAAATGGTAGAGAGGGTTATTAGATCTCTAATTAGTTCTCAATTGTTCTACATTTCATAAAAACGTTGGAAATAAATCCAGTTAAACATTTTCTTTAATGCCAGGAGATGCTGTGTTTGATGGATTTAAGTATGCTTCTTGAATCTTGTACAGAAACTCGTTCTCATTATAGAACAAATAATCCTAACACTGTGTCATAGAAATGAAAAAAGAAAGAAAGAACACCAAGATAAAAGAGTGCCAATAAGTCCTTGCAAATGACTGTTAAAAATTGTCCAGATAATTCTGGTATTCTATTTTTCTATCCCAAAGCATTTCTGTTCTCTTCCTTTTAATAATTCCTTTTCCAGATGTGTTCAAACCACAATAAATTGTCATGTTGTCATAGTAGCCTCGTCTCCAGATGTGAATTAACTATATGTTGACTTGAAGGAATATGATTTTCATATAAAATGCTAGGCCGATACTGCTAGTGAAGAGATTAAGCTACTATGAAAACTCTGAGGTAATAAAATTCTATTAATCATAGTGCTGTAAAGCTTCAAAGTATACCTTCATGTTAATGTTCAGAAACCTAAATGACTTCTTTCAACTGTAGCAGTTTCACTGGAATAACAGAGTTCTATAGCGCTGACGTACATCCTTTAATAAAGGTATTTCTCAGAATTAGGATATACGTTCTAATTCTGTATACCGTGAAAAATATTCTGGGCTTGCTTTCACTTAAGTTCAGAAATGCAAGGCCAGGCCTACACAAGACTGAGCATTTCCTCTTAGGCCAAGAATGGCAAAGAATTTTCAACTGAAGACCGAACTCCAATATACCTAAAAATAAGTGTTGGGAACGACTGTGAGTGAGATTCCAGCCTCTGTAGGGAATGAGAGCTTTATCGGTTAGTGATGTCTCCCGCAGACAAAAACAGGAGATGTAGCACCCTGTGGTGCATTTATACGCTCCAAAAGATAGTTCTTATTGTCTCTTTGTTTTCTTTTGTTTCAGTTTTAATTTTTATCAAACTTATATATGTACATAGCTAGAAAGTCAAATAGTCATGGTTAGAAAGCCCAAGAGAAAGACAAAAAACAGTTTCCTGATCAACCTCTTCCCACCCTTGATTTTCACTCCCAGAGGTAACCACTTCAAGTTCTTTAGCTATTCTTTTCGTATTTGCCTCTGTAGTTCTGAGGGTTGTTAGGTACTTGGAAACAACAGACTGACTCTAGACGTGGGGTAGCTCGTGGGGATGCTAAGCTTCCAAGAACAGTGATTAAACCATACAGCAAACTCCCCTGAAAAAAGACACATTCTACCACCACGTGCCCCATGGATGTCAATTCTGCTCTGGAACTCAACCTTGTGGCCACCCTCCAAAGCTGAATTGTTCTGCTACAGCCCTCACCAGCCAAATGTTTTCCATATGGGATCACCTTCCTCGAGTCGCTCACTTCTAGATCAGAATCTCATGGGAGTGAGTCTGCTGGCAGAGCCCAGGTCACATGTGTCTGTGCTAGCTGAAAAGGACACTGGAACAGAATTTGGGAGTTTATTTTGGGGATACAGAATTCATATGGCAGTAAATTCCCCAAATATAACAGTATGTTGTTCAAAAGGAGTTAGACAGCCTGAAAAGAAATGACAAATACATACCACAGCTTTCTAGTGAGCAAGTTTATTCTACTATTTATTAATTTTGTATTTTAGAGATTTTCTAGGCTCTCCCCACTGTTGAAGATACATCATGACACCCCTGGACACCACACAGACTCCTTCTTCATCTACCCACACATTTATCTGTATCATATTTTTAAATAGATCAGTATTTGAGTTTGCATTATTTTGTCTATGTGAACATTATTTTTATCTTAGCCAAGTACTGTATTATATTTTCTTATATAATGTTATGTTTTCCCTAGAATTAATAGTTAACTTTTTTCATTTGATAACTTTCTATATACCTATCATTAATGCATTCTAAACTTTATTCCAGAATTGTAACTTCTTGTATCATAGTTTAAAATTTCTAAGGTCTATTTGGTTTTCTAAATGTTCTTTTTATAACTTTTGTGTGCATGTGTCATGGATGTAACGCAGGGATGTAATCATCCCTGAAGATGATTATAGTTTTTTGTTTTTGTTTTTTCTGCTTCCTATATTGTTTCATCTGTGCTACCTTTTTCTATTTGTTTTGGTCTCTCTGATGTTAAAAGTTTCCCCAAATCTCTTGTTATTCTTATTTTGCTCATATTTAAGAAAGAGGACTTAAAATTGTGAGAAGAGAGAATAGGGCTTATTAAAGACTTGGCTTCACTGAAGGATAATTGAGTAGAACACAGCCATTTCATTAGGGGTCTCCCAAGTGCAAGTAGTTTATTTTGTTTTTCTCATTTTCCTCTTTGGCTGATCACTTTCCTCAGAGAGGAATCCTCTAATCTCCTGCCTTTAAATATGACTGCCAGCATTCTAAGAGCTGAGCCATGGAAGAGGTTGTTTAGAATAGAGGCTTTCATTCAGTTCCCCTGTTTTTGGTATGGTACTCTGTCCTCCTCTCTGCTGAATGTCCTAAGTCCGGAGACCTCTGGTTTGACATCTCCAGAGAGTAAACCTCTAGTTTTCTGCCAGATTCAAGAAGAGGCAGTTATCCAGCTGGGGAATGGTATAGAGGGAAGGATCTGGGTACACCCTATGTAGATGTTCAATCAACACTCTGTTTTCTTCCCTACCTGTTCCCCAATATTTTGAAGTACTCGGTGGATTCAATTCCTGAGCTTTCTTTTTTGGAAATCCCTGGCATAAGTTGACATACTTCTTAGCTTCAGCTCTTGTAAGCTTAGATTTCAGCTTCCCCTGGCCTAAGTAGTCAGTCACCACTAATCCATCAGCTTTCCAGCTGCCAAAATTACACCACTGTCTTCCTTCTTGTTCTTTCTCTTCCTGTTCCCTTCCCTTTCTCTCTCCTCCTTCTCTCTCTCATTCTCTCTCTCTCTCTTGCAATCTCTCTCTCTCTTCCTCTCTCTTTCTCTATCAATATCTACCTCCCTCTCCCCTCTTCTTCTATTTGTGTGTGTGTGTGTGTGTGTGTGTGTGTGTGTGTGTGTGTGTGTCTATCTCATCTTCTATTGACATTGTAGTGGAATTTCAGGAGAGGAGAGTAGGGAAGGCATGTTTCAATCTGCTGTATTAGTCAGAAATCCTTTGTTACATATTCTTTCTTAAAATATTGTCAACACCCTGTGGTCCAACAGATAGAATTGAAATTATGTTTTTCACAATTCACAGGGCTGATTTTATCCACTTTCAACAAATCAGATCTTCAGTACTAACAAACTGGTGTTCCTGTTGGGCTTTTGATCATTATGTTGAGATTTGGGTAAGGTCTCATCTCCATTCTCTTCCAATCTCCATCCAATGTTTATAGCTAAAAGTTAAATCTCTCCCTGTTATGCACACTTGCTACCTTCTAATTATATAAGCAATACATGTTTATTTTAGCAAGTTTGGAATCACAGAAAGACACAAAGAAAGAGTAAAAAAATTACTTGTAATTATTCCTCTTTTTCAATGTAATGTGTAAAACTCACTCCTCTGCAGTCCACTAGGCTCATTTCCAACCACCTACCATACCTCTGTAAGTACTATCAACATTTTCATCTGTAAGCTTCTAGAAACTTTTATGCTTACACCTACATATGTAAGATTTGGTCGGTTTCTCCCAAAATAAAAAATCACGCTATATATATCATTGCTTGCTCTGTTTTTTTAAATTAATGATATATCAACAATGCTTTTCTAAGTTAGTATTTTTTAACATACCTCATTATTTTTAATGGGTATCGATATGGTTTTAAAATACATTCACAAAGTAAAAGAAGTCCATTAATTCTTGATACTCCTTTCCAAAAGGTGGAGCCTAATTCCCCTCCCCTGAGTGTGGACTGAACTTAGTGACTCGCTTCTAATGAATAGAATGTGGTGGAAGTGACATTATGTGACTTCTGAGACTAGATCATAAAAGGCATAGCAGCTTCCCCTTTTCTCTTTCTCTCTCAGATCACTCATTCTGAGAGAAGCCAGTTTTTTGTCATGAGGACATTCAAGAAGCCCTGAAGAAAGACCTATATGGCCAGGAACTAAGGTCCCATGCCAACAGCCAGTGAGGAACAGTGGCCCTCTGACAGTACACATTCAAGTGAACCATCTTGGCAGTGGATTCCCCAGCCCCACTGAAGAAAAGAATGCCACGGGAGGGAGAGGAGGAGATAAATTAGGAGTTTGGGATTAACATATATACACTATTGTATATAAAATAGATAATCAACAAGGACCTACTGTATAGCACAGGGAACTATACTCAATATCTTGTAATACCTATAATGGAAAAGAATCTGAGAAAGATTATATATATATATATATATAACTGAGTCACTTCGCTGTACACTTGAAACTAACACAACTTTGTAAATTAACTATACTTCAATTTACAAAAGTGAAAACAGCTCCACTGACATCTTGACATCTCATGAGAGACCCTGAGCCAAAGCCACCCAGTTAAGTTGCTTCCTGATTCTTGACCCACAGCAATTGTGATATAATAAATGGTTGTTATAAGCTGCTATGTTTTGGAGTAATTTGTTACACAGCAGTAGATAATGGTACTGATTTTGATACCTGAAAGTTGGGTGCTATCCTAATAAGTACCTAAAACTGTGGAAGTGGCTTTGGAACTGGGTAGTGGGCAAAGGCTGTAAAGGCTTTGAGGAGAGTGTCAGAAAGTATCAATAGAGGCCTGGTTGCCATAGGGTGAGAGCTTACAGGAGAGTGAGGAACAGCTTTAGGGAAACTGGAGAAAAGGGGATCCTTGTTACATAGTGGCAGAAAGTTTAGTAAGACTGTCCCCTGTGGTAATGTGGAAAGTAGAAAATGTACCTGATGTGCCAGGTGATCTAGCTAAGGACATTTCCAGGTAAAATGCTGAAGGTGCCACCTGGTTTCTTCTTGCTGATTGTAATGAAATATGAGAGGAAACAGAGAATCCAAAGGAAGGATTGTTAAACACAAAGAAGCCAGAACTGGATGGTTTTTAAAAATTCTGTCTTTGCAGATGGCAAACAAAACTAAAATGAAGAAATGGGTTTGTAGCAAAGATCAATTCCAGGCCACTGCCAAGAAAGCCTAGTTTAGAGATGAGGCTAAGAGTATAGCTTTAAAATACTTTGCTTATGACCTCAGGAAGATCTAAGATGGTGCCTCAGAGAACTGTTCAAACAACAGAGCTTTGAAGAAGCTAAAGGATACTATCCTTCCATAGTTCAGCAGAAGCTCAAGGTAGAGAAGAATTTACCTTGAAGAGATTTGTGGGTGTGGCTTTTGTCTAATGAAGTGAACCCTGATAAGATTCATGGGAGGCCCACAGAGTTTCTAAAAATAATTATAATTACAGAAATAACACCAGCTTAGAATGAAGGAGATAGTACATAATGAAAACAGGCATTTGGAACTCCAAAATTTTACTGAGAAAACTATACAGCTCCAAAATAGGCTAACTTTCAAGGAATGAATCAGGAAAGTAGAAAATGTACCTGATGTACCAGGTGACCTTCAGAGGTTCTTGAAGCCAAGAGCCATGAACAATCATTCCTGGTCAGGAGTAGGAATGAGTTTGAATCAAGAACTTCTAACATGTAGCTGAGTGGATTTCAGAATTGCTATGGAACAGTGACTGCTTTGGACATCCCATTTTTTCTCTTTTTGAACAAGAATGTCCAGAGTGGTTATCCTGTGCCTGTCCCATATATACATATACATATATATACATACATATATATATATATGTATATATATATAGGATGAGTTATCCCCTCATGTATGTATTTATGTGTGTGTATATGGATGTATATATATATGGATAACTTGTCTCTTTAGTTCACAGGGCTTGAGATCTAAGGAACCATACTCAAGGAGTTTCACTTAAGGAATGACACCTGACAAGCCAAAGCCTCACCTGGATCTGATTAAGTTGACATGTTTCTGGACTTTAAACCGATGCAATAAATTGTTGAAACAGGGTTGGTTGGGGGGTGTTGGAAGGGGATGAGTATATTTTCTATGTGAGAATAATTTTAATCTGTGGCCAGAGGACAAGTTAAAGAGTTTTAAAATACATCCATAAATCATTCAACACCCTTCCCTCCAAAAATGGAGCCTAATTCACTTTCCCTTGAGCTTAGACTGGATTTGGTGACTTGGTGCTAATGAATAGAATATTATAGAAATGATAATGTGTGATCTCCAAGACTAGTTCATAAAAGGCATTGCAGCTTCCTTCTTGCTGTCTTTTAGATCATTTTTCCTGAGAGAAGCCAGCTGCCATGTCATGAGGATGCTCAAGAAGCTCCATGGAAAGGTTCACACGGTCCATGTAGAGAGGGACTGAGGTCCTCTGCCAACAGACAGGAGTGGGCCATCTTGGAAGCAGATCCTTTAGTCCCAGTCAAGTCTTCAAAGCCTCCAGTCCTGGTCAACATCCTGACTGTAATCTCATGAGAGACTCTGAGCCAGAAGCACCCAGCTAAGCCAAAACCAAATTCATGACCCTTAAAGAAATAAGGTAATAGATATTTGTTGTTTTCAACTGATAATTTTGGGGGTAATTTGTTACACAGCAATATATAGCTAATACAGGTGTACACTATTCTGTTGCTCTCCCCCTTCCTTTTTTGCTATTATAAACAATGCTGCAACAAAACCTCTTTATATGTATATCTTTATGTCCTCAAGAAATTATTTCAATAGGATAAATTCTTAAAATTGGAATTTTAGGCTTGCACATTTTAAATTTAGGTAGATATTGTTAAATTGCCTCCCCAGAATAATTGTAACAATTTATACTCTCCCAAACAGTAGATGAGAATGTCTCTCTCTCTTTGCCAATTTTAAATGTTATTAGTCTTTCTAATTTTTCTCAATCCTATTTGATAGTTTTATTAATTTGTATTCTTTATTGGTGAGGATGAGCATTTTTTTATATATTTATGATTTGAAAAAAGCACCTTGCTTATCATATGAATTTCTCTTTGCATGCTCCTACCCCTTGATCTTTCCTCTCCCACAATGCCTAGCATATAGTTCACATTACATAAATGTGCTGTTTTTGAATGGATGAATAATGGAATAATAAACGAAATTTCGACACACAGAAAGTCTTTATTTAACCCCATGGGATTGACTTTTAATTGGGAAAAATACCTTAGCAACCAATTAATTTAATTACCTTTCGCTTTCCCTTTATCAATATTTAATTATCATTCAGGTTCTCTGAATAAGCTCTTTATTTTAACTTGTCCAGGCTAATTTGCTTCTAAAAGTTTTTGTCTCTGAATATATAAAACACAGCAGAATAGTTATATAACAAATAATAACACTACAATAGAAACAACCATGTAGTGATGCTAATTCCAACTATTCTTAGGTACCTACTGAGTGACAAGCACAGCACATTAAATACATCATTGACCTAATTTAATATTTACTACAGCCCTGTAACTACTGTTATTTCCCACTATGGAAAGGAGGAAACTAATATTCAGTGAAATTAAATAAATTAGCCAGTCATATGGCTGTTAAATAACAGAGTTGGGATTCAAACTCTCGTCTGTCTGAATTCAAAGCCCATCTTCTTTCTGTAATGCTCAGCTGAATTTCTCAGAAATAAATCACTTGTATAGTTGTATTTTAATATTGTATATTCAAAGGAAAAGAAGGGTTCAAGATAAGAATTCCACAATTTTAAATGATGAACATTGAAATTATATATTTTTTCCTGCTTGGAGGGCACTGTCTACTGCTATTGATTCTTTTTTCAGAAGAATGAATTTCCTTTCCTTCATTGTTAACAAACCTAATTCAGCCATCGACAGGTAAGTGACTTAGCCCCAGTTAAAGTGAGAAATGCAATTGAAACATTTAACAATGAAAAGAGAAAAAAAAAAAAGAAAATGTGGTTTCTTCTCACAATGATCATCAGTCTCTACCATCTAAGGATCTATGTCAAGCTGAGAAAATTCTCCCAGTCAGTTCAGATATAGGACTGCATAATGAATTTCGGCACAACCCCATGATAATGAGATTGATGCCTTCTTTACAAAGCAATTTACAAACTTTCAGAGATAATTTTGGTTTCTGGATGTTGAGGTTACCATAAACTGAAGGCAAGTATCCTTTTCAGGTGACACTCCACAATGTTCCATCAGAATGATGTAAATTTATTTTTTAGAGATGATCAATCCCTAAATTGTCAAAAGTTGTTTTCTAACAAGTTTTCTGTAGAATCGAGCACTGTAGAATGCAAGCAGGTGGGGAGTAAGCGGCTCTCTATGTAAGGGCACTGGGAACTAGATTTCATGGTACATATTTCTCTGCTTCCTTTTCTGAGACGTATCTAAGAGGTTTCATCATTTTTGTCCAGGAAAAGGAAAAGAGAAAAACGTTCTGGTTTTCTTTTTTCCTATTGAATGTGGCAAACTCATGTTCCCTCAACACTGAACTCAGATGCCTCCTGGAATAACGTTTTATTATAGGCATAACAACTCATATTAGGTAGCAACAGGGACAGTGCTAACATGCTTTATACCAGGAACAAAAAGAGGCACAATGGTGGCAACATGATGAGTAATCTTGCAACACAAACCTAAGAAACAAAGGTACTAGGAGTCACTTTCCTTCAACCTTCATGTTGTTTCACATGCTCATTGAAGGGTGACACTAAAATGGATAAAACACTGGTATCTCTCTAAAACAGGAGCTGCAGTCTCTCATGGTGATGATAGAATGTTTATCCATTGAAATTTGTTTCTTCATGTATCTCTAATTCAGTTTTACTCAGCCACCTGCACATTAACCACTGTTTATAGGATAACTAGGAAACATGACACTCAGAGATACACAGAAAGTAATTCTCAATTCATAGAAGTCATTTCAATAAAATTAAATAACAACAAAATAATGATAGTTAGATTTCCTAATATAAAATCTGTGTTCTAAATATATTTTAAAGCCATATTCTCTTACTCTACACATTGCTATAGTCTGTTCTTTAATCTCTCACTAACAACACTATCTATAGCAGATGGGGGCTGATCTTGAAGCATTATTTATTTAACTCATTCATAATTTTTACTGTTGCTGTTTCTAAAAATAAAGAGCTGAGGAAACTTAAAGAACATTTATATATAATATGATATGAAAAAATTTAAATAATGTAGAAAAGACTTCCATTTCTGGCAGCATGTTTGATTAGGTATACTGAACAACCCTCCTTATCAAAACAAATAAAATATAAAATATAAATATATTGCTGAGTTGGAAAGAAAGAACGGAACCGATAGATTTATAAACCCAAGTAGAAGCAAGACCTCTAACAAGGGAGTGAATGCTAACAGCAGCTTTGCCCTGAGTGTTTCTTCTTACACTGTGATGACTATGGGCAGAAGGGCAATGGATATAAAGCCCAGGACCAGCCCAGGTGAGGATTCCAATAGAAGACCCCTGCAAAAAACTGGGATCCCCAAAGTCTACTCTCACTATAAAAGTAAATGACAGACAAAGAGTAAACTTTAATGCATACAAATTTTTTAAAAGTGATTTAGGGGGTTGAAGGATCCCAGGATGGAATGCAAAATGTGACATTCTAACTGTATTATAAATGTATGAAAGAGGTAAGGGGAAAAGGTACTGATCTGAGTAACTTTAGGTGTGAATAGAATCTGTAAAAAAGGCAAAATTAACTGTACATAAGTACTGTACTCTAACTGATTAAGTTGTTTTTCAGAGGATACAGGTTAACGCTTCCAATACTGCGATACCTGTATACTTATGCAGTTGAGTAATTAAGTAAATAGATGGTGGATGGTGGGAGCCAGTTTTTTCCTGTTGGAGTAGGAGTTTACACATAAGCAAGGAGAGGAGGTTAGAATGATCCACATAATAGGTTAGTTGGAGATTACAATGGGAACTCATGTTTAGCCTAATAAAGAAACAAATGGTTACGTACAGAAGCATTCATAGATACTTGTAGATATAGATATTTATAGATATAGATGAGCCTGGAACATCTTATAATGCCAGAAAGTCATGAAGTGCTTCAAAAAAACCCCAAACTAAACTAAACTAAAACCCACAATGATGAGAGTATGTCAAAGGGACATAGAAGTTAACTGAAAGAATTCCCGATGGCCAAAGCTGGAACAATTTGAGAAACAAACTAAATAAAAAAGCTTTGAATTATAATTCAAAGTATACAATAAATATCCATGAGTCCATACAGATATAAATAAATGAGAGAGAGGAGACAAAACTTCCATGCAGAAGAATTTCAAATAATTTATATAGATACCCTACCCTTAAGGAAGTGATGGAGCAAAACTCCTTACTCCTTAAGTGTGGGCTCTACATAATAACTTCCATCCAAAGAGCACAGAGTGGAAAGGGAGAGGAGAGTAACTTTACAGTGGGGAGACCTGACAAACACTATCTCAATCAGGTGACCAAGATCAACACCCACAATCATAAACCATGTGGACAGTAGGTACCCTTGATACAATGTGATGAAAATGGCAGTTTACTTCTGTGATCTTCTTCCCCCAAACCCATAATCCCAGTCTAATCATGAGAAAAACACAAGACAAATTCCAATTGAAGGACATTCTACAAAATACCTGACCAGCACTTCTCAAAACTGTCAAGATCATTAAAAACAAGGAAATTCTTAGAAGCTGTCAAAGCCAAGAGATGCCTAAGAAGACATGATAACTAAAGGTAATGTGTTATCCTGGGTGGGATCTTGCAACAGAAAAAAAGGATGTTAGGTAAAAACTAAGGAAATCTGAGTAAAGTACAAACTGTAGTTAATAATAATACATCAGCATTTGTTTATTAATTGTAACAAATGGACCATACTAATAAAAGATGTCAATAATAAGGGCTATTGGATGTGGGGTATATGGGAACTCTCTGTATTATCTTCATAATTGTTCTGTAAATCTAAAACTATTCTAAAATAAAAGACACTTATTTTTTTGTCACAAAAATGGAACAGCAGAACACATACCTATCTTAACTTTGACCCTAAGTGAAGGAAAATTCTTTCTCTGGAAATTTGTATCATAGTTGTCCCTACACTTATTTTTCATTCATTCATATTACCTGTGTTGTCTTAAAAATCTCCTGTCAAAAATTTAATATAAAATAATTTGGGGTTGGTTATGCCGGAAGGCAACTCTCAAAAGCAAATGCAAATCCTCTGGAAGAATTTAACCTCAGTTCTAGCCTCAAAGATGTCCCAGAAATGAATCCCCCCCCAAATTATCTTATAGTCAAAACTCATAAAACATACAAGAAAATAAGATAACATGATAAGAAATAGCAGTAATAGATCCCAAAATTTCAGATTGGAATTATAAGACACAGAATAAAAAATGACTATGATTAATATGTTTAAAAATTAAAAGAGAAACCTGAACACTTTGACAAAGAAATGGAACTTATAAAAAGTGACAAAGATGATTTGTGAAATAACCAAATTTCAAATTCAACAAATACTTCTTGAGTACCCACTAAATGCAAGGGCATGTACTAGATACTTTCATATATAGTATATATTTTTATTTTCATAACAACAAATAATTCTATTAATAAGTACTAAAGTTGTAAACCTTCATCTTAAAATATTTTCCAATATTTTGTCTTTTCCCTACAATCTGGAAAATTTCTTCTGATCTATTTTCCAGTTCACAAATTCTCTCTGTACCTGTATCAAATCTACTATTACACACATCTGCTGTGTTCTTAATTTTTGTTATTAGTAATTTTTTTAGCTTTAGAATTTCTATTTGGTTCCTTTTCAAATACACCAAGTTGCTTTTTATATTTAGCACTCCATACAGATTTTTCAATCTTATTTTTATTTCTTTAATCATATTATCCATATTTTTATAATCTTTGTCTGATTCCAATATATAAATCTTCTGTGGTTCTGTTTCTGTGGTCTGTACTTTCTACCAGTTTTCCCTGATGGTATCTTGTTTCCTGCTCCTAGATTATATTTGCGTCTGTTCTGCTATTTGAGAAATTATTCTTAGGAAGAATTTGAGGACTAGAATGATTTTAATCTTCACCAGAGAAAATTTTTGCTAACATTCTCCAGGTGTTTTAATCTACCAGTCCAACACTGCCTTATCCATGCTCAGAGACTGAGATTGTCCTGAATTACTTAGGTGATCCAAAGCTGGGCTGCAGGTTAGTGAGAGGACTGATTTATTTCCACTTCACCATTTTCCTGAGGGCAAAGCTCTTTGGGATTCCAGCTTAAAGGCAGAGGGTATTTATTGACTCCTTATCTGGGGTGAGCCCAGGCTTTGTCTTTTGGCCGCTTTGCTTCCCAAGACTACCAGAACTGCCGCTCAGTTTTGTGGTTATTCCTTCCAGAACATCGAATGCCTTCCAGGCAAAAGCAGCATTGAGCTCTGGGCTCACTTCTCTAGGTTCTTGCCTTTCTTCGATTTTGACCCAATAATTTCTCACTATCATATTAGCTCGAGACCTGAAATGTTTTAACAGAGATGAGCTTTTGGAAAGAGTTGACCCCTGGCTCCAAATTTGTCTTCCCCATTGGGAACCTTTCACTTCAGCATTAACCCTGCCATGCCTGATTCCAGGAAATAAGCTATTCCATCTATGAAACTTTAGCTCAAGACTGTAAAAAATCTTTGGTTCCCTTTAATATCCAAGAGAGGGTTACATTTCCAAAACCACAAAGCAAAACACTAAGGACCTCTAAGAAGGAAAACTATAGGAAAAAATCATGGAATCCATTTTCCAAAAAATTTAGTTTTGTTTTCTGAACCTAAAATGAGATCCGGTGTTCCTAATTCCCATCAGGAGGACGTGCTTCTGTGGCACCTGGGCCCCTGGCCAGCCGACACAAAGAGGCCCTTCCATCAAACCTGAATTGTCTGAATTCTCTTTGGAGAAGCAGCCCTGATGAGGAGAATTGACAGGACTGTGAGTCATGATGCAGTGAAAGGCCTCACCCTGCCTGGCTAAGGGGCCTAGTTATGCTTTTCTCCAATCCCGCTCCCAATGCAGAGAAGGTTAATGAGGATTTTGAGGGAGGAGACTTTCATAGTCCCTCTCAAATCACACCCAAATTACTTAGAATCTCTCTCATTGTATGAGGCTTCACACTTAACAAAAGGCTTTAGTACATTGACCAGGCACCTGTATTCCAGGGCTATGCTGTCCAATATGGTAGCCACCAGTCATGTGTGGCTATTCAGCACTTGAATATGGCTCTAGGAACTGATTGTGCTGGAAGTATAAACTACACACCAGATTTTGAAGACTAAGTATAGAACAAAAGAATGTAAAATATCTCAATTTTTTATACTGACTATATGTTGAAAACATATTTTGGGTATGTTGGGTTAAATAAATATATATTCAAATTAACTTCACCTGTTTCTTTTTACTTTTTAAGTTTGACTACTAGAATATTTTAAATTACATGGGTGGATAGGTGGTATGCATTATGTTTCTATGGGACAGTGCTGTCTCTAGGGTGGCCTTGGTTCTAAAGACCGAATCTCCTTTTCCTGAATGGCTATTTTCTCAACTGGAGTATGCATTGAAGCATCTCCAGAAAACTCCCTCAACCTGCTTCCACTTATAGAAGTGGCAAGATACCATAAGGAAAAAACCTGGATTCTAATCTCTATTTTTGTCATTAACTAGAAATAAAACTAGTCAAATCATTTTAATTCTTTGGGTCTGAGTTTCTTTATATAAAATGAAGGGTTGGACTAGGTGCCCTTAATGAATTCTTCCAATTCTATGGTTATTTCATAATTATTATTATTAAAATTTTTTTCTAAAATATTTTCCATGCATAAGGTAGTCATAACTTTTCATTGTAATATATATATAATTTTTTAGCCTTCTTTTGAAAATGATATAAAAATAAATATTCCCATGTTGATAAAAAGACAGACATAAAGATAATTTATATAACCTTCCATATATTAAAGTTGTATGTTTGTTTTCTGTACTACTATTATAAATTTTGGCATGAAAACTGTTTTGTTAATGAAGGTTTTTCAATGTTTAAGGTTCAGTCTATAATGATTATTATTTCTTCTACATAATTCATCCCTTAGCTTTTCTTCCAAAGACCATCCTCGATCCTCTCCTCATCCCTTTCAAAACAATTTCACCTGAAAAGATCTCATAATAGGTACATTTCAGGGTAAATTCAAGGCTTTGCAGTTCTTACTTGATGGCGGGGAGTCATGGAGCAGTGAGGAGCGGGGGAGGATAGGTCTTTGCATTTTAAGTTTTAGGTCTCACCCTGAAATGAAATCTTTATTCCTATTAAATTGAATGGGGTATTTCTATTCTGTATTGAAATTTTCTTTAAATCTGTCATAGTATGTGAACTCTCACATACCTATGCTTTGCAAGCCCTGCTCACATTCATTCTTTCTTGTGAAAATATGGCTTTAAATACATCTACAGTTACCTGTGCAAGATTCTGACTGCTAAAGAAACCTACTCAACCTCAATTTTAGGACAGAGTTTGAAGAGCACTGGATTTGAAGTAAGATGATCTTGGTTCATATCTTAGCTGCACTTGAACTAGATGTATCCTCTTGGACAAAATTTTTTTATTCTCTCTAAACCTTAGGTTCCTAATATGCTAAAAGGAGCTATAATAACACCTGTTACACTTGTGTTGCATGGTACATTTTGAGCATATAAGGAACTAATGAACATAAAAGTACTTACCAATGGTAAAGAGCTACACAGCATGAGTGATATTGGGCATCCTGAAACTTCATTAAATTTCATTCCTAGTTCCATTTTCCCTTCCTGGGGTCAGAATAAATACATTGATCCATTCAGTTTAGACAAGAATAGAGAATATGACTAAGGTTTACAGAATAATGGAAGGTCTCAAGTTAAGATAAAATGATCACTTTCTTCATTCAATCATAATGAGAACCATGAAACACTTATTAGCACTAATGACCTGAGTTACTTTACACAACTCATCTATGAAACTCAATTTGTCAAGTAACAGCAAATGTTTTTTTGAAATTCAGGTGGAATTTGGATGGAGGAATTGAGGTCAGTATTAAATTGATAGCCATATTAAAGTAACAAATTAATGTTAATATTATGAAAGTGGAGTGCAAATAAAAGATTTTAAGAATTAGGAATTAATCGACTGAATGTATTGCAAGGAATTCTGTCCCTAAAATAGATGCTGGAATATTTTCCAAACACAAAATCTAAGTGCTTAAAATATCACTCGTGGTATCAGTAGGAAAAAAAAGGGTATATATATATATGTATGTGTGTGTGTGTGTGTGTGTGTGTACAAGTATTTATGCATATATTCTTTCCTATCATTTCTTTGAAATCAGAACCATGAGACAGAGCTTCTGTCATCAATTATACTTGGAATTTGGTGAAAAAAAGAAAGAATTTGGAATCAATCACTCTGAGTTCCGTCCGTGTTCCCCCACTTAGGAGGCATTTCCTTCTCCCTAAAAGGGAAGCAATACTATCTGCTCCGTCTAACTCGCAGAGCTGCTCTAAGGACCCAGTGCGCTGGACGGGAAAGACAGGTACAGTTGCTGCTGAAAGTCCAGCTCTTCCTAGCTGGGGACACTGGCGACTCGAAAGGCAGCTCTCTTTGCCGTAAGTCTATTTCTTTTTCGTATCATTTCAAATGTGGGTAAGAGAGGGGGGAAGCCAGGGGATTTAAGGAACCTGGATGCAGAACCCTCCCTCCCCCCAGCTGTTTACACTTTGTTCCCTCGTTATTTCGTTCATTCATTCGACAAATATTTCTCGGAACCCGTCGAGTGCCGGACACCCTGCTAAGCAGTGGGAGCCACAAAGAGGACAGCACCCAGAATGTGGTCGCGGGGAGCCCTCCGCCTGCTGAGCAGACCCCACACCCAGAACTGCAGGGCGGCGAGGTCCCGGGTAGCCCGACAAGGCGCGCCAGCCGCGGCCTCCCGCGGGTCAGCCCGCCGCGCCGCCGAGCCCATCCCCCGCCTCACCCCCCCACCCCCCCCCCCCCCCCCCCACCCCGCAGCAGCGAGTTCGGCCGCGTCCCCATGGCAGCCAGCGGTGGCTCTGCGGCGGCGGCGGGCCGGGAGCTAGAGGCCGTAACGGCCTCGGAGGCCGCGCGGCGGGCGGGCGGGCCCGGGAGGCGGGCGGCGGGGCCCCTCGGGGCGGGCCGGGCTGGCGGTGGCCCCGGCGTTCCTACTCTCGGGGCTTCAGACCTCTCGGGAGAGCGCGGCGCGGCGCAGGTAACCTTCCTCGGACCCTCGACCTTTAGCCCAGCTTGCCCAAGAGGGGCGGGGGACCCCCAACAGACAGGCTGTTCCGCGGAGGCTGGCCTTGAACCCTCCTGGGGGGCGCGGGCTGCGGGGCGGGTGGAGAGAGGCTCGGACTGACCCTGTAGAATTCAGAACAGAGATTCTCCCTAAACTGGAAGGTCTGTGTTCTAGTTGTGTGGCTTTGGGCAAGTCACTTGGCTCGTCTGTGCCTCAGTTTCGCTGATGTTAAAGTGAGGGATTTGAGAACCTACAAAATGAAATTATTCATCTGAACGTACTGGTCAAGTTTTCATTGCCCATTCCTGCTCCTCGCCCTTCTGCTCCACTCTCAATTCCAGGGTCTCTCTTTAATCCCTTTGATTTGAGAGGGACTTGAGCCCGCCTGTCTTCCTCCTCTTTCTACCATCTTGAATGCTGTTTAACTTTTATTCAGAGGAGTCAAAGTCCTTTTCAATATTTGTCCATTTATCCTCATAGATTTTTTTCTTTTTAATTAAAACTACGTTGCTGGGAAAACCTTTTTTTTTTTTACTTTAGGAAGTACTAACATCCCTATTTTGTCAAAAGGGTGAGCAGGTGCCCACAGAGCCACTGAGGAATTGTTAAGATTTCTATTTTTAGGCAATTTTACGTTTTTTGTCCTAAATCTCATGGCATATTCATTCTAACTAAGTCCAGACAGGACCAAAGAAAGAATCTACTCAAATAAAGGTAGACCTTTAGGGGAACCACCAGGAAGGAAAGCTTGAGTACCTTCAGCTGGGACCCATCTGGAGTAGGAATTCTGTTTTACTTATCTCATGTGTTGGCACTTTGCAAAGTACCTGGCACCAAGCTGTTGTTCATTAGATAGTGAATGAATGTTCACTTCAGTCAGTAGCATCTATTTCAACTCATCACTAAGCCAGTAAATGCATGGGGCACACGCACACATGCAAGTTTCTACGTTTTGTGGAACCAAGAGCTACTACACTCAGAAAAACTCATATAACAACATGGTTTGCCAGTAGCAAAATTTTCTTGTTTTATAGGTTAATAAATGTAAGCATTTTAGGAATCTAGATCATTTTTTTTCCTCCTCACAGATTAAAAATCAAGAAATTCAAACCAGATGCAGCAGTTTCTTGACATGGAGAACCAAGCCCATAATACAGTGGAGTAAGTGCTGAGACATTGCTTTTTAATTACGTTGGTACTTAATTATGCCAAAATCTCCCTGATGATATGTGAATTTTGAAATTTAGTATTAATAGAGGATGTACCAATTATTTTTGGTGAGGACGTTGGGAGAAATTCAAGTGTCTTTAATTAAGAATCTATAGTTTGAGTCTTTCCAGTTTTGACTATGGATCTGTAGTCAAAAATCACCATTTTCCAACTTTTAGTGAAATTTTCCAGTGTTCTAGGGTGATGGATGCCCACATAGCCTCATGTGCTCTTGGGTTTCCACAGTGCAGCAGCTCCTGGCCAGCGTGCTCCTTTCCTGCTGCATTGAGTGTCCAAGCATCCCTCCAGGCTTGCCCTCAAGGCTGAACTCAAAACGTAAACATAGCCTCAAAACAGATTTAGCTCCTCAAAACTGCAGCAAGAACTGGATATTTTACCAAACGTTTCAGGAAGAGATAAGGAATAGAGTTTGTATGGCATTTGCCATTGTAAAAAATTAAATTCTTTTTGACAAATGTCTGTCCTGCCCTGCCACCAGCACCATAAAGGTTTCTCTTCCTACTGTTTCATTAGCCAACTGGCCACTGGCTGACCCTAGAGCTTAGGGAGTTGAGAGGGAGTGGAGAAAGTGGGAGAGGCATGGGGGGTAGGGGCGATACTATAGTGCCTGATCTTGACTGTGACTCACTTTGGCACTAGTCAAACACTCCAGATATCTTACTTTCAGTTATTCTGCTCAGACTGTGACTTTGACATCAGGCTAAAAGGTGCACAAGTCTTAAAATTCTACTGCATACTCCTCCTTAGAACAGCCCTGCTAGGTATCATTCTCATTTTACAACTAACAAAATTGAGCGTATTAGTTAGAGTATAGTCTAAGCTCTTGTGACAAAGAGACCCCCAAATACAGAGGTTTAAAAAAGATTGAAGTGTATTTCTGTTTCATCCACAAGACCAGAGATGAGCAGACCAGGGCTGGTAGGGCAGCTCTGCCATTCTCACTACATGATTTCCAGCTCTGGGCCTGAAGTGATTGCTTCAGCTCCCACCGTCATGACTGTGCTCCTGCCAGAGGGAAGGGGTAAGGGCAAGAGGAGAGAGTAAGACCATTCCTCTTAGGAGTATGACCTGGAAGTGACAAGCCTTGCTTCTGTTCACTCCGCATTGGCCAGAACTTAGCCCCAGGGCAAGAGCTAGCTGCAAGGAAGGCTGAGAAATGCAGACTCTAACTGGGCAGCCATGTGGCCAGTTAAAGCTTAGAGGTACTATAATAAAAGGAAAAAGAATGGATATTGGTGAACAACTAGCAGGCTCTGTCACACTGAGTTCAGAAAGGTAGAAAGAAAGAGAGATAAAGCAGGAACTTGGCCCAGAATACACAGCTGGTTTGTGGAGAAGGTAGGATTTGAATTCAGCAGATACGTCTGGCTCCAATCCCAGCATTTTGCTACATTAGAAATGGATGGGAAAAAGATGTGGGGAGCATCCTGCCTGGAATCCATAGCAGAGCCAGGATAGGGTTCTGAATGGAGCAGGTGTTAAGTCCCTGGTGTGAAGATGGCACTAAGGGCTATGATGCAGATTGAAGGTCTTGAAGCTAAGGTTGGGTACCAGATATCACTTCACTCCTGCAAATCTGAGGCATGGAGACTGCTGTTTCTCTTCATTCTTTTGGAAAAAAGTATGGAGGACTGAATGTATGCCAGGCACAACACTAAGCTCTCTGACTCATACAAAGACCGTTAAGGAACAAACCTGAAAGAACTTGGTATTTAGTAGGGAGCCATAGAGCTCATTTGGGTACAATGTAATTACAAACCAGAAGTGAATGAGAATTACTGGAGGTTTCCATGAGAAAGCCACCACTTACCACAGCAGACATGGGACCAGACCTTGTCGACCTTGGTCTCCAAAGAATGGAGAGCCGGGTTGGCTTTGCCTCTGTCCCATGCACTATTGAGAAATATGTAAAAATTTAGATCATGAAGATGATAAAACCTCACTCATCAGGGGTTTGTTATATGCTTATCAAACCATGTCACCTATATACACAGTAATGATTTGTGGAGCAACCTTCATTTGACAAAGATTTCATTTATCTAAAGTCTACAATGAGCCATTCATTGGTCTAAGCACCAGGAAGACAGCAGTGAACACACTAGAGCCCGCTCCTCCAAGGGATTTTTACGTTAGTGGGAGAGACAGTGAGAGATATCAACATGTTTCATATGTGATATGAAGAAGAATAAAGCAGGCTGAGGATGAAAATGGGGTGGTCAAACAAAGATTCCCGGTAAGGCAGCATTTGAGCAGAGCTTATGTCTGGGAGAAGACGGTTCCAGACACGAAGAACAGAAAACACAAAGGCCTGAGGTGGGAGCTTTTACACAGAACATTTATGATGTGGGTGAGTCATGATTCTCTGACATCTAGGTTATAACAGGGTTTGATTTTTATTTATCCAAGATTTCTCCCAATTATAGGTGTTTGTGCCATAATTATCAACCTAAACTTCTAAATGAAACATTTATTTATTTATTTTTGTCATGGGGGTTTTTTGTTGTTGTTTTTTATACATCTTTATTGGAGTATAACTGCTTCACAATGCTGTGCTAGTTTCTGTTGTACAACAAAGGGAATCAGACAAGTTTGTCCTTTTTGTTTTCAGAGTGTATGCCCAGAACATAAATAACTATAGGATGAATAAATAACCTACTTTTATTGGACTTTTTAAGAGAACCATGTCTACATTTTACTTTGTTTTTGTTTTATTCATGAATTACTGCTCTTTGTCCTTTTATGTTTTATTTTACTTATCCTGTTCTGATTTTTGAGTTGAAAAGTATTCAGTTATTTTCATGATTTCTGGATTTCATGATTTCTTTAAATAATACAGGCATTTAAAGCTAAAGTTCCTCTTGGGCTCAACTTCGCTGCAGGCCGTAGAATTAGTGTTCCCACTCTCAATTTCTAAATTATCTATTATTTCAGCTTTGATTTCCTCTTTTTTTTTTTTTTTTTTTTTTTTTATTTTTTTTGCGGTACGCGGGCCTCTCACTGTTGTGGCCTCTCCCGTTGCGGAGCACAGGCTCCGGACGCGCAGGCTCAGCGGCCATGGCTCACGGGCCCAGCCGCTCCGCGGCATCTGGGATCCTCTTGGACCGGGGCACGAACCCGTGTCCCCTGCATCGGCAGGCGGACTCTCAACCACTGCGCCACCAGGGAAGCCCGATTTCCTCTTTGACTCAAGAGATATTTGGGAGATGTAACTTCTGGGGGCGGGGTTTAATTATCTTTTTATTATTACTTTCTAATCCCCCTACATCCATGGTCATAGAATATGACCTATATGATAGTTCAGTTTCATTAAGATTATTCTTATGATTTGTTACATGATCAACTTTTATTAATGTCCTTTAGGCATTGAAAACAAATGTATATTTTGCTTAAGAAAAAAGGTTAAAAAGTTATACATATGTAGCCAAACTGTTTAATTGTTATTATTATTATGTTTAAATTATGCTTTTCAAATCCATTATTACCTTTTTGTCTATTTGACCTGTCACATTTTAAGAAAGATCTTTAATTGTAATTTTTATCCAATTCTTCTTTTATTTCAGGCAGTTTTTATTTTATATGTCCAGTGTTCTGTTGCTCAATATATTGAGGTTCATGGATGTTATATCTTCGTGGTATACTATATGGTTTAACTTTATAGAATGTCTCACAAGTATAAGTGAGTGATTTTTATTTGAATTCTACTTTGCCTGATATTGATATTGCCATCTCTGCTTTCTTCTTAATTTGCATTAGTCTGTAATAGCCTTCTTCATCCCTTTTATAAGGGAAAAAATTCAGTCTTTTCATTCCTTTGTAGGGAAAAACCCATTTCTTCCCTACTGTGTCTTTCTTCCCTGTGTGTCTCCTTTACCTTCACAGAGAACACTTCACTTCTGGTCACCAAATGTGTGGAGGTTTTTTCCCCCACCAAGCAATTCTCTGGGACACCAGCTGGGTGTCCTGCAATTCAACTCAGTTCTGACACTGTCTACCTAGAGACAGCATCAGATCCCACAGGTTGAGGGCTTAGTCCCACAAGACTGCTCACCACCCTCTTCAGCTCCAGTTGCAAGCCCAGGTTGTCACCTGTGCTTCTGACCAACCAGTTACAGATCAGAGGTTCCAATAGCCCCTCCTTGGATTTGATTAATTTGCTAGAGTAGCTCACAGACTAGGGGAAACACTTACCTTTAAACTCTTACTTTCATCCAGCTTGTTAAAGGATACAGATGAGCATCCAGATGGAAAGGATGCATAGTGCAAGGTATATGGGAAGCGGCATGCCACTCTCCCAGCATCTCCACCTGGTCACCAACCCAGAAGCTCTCCAAACACCATACTTTGGGAATTTTTATGGAGGCTTCATCACGTAGGCATGATTGATCACTAATTCCATTTTCAGACCATCTCCCTACACAAGGGAATGGAGTGGGGAGAGGCGGGGCTGAAAATTCCAAGTTTCTAATCATGACTTGGTCTTTCTGGTGACCAGCCCTCATCCAGGAGTCATCTAGGAACCTGCCCAAAGTTGCCTCAGTAGAACAAAAGACACTCCTATCACCCAGAAAATTACTAAGGTTTCAGGAACCAAGGTCTAAGACCAATATTAGAGCAAGAGATGCCCCTAGAGTTCTTATCACTTAGGAAATTACAAGGGTTTTAGGAACTTTGTGCCAAGAACTGGGGGCAGAGACCAATACATATTTTCTATTCTCTCATACCCTTGTTTGCAATATTTTTTTAATATCATATTGTGTCTCTTATAAGTAGCATATGGTTAGATTAATGTATATATATACCTCAATTGGAATGTCTTTGCCACTAAAAAGAGGATTTTATGATCATTAATATATTAACATTTGACCCTTTTTGCTTTGCCAGCATTTGCTAGTCTTATCTAGTTTTCTTTTTTTTCTTTTTCTCTTGGAAGTTCTACATCCTATTTTATAAGTTTTTAATTTACATTTTTTACAAATTTTTTTTTTTTTTGCGGTACGCGGGCCTCTCACTGTTGTGGCCTCTCCCGTTGCAGAGCACAGGCTCCGGACGCACAGGCCCAGCGGCCATGGCTCACAGGACCAGCCGCTCCGCGGCATGTGGGATCCTCCCGGACCAGGGCACGAACCCGCGTCCCCTGCATCGGCAGGTGGACCCTCAACCACTGCGCCACCAGGGAAGCCCAACAAATATTTTAAATTTGGATTTCTAGTCTGGCTTCCCGAATTTTTAGTGTAACTTTGACCTCCCTCAATCCTATGTAAGACTTCACGTTTAGTACTGTTTTTGCTTCCACATTCCCTTACTTCACCTCCAAGAAATAATCTGGATTTCTAGTTCTGATTTCTATTAATTTATATATAAATGATTATATATAGATAATGTTAACTACTTTATTCCTCTTTTAAGAATCCTCTTTAATAGCTGTAAATTTTATTGCATTGCTTATTACTATTATATAAAATTTTCCCTGTTCTTAATTTAATTTATTTAAAATTCATTTTTAATTTGACTGAAGTACTGCCTTAGGTAATCTTTTCATAAAAATGAACATAGGTAGTGTACTTCTTAACTTTTTTCATGTCCAAATGTCTTATCTTTACCCTTACACAGGAACTCTGTAACAGTCATTACTCCCATGGTCTTGAAGTGTAGTGTTGAAGATGGAAAGTCCAATGCCAGTCTCATTCTCTCCTCCAGGTTTTGTTATCCCTTTCTTTTTTTTTTTTCATATCTGGAGGCTTATGGGATTTCTTTTTATCCTTGAAATTTACAAATTTACCAAGATAACTTTCTAGGTATAGATCCTTTCTCAATAATCCTTCACAGCATTTGGTGAACACTTTTATTACTGAAGATTCAAATCTCTTCAGCTCAGTGAAATTTTCTTCTATTCCTTTGATTAGTAATTTTCTACCATCTTGTTTCAATCTACTAGAATGCCTACATCTTTTTCTTTTTTCTCATAATTTCCATCATTGTCTTTTTTGTTCTGTGTTCTGGAGGAATTCCTTGCATTTTGTCATTTTTATTTCAGCAATGATTACATTCTGGTTTTTTATTGCTTCTCTTGAGATCTTTAATATTGACAACCATGTTTTTATTTCCAATACTTCTTTTTTGTATGTTTATTTCATTGTTCCTTTTACATAGTAAATTGCTTTACTTTATCAATGCAATACACCCTTTGACTCATTAAAAATATGAATAAGAAGTGTTTGAAATTATCTCTTGCTTCTTATGTTAACTCCTTTACAGTCAGTCATTCTGTGGGTGTGGCTCCGGTATATTTCTCCACATCCTTCAATTTGTGCCTCTTTCCAAACCCCAACAATTACTCCACGGTGCTGCCTTTCTCCCAGCCTCTGCTACTCTAGAAGAGAAATCAATTACATTTCCAGAGAAATCATTCCACCAACTACAGTGCAGCTACAGCTCCCTAAGGGCTCAGTATAACCACCATCCAATGTGCTGTGCAGTCTAATATATTTAAGATTATTAAAGCTTATGTTTAACAAACTTATCTCTGAAGGTCATTTCTAAATAGGAATTCCACAAATGCACTGAGCAATGCTAAGGTCAATAAAACACAGAGAGTCCCAAAATTTCTGAATTCTGGAGTGATGTTTTGAAAAATGTCATTTTCCTTGTACAATATAAGTGGATGCACATATGATGGATTTTTTTCTTTAAAATATCTTTTCTAACTGAAAAACAATATTTATCCAGATTTTCCTTTACTTAGTTACTCATGTATGTAATTTAAAAAGTCATTTGGTTTTCTTTGTCACTGTTACCAAAAAACAGCAATCTCCTATTCCTGCTCCAGTTTTCCACTCCCGAAAGGCAACCACTTTCATTTCTTTTGGCTAATCCTTTGATATTTATCTCCATATCTCTAAAGAACATGCTTACATTGCTACTTCTTGATTTTTCAGTTTTGGTCACCTCGTCATCCCTGCTATACACACACACACACACACACCATTCCTCCGTTCTCTCAATACACCATAATTTTGGTTGGATCAATATTCTGTTTGCCTTGTTATGACTTTATAAATACCTCTACCTTTATAAATACTCTTCACCTCTGAGCCATATAGTATACTGTGATTACTTTTCCTTTCCTGCACGTTTTGTTTTTCCTGGAGCTAATACCTCTAGTATCTTAATTATAAATTTTTTGAAGTTTTCTTCTTTCTGCATAATTTTCTTCAAACAATGTCTTTCTGTTTGTATTTGACCTCGCTGTGTGAACTGCTTTCCTCAGATGTCTGTGATCTCTGACTGCTTGCTCCTATTTAAGAGTAATGGCATCGGAAGCTGATGGGAAGATCCAGTGTACAGGGGTAGGGCTTGTTGATAGTGGTCTTCACTGTCTGATTATCAGGGTAGTCTCTTTCCTTTGTCTCAGGCTGATCAGTTTCCAGAGAACGTGATTCGAAATCCTCCTGCTTACAGGGTATAAGTTGGGCAGCCAGCGTTCACCTCCTACTTCCAGAAATATCTAGTGGGTTGCTTCTTGGCTTTTTCCAATACTAGCTCCCGTTTTTTTGTCCTGTAGGTTTAACCTTGTAGGTTAAAAATATTCCTTTGCTTTATTTTAGTAGGATTTGGGAAGGGAGCAAAATTTGTATGTTCATCCGCCTTCAACCAAAAGTCTCATTTTCTCTACTGAATCATTTACTCTTTATTCTGTGACTTATATCTGAGTCATTGATCTCATTCATAGAATCTTGTCAGATCCTTCCTAAAAACCTAGGTACTGCTACATGATCTACCAAAATGTTTTTATCTGCTGTGAAAGTCATATTTTCAAAGACCAAGGCAGATGAATATTAAAGCACATTCTCACATCTGAATTCAGAAAAATCCTTTAAAGGAGTACTCTTCTATGTATACAACTTTCTTTTTTTTTTTTGTGGTACGCGGGCCTCTCACTGTTGTGTGGCCTCTCCCGTTGCGGAGCACAGGCTCCAGACGCACAGGCTCCAGACGCACAGGCTCAGCGGCCATGGCTCACGGGCCTAACCGCTCCGCGGCATGTGGGATCTTCCAGGACCGGAGCACGAACCCGTGTCCCCTGCATCGGCAGGCGGACTCTCAACCACTGCGCCACCAGGGAAGCCCTCCTTTTTTTTTTCTTTAATGTTTTTATTAGTGTATAATTACTTTACAATGGTGTGTTAGTTTCTGCTTTATAACAAAGTGAATCAGTTATATATATATACATATATCCCCATATCTCTTCCCTCTTGCATCTCTCTCCCTCCACCTTCCCTATCCCACCCTTCTAGCTGGTCACAAAGCACCAAGCTGATCTCCTTGTGCTATGCGACTGCTTCCCACTAGCTATTTTACATTTGATAGTGTGTATATGTCCATATATACACTACCACTCTCTCACTTTGTCCCAGCTTACCCTTCCCCCTCCCTGTGTCCACAAGTCCATTCTCTAGTAGGTCTGCGTCTTTATTCCCATCTTGCCCCTAGGTTCTTCATGACCATTTATTTATTTAGATTCCATATATATATGTTAGCCTACGGTATTTGTTTTTCACTTTCTGACTTATTTCACTCTGTATGACAGACTCTAGGTCCATCCACCTCACTACAAATAACTCAATTTCGTTCATTTTTATGGTTGAGTAGTATTCCATTGTATATATGTTCCACATCTTCTTTATCCATTCATCTGTCGATGGACACTTGGGTTGCTTCCATGTCCTGGCTATTGTAAATAGAGCTGCAATGAACATTGGGGTACATGACTCTTTTTGAATTATGGTTTTCTCAGGGTATATACCAAGTAGTGGGATTGCTGGGTCATATGGTAGTTCTATTTTTAGTTTTTTAAGGAACCTCCATGCTGTTCTCCATAGTGGCTGTATCAGTTTACATTCCTACCAACAGTGCAAGAGGATTCCCTTTTCTCCACACCCTCTCCAGCATTTACTGTTTGTAGATTTTTTTTTTTTTTTTTTTGCGGTAAGCAGGCCCCTCACTGTTGTGGCCTCTCCTGTTGCTGAGCACAGGCTCTGGATGCGCAGGCTCAGCGGCCATGGCTCACGGGCTTAGCCGCTCCGTGGCATGTGGGATCTTCCCAGACCGGGGCACAAACCCGTGTCCCCTGCATCTGCAGGTGGACTCTTAACCACTGCGCCACCAGGGAAGCCCTGTTTGTAGATTTTTGATGATGGCCATTCTGACCGGTGTGAGATGATATCGCATTGTAGTTTTGACTTGCATTTCTCTAATTATTAATGATGTTGAGCATTCTTTCATGTGTTTGTTGGCAATCTGTATATCTTCTCTAGTGAAATGTCTATTTAGGTCTTCTGCCCATTTTTGGATTGGGTTGTTTGTTTTTTTGATATTGAGCTGCGTGAGCTGCTTGTAAATTTTGGAGATTAATCCTTTGTCAGTTGCTTCATTTGCAAATATTTTCTCCCATTCTGAGGGTTGTCTTTTCATCTTGTTTATGGTTTCCTTTGCTGTGCAAATTTTTTTAAGTTTCATTAGGTCCCATTTGTTTATTTTTGCTTTTACTTCCATTTCTCTTAGGAGGTGAGTAAAAAAGGATCTTGCTGTGATTTATGTCATAGAGTGTTCTGCCTATGTTTTCCTCTAAGAGTTTTATAGTGTCTGGCCTTACATTTAGGTCTTTAATCCACTTTGAGTTTATGTTTGTGAATGGTGTTAGGGAGTGTTCTAATTTCATTCTTTTACATGTACCTGTCCAGTTTTCCCAGTGCCACTTACTGAAGAGGCTGTCTTTTCTCCATTGTATATTCTTGCCTCCTTTAGCAAAGATAAGGTGACCATATGTGCATGGGTTTATCTCTGGGCTTTCTATCGTGTTCCATTGATCTGTATTTCTGTTTTTGTGCCAGTACCGTATTGTCTTGATTACTGTAGCTTTGTAGTATAGTCTGAAGTCTAGGAGCCTGATTCCTCCAGAATCCAACAGCACATTAAAAGGATCGTACACCATGATCAAGTGGGGTTTATCCCAGGAATACAAGGATTCTTCAATATACGCAAATCAATCAGTGTGATACACCATATTAACAAATTGAAGGAGAAAAACCATATGGTCATCTCAATAGATGCAGAGAAAGCTTTCGACAAAATTCAACACCCATTTATGATAAAAACCCTCCAGAAAGTAGGCATAGAGGGAACTCTCCTCAACATAATAAAGGCCATATATGACAAACCCACAGCCAACATAGTCCTCAATGGTGAAAAACTGAAACCATTTCCACTAAGATCAGGAACAAGACAAGGTTGCCCACTCTCACCACTATTATAGTTTTGGAAGTTTTAGCCAGAGCAATCAGAGAAGAAAAAGAAATAAAAGGAATCCAAATCAGAAAAGAAGAAGTAAAGCTGTCACTGTTTGCAGATGACATGATACTATACATAGAGAATCCTAAAGATGCCACCAGAAAACTACTAGAGCTAATCAATGAATTAGTTAAAGTAGCAGGATACAAAATTAATGCACAGAAATCTCTTGCATTCCTATACACTAATGATGAAAAATCTGAAAGTGAAATCAAGAAAACACTCCCATTTACCATTGCAACAAAAAGAATAAAATACCTAGGAATAAACCTACCTAAGGAGACAAAAGACCTGTATGTAGAAAATTATAAGACACTAATGAAAGAAATTAAAGATGATACAAATAGATGGAGAGATATACCATGTTCTTGGATTGGAAGAATCTACATTGTGAAAATGACTCTACTACCCAAAGCAGCCTACGGATTCAATGCAATCCTATCAAATTACCACTGGCATTTTTCACAGAACTAGAACAAAAATTTCACAATTTGGGCTTTCCTGGTGGCGCAGTGGTTGAGAGTCCTCCTGCTGATGCAGGGGACACGGGTTCGTGCCCCGGTCCGGGAAGATCCCGCATGCCGTGGAGCAGCTAGGCCCGTGAGCCATGACCGCTGATCCTGCGCGTCCAGAATGGGAGAGGCCACAACAGTGAGAGTTCGCGTACCGCAAAAAAAAAAAAAAAAAATTTCACAATTTTTATGGAAAGACAAAAGACCCCGAGTATACAACTTTCATAACCTTTAGAGTGTCCTGTCCCTCTGAGGCATATTCATAATCACAACTTTATTTACCTGTTTCTTATGAGTTAAATACAGTTTTAATTATAATTTGTAAATAATTCTAATATAAGTCAATATATATTTGTAGTTTAATAAATTGTCATGTATTATTTTTGCACATTGAAAATTATTTTTAATTTGATTGATTCTCGTATCTGAGTGGCCCAGACTATACCCCATTATTCTCCCTCCCTCATAATTTATCCCCCACAAAATACACATATTCCTCTCCAGAGTAATCAAATTTAACAAGTTCTAGTTTCTTGTTTCTCTGAAGAAGCAAAGTGAAGTGGACCTAGGGTAGAATTCTGATATCTCAGACTTTGAAGTTAGACCCTGAAGTGTTAGCACAATGCTAAGTGGTTGTAGGAATTACTGAGTGACTTTGAAAGGAGGGAAAGACACTTAGGAAGAAAGGGGAGGGAGTGAGATAGAGGGGAGGAGGGAGTGAGGGAAGAAAGAAGGGAAGAGAAAGATTCCTTTGAAAGACTCATTAAGCTGCTATTAAGTTAAGGCAAAGATTAAAGTTTACCTCTGTGTAGGATAAATTTGCACGTAATTTTTACAGGACAATGTTTACAAAAGGTTGGTTGTATTAGTTACAAGTTACATTTTTTTAAAAATGAAAAAGAAATAAGCCATGATATGTGTAAACCTAGGCATGTACATCAGGATCCAGGCACACTTACCCTGACCTGACATTGCAGATGCTCCGTGGTCTGGCACCTTGGAACCACTTGGCGCAGTTGTGAGCCTCTTGTCAGATCATTGGTGAAACAGAGAGGTGCTAAAACATGAAAATGATAGAAACAGGAGGAGCTCGTTAGTTCTCTCCCCTGCGGGGGAAAAAGCAGTCTCACTGGACCATAGGTCATGTAAAAGCTATGTACAAAAAGAGCATAACAGAGCCAGGTGCACTATAGAATCATGCGGTGAAATGGCTTCCAAATTTTCTCTAAAAGAGAGAAAAGCAGAAATGCAAATATCTTGTGCTAATCTTATTTTCAAATTATGAAAATACTTTTAAAAAGTTCAAGAGTAGGAAAAAATGGGTGGATCAGCAAAACAGCTGACTCATGAAGGACAGCTGGTCAGAGTACAGATGAAGTCTGTACCCATTCATATAAGAAACTGAAGTGGGATATGAGGCACATTTGGTGCTGTGGCCCAGGGATCCCGGAATACCCAAATCTTGCCTCAGATCACAGACAATCTCAGGGAGATACATACATACTTACGATGGCAAAGAAAAACAGACACTTTGAGCGGTGAATGATAACGAGGCCACCCACTTCCCACAGTGTCCATGGGGGCCATGAGGACACCCCTGCCCCTCTCAGCCGTGGTGGTATTGGCAAAGGACTAGTGGGGAGCCTGAACCCCTCCCCCGGCCACCCAGCAGTAATGAGGAGTCCCTTCTCCCAAGTAGCAACAGATGCTTGGTCAAGAACGTGGATTCCACCATGGCCTGGCAGGAGTGAGACAGCACCCCATCTCTCTGATGGTGCATTCTCAGAAAAGGCCTGTTGAACACAAATTTTATAAAGGATCCAGAGTCTCATAACACGATACCCAAACAGATTAGGGTTTTTATTTTTCTGCAGGTTGGCAGTTCAGAGCTGACACTGACTCTACCATACCATCAGGGATTCATGGAGCCTACAGTGCAGTGGGGGGACAGATTTTAACAGATAAATGAGGGTATATTCTGTCAGGGGGATGGTAGTGACTGCTTTGAAGAAAAATTAATCAGGTTATGGTAGTAGAGAGTTACAAAGTAAATCTGATAAGGTGAAATCTGAGGAAAGACCTACAGAAAGTGAGGGTTCTCTTCATATGTATTCATATATATGAATTATATATAATTCATATATATATGAATTATATATGAATATATATAATTCATATATATATGGATTTTATTTATATATATATATATATATATATGTATTCAATATGGCCTGGGGAATGGCATTCCAGGCAGAGGAGACAGCAAAAGCAAAGGTTCTGAGGCAGGAACATACTTAGTATTTTCAAGGAACAAAAAAAAGGCCAGTGTGTTTAGAGAGGAGCAAGCCGGGAGGAAGGTGGTAGGTGGTGACCTCAGAGAGACAAATAGAACCAAGTCCTGTAGGGCCTTGCAGACCTGGTAAAGACTTTAGGTTTCACTCTGTACAATGGGAAGTCACTGGAAGGCTTTGAGCAAAGCACTGACATTTTCTGACCTAAAGTTTTGAAAGGCTCATTCTGGTTGCTATGTGAAGACTAGACCATAGCAAAGCAAGGGTAGAAAAGACAGACAAGCTGAACTCTAATTCAGTGGGAGATGGCAGTGGTTTGGATCAGGTTGGTAGAAATAGTGACAAATGGGGATGTTGTGACAGAAAAGCTGATAATATTTATAAATCATAGATTGAATGTGGAGTGTGCAGGAAGAAGATGTGATGGTGGGCTTTTGTCCCACCAATTGGAAAGATAAGATTGTCATTTATTAAAATAAAGAAGACTGGAAAAAATGCAAGCTTGGTTTGAGATGCCTGTTACCCATCCAAGTAAAGATCAAATAATTAGCTGTATATCCAAGTCTAGATGTATCTTTCTGCTTTATCACCCTCAGTGTGTGGCTTTATTGTTTGGCCCCAACTAATGATTGCAAGATGGCGGAACCACCTCCAGCATCACATCTGCCTTCCAGGAAGGGAGCAGAGGAAGGGCAATGGGTAAAAACAAAAGAGAGCGTGCCAGCATTTTATTTGGGGTTCCTACAGAAGCCAAAGCCCTGAAACAAGGATTTGGATACAAGTAGTTTATTTGGGAGATGAAAGTATGGTCTATTAGTTTCCTATGACTGCTGTATAACAAACTCAGTGGCTTAAAACAACTAAAATGCATTTACTCACAGTTCTGTGGTCCAGAAGTCCAAAATCAGTGTCACTGGGCTAAAATCAAGGTGTCAGCAGGGCTGCATTCCCTCCAGATGCTCTAGGGGAGAATCCGTTCCTTGCTTCTTCAGGCTTCTGGTGGCTGCCAGCATCCCTTGGCTTGTGGCTACATCACTGATCCTTAAGGCCAGCATCTTCTCATCTGTGTCTGATTCATCTTCATATCCCCTTTTCTTGTGTGTGTCAAATTTCCCTCTGCCTCCTTCTTAGGGCCCACCCAGATAATGTAGGATAATCTCCCCATCTCAAGACACTTAATTTATACAACAAACTTTCTTCCAAATAAAATAACATTAATAGGTTCCGGGGACTCAGACCTTACATCTTTGGTGGCCATTTTTCAGCCTATCACCTGTAGGGTTGGGGAAGTAAAACAAGGAAAGGCAGGTTATCAAACCAAGTACCACTGAGGGTGACTGGAGCAAAATCCTGATGGGGAAACTCTGGAACCCAGTGTAAATCACACTCCTCAGAGTTCTTCCATCCAAGGAGCAAATGAATGTTTATACACCAGTAACCGACAGTTATTGGTTGAAGGTTGCTCCTGGGAGGGCTTCAATTCCCTGTCACTGCTGGCCTATCACACAGGAGGCAAAGAGGACTCCAGTAGCAAGAGAAGACACTTAGGCAAAGAAATGCAGGTTCTGTCCACTGGAAGTAGGCTGAGTGCCCTGAAGTGGTAAGTGTGAGAGATGTGTGGGACACCAACAGCAACTGCTGTGGCCTTCTTTTCAACAGCTTCACGGCAACTTCCGCTTACATTTCATAGGCCAGATTTTGTTACATGGCCATGCCCAGGGGAGACTGGGAAATGTAGTTGTTTTTTTCGCTGGATACATTTCCACACTGAATAACATCAGAGCTCTGTTGGTATGGAAGAAAGGAAAGCTGGATGTTGAGTAGGCAACTAGCCACATAGGAGATAAGGATGGAAGCAGACAAGAGATAAGGATGACTCAGGCTAGGGTTTTATCACTGGATATGGTGAGAAGTAGTCAGAATTTAGTATACTGGAGGCAGTGCCAATAGGACTATGGTTCTGGGGTTTGAGGAAAACCCAAATCTAGAATCATGAAGAGTTTTTTTATCTTGAGTAACTGTAACTATGGTGCCAATTAAAGAAATGGAGTGGACTGGAGTGGGAGCAGGTTTGTGGCACAGGGAGTCTAGCACTCTGCTTTGAACTTGTGAAGACTGAGATGCCTATAGACGCCTATGGGAATGTCAGTGTGGAATAGGTAGTTGGTTAAAGTCCGGAGCTCAGCAGCTCAGGCTGCAGATACAGATTTGGAAGTTATCAGAACAAGCTGACATTAGAAGTTTCATTAGAAATTTCTAATATTTAGGGAACAGTATATTTCTTAGTTTTCTAGCGTTGGAAAAACAGATTTTATCAGTGTTTGCCTAATTCTTCACTGTTAGGATCCAGTGAAATAGATGGCTGTAGTTTTAAACAGAAAAAGGGTAAAGTGACTGTCCTCACATGTACTAACACTGCAGTCTCTCATCAGATAGACCTTTTGGCAGGAGGGAATTTTAATTGTCTTAAGAGATTGGCTTATAGAATCCATGCTTATGGTTATTAGTGGAAGTCAATTCTTAAATATTTAAATGTTTAAATAGTCAAAAAAAGTACAAAGGGTAATTTTAGATGTTGAAAATGGGATAGCAATATGCGTCAGATACAAATTTGATTTTGGGTTCATACTTTTTCAGTGGCTTTATAATATGTCCAGATTTGCTTTAGTTTCAACCTCTCCCACAGGCTTAAGAAAAGAAATATAAAAAAACGAACAAAAAAATCTAAGCTAATGCGTGTGTAAATATTTATTTACTATTAATTGTATCCTATGTTTGTATGTATTAATATGGAATAATTTTTCAGATAATTATTTATGCTTCTAGATGATTGTAGAAATCACCTGAAGAAAGAGGGTTAGTGCTTGCTAACATTTCACTGTCTCCTTACCTCATTCGATCTGTGAACCAAGATGTTACTCAGAATGTGAATAATTATCATAGAAAAGTTTCAAGAAAAAGTTTATCTGTACTGTAGATCTTTAAACAGAATTTCCATTCCCTTTAGAACATAAAAAAATGAGATTTTAAATTTGTATGTACCTAGAATTCTTATAAAACATTGATAGAGACTTGAAAGCTATGACATTGCATTTTCTTTCTATAAACATCTTTTTTTGATGATTATAATGAAGGCTTTAGAATAAGGCCTTTATAAGTACAGTTAAGCATGCTTTATTGGAATAGTGGGATTTACACCTCCTCCACATCCTAACATTAAGCTTATCAAATGAGAGCAAAGAATGGACTGAATATGAGCTACCATCTCAAATATGCAATAAGAATAGGCATTGCAATGCTAGTATGTCAGCAAACACTCATGGTGACAGTAAATAACATTTTTTGGACAACAAAAAAAAGTGCTTGAGAAAAAGCTACTTTTAACTATAATTCAATAATTAATTTTGAACAAGGGCAACCATGAAACTATGACCTAAAAATCATAAAGTGATAAATCTTTCATTTACTGTTTTAGGAGACACAATTGACTAAAGAGCAGGCTGACACCATAGACATGTCTACAAAAGTGAGTTCTAGGAGTTCTGCTGGAGTCTCTCTCATTTGGTTCTAATTATGTTTCAGGTGTAGTACAGAATGTGACGTGCAAATAGGATTTGTGAGCCAGCACAGAAATGTTAAATTCTATTTATTTATTATTATTTTTGAAACTGAAAAAACAGCTTATCCATTTCTCCTACCTCCACCTCTTGCCTCTGGCCACCACCAATCTGTTACCTGTATCTATGAGTTTGGTTTATATATACATTATATATATATATATATATATATATATATATATCTTAGACTCCACATATAAGAGAGTACATATGGTATTTGTCTTTCAGTGTCTGACTTATTTCACTTAGCATAATACCCTCAGGGTTCATCCATGTTGTTGCAAATGGCAAGATATCACTCTTTTATGTGGCTGAATAATATTCCATTGTATGTGTGTGTGTCTATACACACACACGTATACATACATGTACCACATCTTCATCCATTTATCCATCAATGGACGTTTACTTTGTTTCCATAACTTGGCTATTGTTAAATAATGCTGTAATGAATATGGGGATGCATATATCTTTTCAAGTTAGTGTTTTCATTTTCTTCAGATAAATGCCCAGAGGTGTAATTGCTAGATCGTATGGTAGTTCTAGTTTTAATTTTTTGAGGAAACTTCATACTGTTTTCCATAAAAACTGTACCAATTTACATTCCCACCAACAGTGTACAAGTGTTCTCTCTTCTCCACATCCTTGCCAACACTTTATATTTCTAGTCATTTTGATAATAGCCATTCTGACAGGTGTGAGGTGATATCTCATTGTGGGGGTTTTTTGCATTATGTTTAATGATTAGTGATGTAGATTAACGATAAAGAGCATTTTTCATGTGTCTTTTGGACATCTGTATGTCTTTTTTGGAAAAATGTTTATTCAGATCTGCTTTTTTTTTTTTTTTTTTTTCGGTAGGGGCCTCTCACTGTTGTGGCCTCTCCCGTTGTGGAGCACAGGCTCCAGACGCACAGGCTCAGTGGCCATGGCTCACGGGCCCAGCCGCTCCGTGGCATGTGGGATCTTCCCGGACCGGGGCACGAACCCGTGTCCCCTGCATCGGCAGGCGGACTCTCAACCACTGCACCACCAGGGAAGCCCCAGATCTGCTCATTTATTAATCATATTTTTTTGTATTGAGTTGTATTAGTTGTTTATATATTTTGGATATTTGCAAATGTTTTCTCCATTTTCATTTTGTCAATGATTTCCTTTGCTATGCAGAAACTTTTTAGTTTGATGTAGTCCCACTTGTTTATTTTTGCTTTTGTTCCTTGTACTTCTGGTGTGAGAATCAAAAAATCATCATCAAGGCATAATGTCAAAGAGCTTTACCACCTGTTTTCTTCTAGGAATTTTATAATTTTGGGTCTTACACTCCAGTCTTTAATCCATTCTGAGTTAATATTTGTGTATAGTGTAAAAGTATTAGTCCAGTTTCAATCTTCTGCATGTGGCTGTCCAATTTTCCCAAAACCATTTATAGAAAAGACTGTCCTTTCCCCATTGTGTATTCTTGGCTTCTTTGTCATCAATTATTTAGCCATATATGCTTGGGTTTATTTCTGGGCTCTTTATTTTGTTCCTTTGATCTGTGTGTCTGCTTTTCTCTGAATATCATACTGTTTAAATTACTATAGCTTGTAATGTAGTTTGAAATTAGAGAGTGTGATACCTTCAGCTTTGTTCTTTCTCAAGATTGCTTTGGCTATTTGGGGTCTTTTATGGTTTCATACAAATTTTAGGATTATTTGTTCTATTTCTGTGAAAAATTCCATTGGGATAGGGATTTTGATAGGGATTGCATTGAATCTGTAGATTGATTTTGGTGGTATGGACATTTTAACAATATTAATTTTTCCAATCCATGAGCATGGAATATCTGTCCATTTATCTGTATTGTTTTCAATTTCTTTAATGTTTTGTAGTTTTCAATATACAGGTCTTCCAACTCCTTGGTTAAATTTATTGCTAGGTATTTTATTCTTTTTTGATGCAATTGTAAATGGGATTGTTTGCTTAATTTCTCTTTCTGATAGTTCATTATTAGTTTATTTAAATACAACAGATTTTTGTATATTGATGTTGTATCCTACAACTTTACTGAATTTGTTTATTAGATTTAACAGTTTTTTGATGGAGTCTTTATACTATATATATATATATATATATATATATATATATATATATAGTGTCATCTTAATAGAGTGACAGTTTTACTTCTTCCTTTCCAATTTGGATGCCTTTTATTTCTTTTTCTTGCCCAATTACTCTGGCTAGGACTTCCAATGCTATATTTAATAAAAGTGGTAAGAGTAGGTATCCTTTTCTTGTTCCTGATCTTAGAGGAAAAACTCAGCTTTTCACCATTCAGTATGATGTAGGCGTGTCACATGTGGCCTTTATTATGTTGAAGTACTTTTGTATGTCCCCTCTGTACCCACTTTATTGAGGGGTTTTGTCATAATGGATGTTGAATTTTGTCAAATGCTTTTTCTGCATCTATTGATATGATCATATGATTTTTATCCTTTATTTTGTCTATGTGACATATCACAGTGACTGATTTGTGGTTGTTGAATCATCCTTGCATCCCTAGAATAAATCCCACTTGATTGTAGTGTATGCCTGTTGAATTTGGTTTGCTAATATTTTGTTGAGGATTTTGCATTTGTGTTCACCAGGTAATTTTCTTTTCTTGTGACATTCTCGTCCGGTTTCAGTATCAAGGTAATGCTGGCCTCATAAAATGAGTTTGGAAGAGTTCCCTCCTCCTTTTTTTTGGAAGAGTTTGAAAAGGATTGGTATTAATTCTTTGAATGTTTGGTAAAATTCACCAGTGAAGCCATCTGGTTCTGGACTTTTGTTTATTGAGAGGTTTTTGATTACTGATTCAGTCTCTTTACTAGCAGTCAGTCTGTTTAGATTTTTTATTTCATTATGATTCAGTCTTGGTAGATTGTATATTTCTAGGAATTTATCCATTTCTTCCATATTGTCCAATTTGTTAGTGTATAATTTTTCATAGTAGTCTCTTATGATCTGTTTATTTCTGTGGTATCAGTTATAATATCTCCTCTTTCATTTCTGATTTTGAGTCCTCTCTTTTTTTCTTGGTGAGTGTAGCTAGAGGTTTGTCAATTTTATTTATCTTTTTCACAGAACCAGCTTAGTTTCACTGATCTTTTTTTATTGTCTTTTTAATCTCTATTTCACTTCTGCTCTAATCTTTTTATTTCCTTCCTTCTACTAACTTTGGGTTTTGTTTGTTCTTTTTCTAGTTCCTTGAGGTGTAAAGTTAGATTGTTTATTTGAGACTTTTTTTTTTCTTGAGGTAGGTATTTATAGCTAAAACTTCCCTCTTAGGACTACTTTTGCTGCATTCCATAAATTTTGTATGTTACATACGTATTTTCATTTGTCTCAAGGTATTTTTTTACTATCTCCTTTTATTTCTTCTTTGAACCTTTGGTTATTCAGTAGCATGTTGTTTAATATCCACACATTCGTGAATTTTCCAGTTTTCTTGTATAATAAATTTCTAGTTTCATAACACTGTGGTCAGAAAAGTTGTTTGATATGACTTCAGTCCTTTTAAATTTAGTAAGACTTGTTTTGTGACCTAACATATGATCCATGTACACTTGAGAAGACTGTGTTTTTGTTGCTTTTGGATAGAGTATTTTATAAATATCTATTAAGTCCATCTGGTCTAATGTGTTGTTTAAAGGCTGATGTTTTTTAATTGATTATCTGTCTGGATGATCTATCCATTAATGTAAGTGGAGTATTATAGTGTCCTACTATTAGTGTATTGCTGTCTATTTCTCCCTTTAGGTCTGTTAATATTTGCTTTATATATTTAGGTGCTCCTACGTTGGGTGTGTAAATATTTACAAATGTTATATCTTCTTGTTGGATTGACTTCTTTATCATTATACAATGCCCTTTTTTGTCTCTGTTACAGTCTTTGTTTTAAAGTCTATTTTGTCTGATAAAAGTATAGCTACTCCAACTTTTTTTTCAGTTTCCATTTGTATGAGATATCTTTTTCCATCCCTTCACTTTCAGTCTATGTGTGTTCTTACATCCTAAATGAGTCTCTTGTAGGCAGCATATAGATGGGCCTTATTTTCTTATCTGTTCAGCCACTCTGTGTCTTTTGATTGGAGGATTTAGTCCATTTACATTTAAAGTAATTATTTTTTTTAATTTTAAAAATTATTTTTATTTATTATTTATTCATTTTGCCTGTGCTGGGTCTCAGTTGTGGCATGTGGACTTCTTAACTGTGACATTCAGACTCTTAGTTGTGGCATGAGGGCTTCTTAGTTGCGGCATGTGGACTTCTTAGTTGTGGCATGTGGACTCTTAGTTGCAGCATGTGAACTCTTAGTTGTGGCATGCATGTGGGATCTAGTTCCCTGACCAGGGATGGAATCCAGGCCCCTGTGTTCGGAGTGTGGAGTCTTACCCACTGGACCACCAGGAAAGTCCCTAAAGTAATTATTGATAGCTGTGCACTTACTGCCATTTTGTTAATTGTTTTCTAGCTGTTTTTACAGTTCCTCTCTGTTCCTTTCTTCTTCTCTTGCTCTCTTCCTTTGTGATTTGATGACTTTTTTTAGTGGTATGCTTATATTCCTTTATCTTTTGGGTATTTACTATAGGTTGTTGCTTTGTGCTTACCATGAGGTTTACATGTAACAATTTCTATCTATAACAGTTGATATAAAGTTGATAATAACTTAAGTTTGATACCATTGTAAAGCTCAACATTCTTACTCTTCCCCTTGCTGCATTTAATGTTTTTGATGTCACATTTTACATCTTTTCATCTTGTATATCCCTTAATTGTTGTAATCATAGTTATTTTTACTACCTGTTTTTGAATCTTCTTACTAGCTTTATAAGTGATTAACTCACTACCTTTACTATATATTTACCTTTCCAGTGAGATTTATTCTTTCATATGTGTTCTTGTTATTAATCAGTGCCCTTTCTTTTCAGCTTCAAGAAGTTCCTTTAACATTTCCTGTCAGGCCAATTTAGTGGTGATGAACTCCTTTAGCTTTTGCTTTTCTGGAAAATTCTTTATATCTTTTCTGAATGATAACTTTGCTGGTTAGAATAGTCTTGGTTGAAAATTTTTTTCTTTCACCACTTTGAATATATTGTGTCACTATACATTTAGTAGAACTAAATAATAGTAATATAACTAAGACAGATAGTATGTTAATACATTTTTAAAATGAGTTTTATTAGAATATTTTGAAAAAGGTAAGACCTGATAAGATTGCTCATCAGCCTTTTGGAAACTCATTTTCTTAGGCTTGTCCATGTTGCATGAAATAGTGTCCTCTTTATTTTTTCTCCCTGCTTCCCTTCCTCTCTCCCTCCCCTTTCTCTGTGATGACTTCTATATTTGTTTTTTAAGGCAAAGCCCCTCTTCTCTCTCCCAAGGTGAAGATCCATTTCTGTCAGACATCTCTCATGTCCTAAACTGAACTCACTCTTTTTTTTTTTTTAAATAGACCTGTTATCCCATTTTGTTTTCCAGACTGGTGATGTATAGACTGACCCTACATTTCAGTTTGCCGAGAACAGCCACTGTTTATACCTGTTGTCCTGGAATAATTAATATTAGTGCCCCTTTCACTTTTAAAATTGTCCTGGGTTGGATAACAAATCATATGGTCACCATAGTTATCTGTCTGATGAAGGTCTGCCTTTTAAGAATCAGCACCTGGGCTTCCCTGGTGATGCAGTGGTTGAGAGTCCGCCTGCCGATGCAGGGGACATGGGTTCGTGCCCCGGTCCGGGAAGATCCCACATGCCGCGGAGCGGCTGGGCCCGTGAGCCATGGCCGCTGAGCCTGCGTGTCCGGAGCCTGTGCTCTGCAACGGGAGAGGCCACAACAGTGAGAGGCCTGCCTATCGCAAAAAAAAATAAAATAAAAAGAATCAGCCCCTAAGCCCATTGTTAAAGGACTTTGGGGTGACATATATTACATGTATCTTACTCTAGCCCCTTTTACTCTGAATGACTCTCTCCACATTCCATTCCCCTGCCCTTTCCCAACACACTTGCCACTACTGCCTCCATTTACATCACCAGCTTTCTAGTTCGCTCTCTCTTCATCTCCAAATAATGATGTCCTGATATTTTAACTCTAGGATCCCCAGACTGATATGTTACCCTGCAAGTCTCAATGTGCCCCCTCCTTTCTGGCTTAATGCATTCAGACTGCTGTCCTGACCTCAGGATCTTTCTCTTGTGAATTGCTCCCAAGGATAAACCCAATAGTTAGGGCGGGGGTTTACGTGTCTTAAGTAGTGTTATCCAGCACAATCCAACCAGTCTCCAATGCTGAAAGATTCAGAGAATTTTTTTTTTTCTTTTTTAGCTCCTCAGTCAACTTTTCTAAACTTGGAATAATAAGGTCTACTTTATGGGATGTTATAAGGCTTCATGACAGGAAGTACAGGAAAGTAATTAGCATAGTGTTAGTCAGCATTTGACTAAAGGAAGAAATACAAATATAAATAATGTACTGTCCAGTTATGGAGGAGGCTAAACTAAGCCTTTTGTATTTTATTTTAAAGTTCACTAGATTTAGGAACAGATATTGATACTGAGACAGCTGAACTGCTATTAATTATCTCTGAGAAACTGAAGAAGGGAAAATATACTACAAGATTAGACCATTGACTTTCAAAAGGGAGTATTAAATATGACCAAAAGCTGAATTTGATGTAAAAGTGTGTTTGACTAAATCTTAGGTAAGACTCTGGAAAAGATTATCAGTGGTTTGTGAGCATCCAGAAGAGGAAGCAGTGGCCACCAGGACTCAGCGTGGATGCACCTGGACCACTGCATGCTAGACCAGCCTTGCTTCAAAGTGCAAATATGCTGGTATATCAGAGAACATATAGACAGAGATGTACTTGGGCTTTGGCATATTTTATAGGGCTTTTCACCACATATTTTGTGGGAAAAAAAAGTAAGGTTAATTAAGTGGATTAACATCTGATTATAATAAAAGAAATAATCAACAGATCACTGTGACCCTGAAGGGCTTGATTATGGAAGGCCAGAGGGCTCTGTCCTGTCTCCTGTCCTTTATGACATTTAACAATCACTTGTATGAAAAAAAACTGTATATGTAAAACAAGTAATGCTTATCAAATCTGCTGCTGACACAAAATTGGGAGGTATAGTGAATATATTCTCTGACAGTACCAGGATCACAAAATATATGCTCAGGTGTTACCTCTTTCAGGAAGTCTTCTGTGATAGTCCACGCTGTCCAATACCCAAGGGGTATTCGGGCCCCTCCTTTCTGTTCCCAAAAGAACTGTATGTATTCATCAATCTGTTACTGTACCTGCCTGCCTTGCAAGTCTTCCTATACACAGGCAGTTGGTCTTGTGTCTCTATCTTCCTAGTTCCTCTCACAGTGGGGAGAAGTCACCTGTGAATGTTTGCTTCCTTAAAGAATCAGTGATGACAACCTACATCAAGGCTGAAACTGTAACACTGAAATGTAATGAAAATAAATATAAATCCCTGCCCTTGGAGCATCCCCCAAAATGAAACAATCACAAGATAGCGAGTAGGTGGCTCTACTCATAGCATTCATGAAAAGGAAAAAGCGTGTTTAGCAAGAAAAAACTCGCCTTAAAAGTCATATGATATCACTGCTTTACCCTTCCCCCTCCCAAATTCAAAGCTAAGGTGTTCTTCATCTGCTTGAATGAAAGCATGTATCACCTAAAACAAAGGATGTGAGAGTCCCTCTCTGAGCTGATTAGACCATGCCTTGGGTACCATGTTAAAGTTCTGAACAATACATTTCAAGGAGGAAATCGACAAACAGGAAGGAACTTGTTCAGAGGAGAGCCACCAGGATTATGAAGGTTCTGAAAATCTTAAAATAGTCATTCATTTCTTCAACTAATACACAGTTCAACAACTGTATATTAAGCATGTAGTATTTCCTAGACAGTATACTAGGTAGTGAATGGTAGAGAAAAAAAAAAATCTCTACAAGCAATTGAAGGAAATAAAGATAACTTGTGAAAATAAACAAAGACCACCCAATAAGAACAAATGAAGGCTATTTATTCAAAGATTTCTATAAAAAGGGAGTCAGCTATCACTTGCATTTGGCAGACTCAAAGACAGGCAGGAGAGTGGGAAGGCTTAACAGTGAAAAACCAGAAGGCTTCAGGTATGCCTCAGCCCTAGGCTGTCGACATGGGGAAGCTAGAGGCAGGATCGTTAGAAGCAGGGCCTCCCAGCACCATTTATTGAAGAGGCTGTCCTTTCTCCACTGTACATTCCTGCCACCTTTATCAAAGATAAGGTGTCCATATGTGCGTGGGTTTATCTCTGGGCTTTCTATCCTGTTCCATTGATCTATCTTTCTGTTTTTGTGCCAGTACCATACTGTCTTGATTACTGTAGCTTTGTAGTATAGTCTGAAGTCAGGGAGCCTGATTCCTCCAGCTCCTTTTCTTGTTCTCAAGATTGCTTTGGCTATTCGGGGTCTTTTGTGTTTCCATACAAATTGCGAAATTTTTTGTTCTAGTTCTGTGTCCATATGACCCAGCAATCCCACTACTGGGCATATACCCTGAGAAAACCAAAATTCAAAAAGAGTCATGTACCAAAATGTTCATTGCAGCTCTATTTACAATAGCCCGGAGATGGAAACAACCTAAGTGCCCATCATCGGATGAATGGATAAAGAAAATGTGGCACATATATACAATGGAATATTACTCAGCCTTAAAAAGAAATGAAATTGAGCTATTTGTAATGAGATGGATAGACCTAGAGTCTGTCATACAGAGTGAAGTAAGTCAGAAAGAAAAAGACAAATACCGTATGCTAACACATATATATGGAATTTAAGGGGGAAAAAAATGTCATGAAGAACCTAGGGGTAAGACAGGAATAAAGACGCAGACCTACTGGAGAACGGACTTGAGGATATGGGGAGGGGGAGGGGTGAGCTTTGACAGGGCGAGAGAGAGTCATGGACATATACACACTAACAAACGTAGTAAGGTAGATAGCTAGGGGGAAGCAGCCGCAAGGCACAGGGATATTAGCTCGGTGCTTTGTGACAGCCTGGAGGGGTGGGATAGGGAGAGTGGGAGGGAGGGAGATGCAAGAGGGAAGACATATGGGAACATATGTATATGTATAACTGATTCACTTTGTTATAAAGCAGAAACTAACACACCATTGTAAAGCAATTATACCCCAATAAAGATGTTTAAAAAAAAAAGGAAGAAGCAGGGCCTCCTATGTGATTGGTTTGGGGAACATATTTGCCTTTCTCTGGTTGGTCCTGAGTTGGAAGTGGAGGCAAAATTGGGGAAGCTGTCAGTCATTGACCAAGTCTTGACCATTCTAGGACTTTTGCTGCAAAGGTTTTGGGTCAGAATCCATTACCGTATATCCTGGCATTGTCTGTTAGTATGTTCAGTATGTTCAGTATGTTCAAATATTGAGCATTGAGAAGACTCAGGGAGAATCTGGAGGTACACTGATAACTGTATTCAGCATATTGATAACTGTATTCAAGTATTTTATAGTCTACAGTGTTGAAAAGGCATTTGTTCTCAATGGTTACAATGGATCAAATTAGGACCAGTGGATGAAAAAGTTCTTCAGTATAAGAAAGAACTTTTAAAAACCCACTTCTGTTTAGATGCAATCTCAGACAGTGGTTACCTGCTAAAGGAAAAGTTCAGACCTAGGCTGGGTGACCTCTTGGCAGTGATATTACAAAATAGATCACAAACTTTGGCATGCACCAAGTGGCATGTACTTGATACCTTTGTTACTAATGCAGAATCTGGGCTCTGTCCTAGATTTGCTGAATCTGATCAGTGGGTTATGATAGATGATTCTCTCCAGAAACATTTGTGGAAGGTATGCAAACACTGAATGGGTAGTTGGACTAGATGACCTGTAAAAGCCCTTCCACCTTGAAGTCTAATATTCTGACTTTTGCATATCATAGTCATAACCAGGAAATAAACACTTCGTTCACTTATTTAACAATACTGATTGAGTAGCTCATATTATGCCACACTCTACTTTAGGCCTATATTTTAATTCTATTAGCATGGTACATTCCTATATGCCAAGGAGATAGTAATGGAAAAAACTCGTTTGTTGACTCTTCAGAGATTTATTGAGCATCTGCTATGTGCTGGAGCACTGTGCTAAGCCTTGGGGAGATGGTGATGAACAAGACTGATGTAGTCCTTTTTCTTTCAGAGCTTACACCAGCAGAAAAAAATAGACAAAATGTATTTACAGTAAAGGGTGATACATGTTGTTATGAAATAAAAATGGTGTGAAAACCATTCTTTTCGTTCTGTTGTTTTTCCCCACATCAGAACTCCAACCAAAATCCAATCAAGTTTTTTATAGAGGAACTAGTATTTCCTTTCCTCAGACTTGTTTTAGGTTTTAAGTAAAAATTGAGAGCCTTTGGGCCTTAGCCCAGGAATGTTAGAAGACTTAAGAATGGCATTTTGTACTTAAAACCTCTGTGGTGTCAAAACTGGTGAATCTGCTGTTGAATAAGCCAATCAAAGGGACATCTCTTGTTCAGGATGACTCTGGGTACTTGAGAAAGGGATTCTGGAAATTCTGAGTTCTTTGAGTTCAAATACCTATTTCTAAACCTATTGCAACAGAGCTAATTTGTACTACATTTTTCAAGCAAGTTCTTATGCAAAACACCATGTCTTTTGCTGTGTGGTATACAGGAAGGAGCTTAATTAAGATGGGAAGCAGCCGTCTAAGATCTAGCTCTGGCTCTTCCATTAATTAATGTGTGACCTTGATGTCTCCGGGCTTCAGTTTTTTAAAAATGCTAAATGATCCTTAATTAGCCCTAAAATTCTGATTTGGTGCAACTAAATGGAGGAAATGATGTCTTTTACACCTGCCTCTCCTGCCTTCCTCCCAGCTACGCAAATATATTGGAAGCCCTATCAGCACCACTGAATGGATACTGAAGTAACTTGCTTTTCTCATCTGGACATTTGTGTGTTCTTTAAGCTGAAGTCTGAGGTCTCAACATCTACCTACTTATCCAGGCTGAATGACTGGATTTATACCAGGTCCTTGCGGAATGCTTCAGCTTCTATGAAGGAGAACCCTGCCCTGGGAGCACTTAGCAACCTCTCTAACTCTCGGTCTCTATAATTCTAGTTATCATCAAGCGTCTTGTTTCAAACACAGTAGACCTTCCTAGACTCAAAATATTACCACTTTTCTGACTAATAGTATCCCCATTGTCTAAAATCTTACATTACTCTGCCCACACCTGCCCACTTAGATTCCTTCCAAAGAGATACCACCAGCCAGATCACACCAAGTTTCTCTCCCGAAGGAGCAGCAGTATAGCCCAGATAGTACATCTGAATCTGGTCCTACCTAGCCTGGGCTTGTTCCTCTCTCCCTGGCAGGCACAATTGAAGCCCCAGCTGACCTGCCGTCAAACCTCCTCAACTTATGATAGGCACATAGGTATATGTATATTTACATGTAAGAGCATGGAATCATTTTTCATAATTAGAATTTTCCTTCGAATTAGCCCACTCTAAAATTAATTAATTTATTTATTATTTTTAAACTAACTTTCTTTATTGTGACCTTATTTTTGATGTAATCCACACAATATTTTTTTCATTTTAGGACTCCCTTGTCTAAGTCAAAACTTTTGGGTCAGGGAGATCCATGCATTACCACCAGTACATAAGAGAAATGCAGGCAGTGACTTTATCAATATATTGCATTATATTATGGCAGCAACTGTACTTTTTAAAATGCCTTTGAAAAGTATGTACACTGTTAGCTCTGAAATTAGCTTTTAGTTTTAATTTAAAACGTTAACCTCTGGTTTTCGGAATTCTTCCTATTTAAATAATTGAACAATTTGAGGAAATAATGATCAAGCTATTCAAAGCAAGATCATAATTTTTCTTTTTTCTCACATTTCACTCTTTTTAAATGTATTTTACTTTTCTACAATTGCCAGAGTTTCTCCTTGTGAGGCTGAGCTTCAGGAATTAATGGAACAAATTGACATCATGGTAAACAACAAAAAACTGGATTGGGAAAGGAAGATGCGGGCTCTGGAGACACGATTAGATCTTCGGGATCAAGAGTTGGCAAGTGCACAAACTTGTTTAGAACAGAAAGGTCAAGAGGTACTGCATAGATGTGTTAATAAATTGTTAATTCCTCAGACTGTTATAAATAGTATTTGTCCTGTCCGAATATATTTTTCATTACACATACTTTTTATCAGGCATCAGCAAGAGCATCCATAGCTTGAAATTCTGTCACAGTGTGCTACATGTATTCTATCAAATAAGCGGCAAGCAGAGCTTAAACCGGTAGTAATTTGCCAATGCAGACAGAAATAGAGTCTAGTCAATGTCCTCTAGGAAAGTGAACAAACATTCAATATGTATGTGAAGTAAATGCTGTTTGCAAGCAAAGATGTCCGTGCTTTTGCTGCTGTAGAAACAAAGTAGTCAACAAAGCTGTGCCTTTGGATGAGGCAGAGTTCAGGAGCATTTGCCTTTTCTCATCTGCTAGAAAAATCTTTCCTAAAAGAAGTAAAAGGTAAAGCCTTGATTGCATAACAAGAGAGAAAACAGTTTGGTGAAGGGAGTGTGTGTCTACCTGGGCGCCCACTTGGGAGGAATGCCCTGGGCCCCGGTGAAGGTGCTTGTGGCCAAGCTGGTGATGGTAGAAGGAGGTCTGAGTGCTCTCGGGCCTGCAGAGGAGTTCAGGAAAGGCATACGCTTCACCTGATGTGGACTTTCATGTCTGTGAATTTTTCTTTGGGGTGAGGCATAAGAAACATGTTTACTGATCACATGCTAATAACTAAAACATCAAGTCAACTTGTTCAGTGGCTGTTTTTCTAACTCTAGTGGCCTCTCAATGGAACTTAGTTTTTTGTCATGGTTAACTAAGTTAATGTTTGGCCTAGTTAGTTATCAATAGAGGCAGGTCATAAGACCTGGCATATGGAAGGGACTATTTTCTCACTTTTGTACCTGTCACAATACAGATGTGCGAACAGGGGCCTCGCCTACTTTTTAAGCAGACAAATTCTGTAAGCCAAATCCCTAAGAACTCCTCTTAGACATTTCTCTTTTTCTTTTTAATTTGTTAGTTCTTATAAAAATGTAACAATTATTCCACAACACCAATAAAACAGAGCTCCCATTGAAGGTAGTAGCACCTAAAATAAAGGCTGAAGTGTGTCTGCGGGGGTTCTGCCCCAGGAACGATGACATAAGCCTCCCAAAAAGATAATGTGAAGTAAATTTTAAATCTTGCTTTAGAATGTGCCGGTGAGAAGGATCTTTTGTCAAACATCCATACCATACTGTCTTAATGTGTACCCAGTGGAATAGTGCTAGCTACATTTGGTTTTTGTGAATTTAATTATTAATAACTATTCTAAGAACCACAGTACAAATATTTATTCTTGGTTTGGTACAGCAGTTTTATTTGAACTGTACTCCTTTTGTACATTTTCTGATTTTGTCAGGCAAAATTTAGAAAAATTAAATTTTATTCTTAATTCAGGTGGGGTTACTTAGACAGAAGTTGGACAGTTTGGAAAAATGTAACTTAGCAATGACTCAGAATTACGAAGCACAACTACAAACCCTAAAAGCTCAAGTAAGGAAACTTGTTACAATTTAATATTATATGTTTTGGTATATGTTTTGACCTACAAAATTGTGTTAATTTTGTTAAAATGAATTATTTTTAGTACAAGCAAAAGTTCTAGTATTTCAACTACAGGTTATATGTTTGGCCCTGTCTTTCATTGTTTTATGTGTATTGATTTTGTCTCTTTTATTAGATTGTCAGCTCTGTATCCCTTTAACTCTTAGCACAGTGCTAGACTAATGGCTTTCTATTTATCAAGTGATTAGTAGATTAATTATATCATGATAATTAGCTTTGTGAACAACAAAAACAGAGTATTATCTTTTGTAGTCACTACTTCCTAATAGGGGTGTCCTTTCTTCTATGGCAATTTAAAATATGGAGGTTTGCTATTATGAAATAGATATTTGAAAGAACAAAACTGGTCTTTATTGCTTTATTACTGGTAGGGCTGTTTCATAAGTGAGAGGGCTTCTGCATATATGATGAGAGGGATACTGATTTCTTTCGGATTTATCCCTATATTATACTCCCCACTGTGCTAGGAAGCAAAAAGTCTTCTCTTTCTTCCCACAGGTGACACATAGGGCAATAAGCATCTGAGCATCTCAGGTCTCATAGGTACTGTATCCTTGCTTCACTTAGTAAATTAATCAATGGGAAATATGGTTTGATTATGAATTTTACTTTATAACCAGCTTTCTCTGGAGTGCAGAGATTTCACAGATGATAATATAGTTAAAGGAGCCCAAAGAAGTTAAAGTTCCTCCTTATGTACCTTCTTAGGGAGGTGATCAGCCATTGCAATAGGAATATGAAGCATTTGATTCCGCCTAATGGGTATGATCTTACACGACTAGCTCTTAAGTCTCTACCTAGATATTTTGCCTGCAATTTAAATAGCTGCTGCTAGATGGTGGCTTGAATTATGAAACTTTATATGCGTTTTCCTACTTAAGACTCTAAGCATTTAACACTTAAGTCAATCAACCTTACTTTTTCTATAAAGATGAAGCTCTAACATAGCAACATAAATATTGAATCACTATAATTTTTCAGTATAAACAAAGAGATCACAACCTGGAATAAGTTTGAAAAAATACAGAAATCTAGATACAAGTTAAGTACCATCTCTAAATTATATTTAACGAGTTCAGCCGCAGCTTACCAGATCTTTAATTTCTGGATTTTTTTTTTTTCATGTCTGTTGGTAAAAAGTTTTGGGCTTGTTTACAGGCACTGAGCAGTCATTTAATATATGAATCCTTGCCATTTGATGCTTTGCAGCTCTATTTTATTACTCAGCTGCCAGCTAGCCAACAAATGTCTTTACGGCAATTTTCACAAAAATTTGTTCTGTGTACTGACACTGAAAGCTTAGGAAATGCTATTTACTCTTCCTCTTCTCCTGGACATTCACAGTGCATAGTGGCGTATTACAGGCTGTGAGAAGTCTTGCTTTAAAAACATCCATTTAGCCTTTTTAATCCATCATTTTTCAAACATATTTGACCATGGAACCCTTTTGTTTTTTAAACTAAAACCAACTAACACCATAGCACAGCTACAGTGTAAACACCATAAACAGGTATTTCATAGAATACACTTTGGAAACACTACATTGTTGTTGAGAGAACAGCCATATGCTTCCGCTGCAGTTTTCTGCCTCTCTTTTCTTCTCTGGTTAAAAGAAAGGAAAGGAGAGAGTTGGGGGGAGCAGGCAGAAGAGAAGGAAGAGGAAAGGAGGGAAAAAGAGAGAAAAAGAAAAGTACTATGTATATGACTTGGTTTGCATAATAACTAGTAATATGTCATATTTCTAACCAGAAAATGATATCTTGTGGCAAACATGCTTTTGTTGCTGCTGGCTCACTCTACTGCTTCTTTCTTTGAAATTCCTCATTTCTTTACAACCTTATTTTCCTAAAATTTCTTAAGGGTACATTTTACCACACTCTGTCTTAAAAAACTCAACTCTGTCAAAACTTTCTTGTAGAAATTGCTTCCTTTTATAAAATGGGATATTTTCTTTTCCTTCTAACCATTATAAAACTATAATTATATATATATTTGAGATTTCTACTTCTGGAAAGATGGAGTCAATGTACTTTCCCCTATTCTTCCTGCTAAATGGAACTAGAAATCCTGGGCATTATTTATAAAACAATAAGAAGACGCTGAGAAGTGGAGAGGAAAGACAGACCAACTAGGACCTTGGGACCCAAGGAACAACATGGTGATGAGTTCCTGGAATTTCTTTTTACCTCTTATATCGCAGACTGGATAACAGAGAAGCCAGCAACCCAGACACTCCAGTGGGCACAATCAAACAAAAAGAGCCCCAAGGAAAGCCTGTTGCCTACAACTGAAAAACCAGAAGAAAAGACAACCTACCAAGATTAAACACTTTTAGATAATAACTGCTTGACACTAGCCAAAGGCCACAGAATAAGACTATGGCTGCAAACCCACTTCACTGGCAGAGACTGAGTGGACAGCCTCGGTTCCACCCTTACTATCTATAATGAGGTAGCTCAGGCCCCAACCTGGATGGGGTCAGAGAAGACTGAGTGGAAATCCAGGAGTTTCATCACCACGGGGTGTCAACAAGGCCCTCCCCAGCCCATGGTGTCAGTGGAGACCATGTGGAGAGCCTGGACTTCTCTGCCCATCTGGTGGTGATGAGGCAGCCCTCCTCCTCTTCTCTGGAATGGTATCCAAGGAAGCCTAATGAGGAGTCAGGACATTCACCACCTCTCCATAGTAACAGGGCTACGCCCCTCACTACAGCATCATTGAAGGCCGTGTGAGAAGCAGTAACAAGGCACCTATGCCCCTCCAATCAAAGTGTTGTCAGTGGAAAATGTGGGGAGCCTGAACTCTCACTCTCACTCAGCAGTAATGAGGAATACTTCCTCCCAGTTACCAGCTGAGGCCAAGTTAAGACCTGGACTTTCCCTGCCAGCTGACAGCAACGAGGCAGCATTCTATTTTTCCCTACTGGGATGTTGTCAGAAAAGGACTGCTAAAACACAATATTTAAATAAAATCCAGAGTCATGTAACACAATACCCAAAAATGGCCTCAGTTAAAAAATCACTCATCACGCCGAAGACAAGGAAGATCTCAACTTGAATGAGAATAGGCAATCAAGAGACACCAACGCTGAGTTGATATAGGTGTTAGAATTATCTGACAAGGAGTTTAAAGCAGCTATTATAAAAATGCTTCAGTGAGCAATTACAAACATCCCTGAAACAAATTAAATTAGAACGTTTTAGCAAAGAAATAAAACTAAAGAGCAAGCAGTTAGAAATTTTATAACTGAAAAATACAATAACCAAACTAAAAAAATTCAATGGATAGGCTCAAAAGCAGAATGGAGAGGACAGAGGACATAATCAGTGAACTTGAACATAGCAAAATAGAAATTACCCAATCTGAACAACAGAGAGAAAACAGACTAAAAGAAAATGAACCTCAAGGACCTGTAGTATTATTACAAAAGGTTGAAAACTTGTATCATCGGAGTCCCAGAAAAGAGGAGAAAAAAGGGTAGGACTGAAAAAGTATTCAAAGAAGTAATGACTGAAAAGTTTCAAAACCTGGCAAAAGATGTAAATCTACAGATTCAAGAGGCTGTGTGACACTCAAATATGATAAATCCAAACGAATCTACACCAAGACACATCATGGTCAAAGTTCTGAAAACTAAGACAAAGTCTTGGAAACAGGAAGAGAGAAATAACACTTTGCCTATATAGAAAAACCAATTCAGATAATGGATTTCTTATCAGAGACCACGGAGGCCAGAAGGAAGTGGAATGTTTTTCAATTGCTGAAAGAGAAAAAGTGTCAACCCAGAATTCCATGTTCAGAGAAAATATCCTTAAGAATCAAGAGGAAATTGAGAAATTCTCAAATGAAGGAAAACTAAGAGATTTTGTCAGTAATAGATCTGCCCTAAAAGGATAGCCAAAGGAAGTTCTCTTGGTAGAAAGGAAATGATAAAGACTTTTGAGACATCAGGAAGGAAGAAAAAAAATGGAAAAAGTGAAAACATGGGTAAATGCAATAGACTTTACTTCTCTTGAGTTTTCTATTGATAAATTGTTTGACAGCTGAAGCAAAAATCATAAGTGTCTAAAGTGATTCTTAATGTATATTGAGAAATTTCTTAAAGACAATAATGTTAGAAATGGGTCATGGCAAAGGGAAATAAAGAGAACTAAGATGCTGCACTTCGCTTGAACTGGTAAAATGTTGACACCAGTAGATTGTAATAAGCTATGTATCTATAATATTACACCTAGAGCAATAACTAAAAATGCTATACAGAGAAATACATTCAAAAATACTATAGATAAATCAAAATGGAATTCTAAATAATGTTCAAAGAACCCAGAGGAAGTCAGGAAAGCTAAAACAGAGAAAACAAAACCTGGATAACAAACAGAAAACAAAAAAATGTCAGGCTTAAACCCTAACATAATAATAATTACTTTAAATGAAAATGGTCTAAATACACGTGTTAAAAGATAGAGATTTACAGAGTAAATTTTAAAAAAGACCAAACTATATGCTGTGTTCCAGAAACTCACTTCAAATATAACTACATATGTAAATTGAAAGTAAAAAATAGAAAAAACAAAAAAATATAGAAAAATATATACCCTACAGATATTAATCAACAGAAAGCAGAAGTGGTGCCAAAATAATTCAATGGAGAAAAAATAGTCTTTTCAACAGTGACAGGACAACTGGATATCCACATGAAAAAGAATTAAGTTCAACCCTTACCATAGACAAAAATTAACTCAAAATGGATCAAAGACCTAAATATAAAAACTAAATCTGTAAAACTCTTAGAAGAAAACATAGGAGTAAATCCTCATGATTTCGGATTAGGCAATAGTTTCTTAGATTTGGCACCAAAAGCACAATAAAAATTAGGTAAACTTGATTTCATGAAAATTTTAAAAACCTCTGTGCTTCAGAGCACACCAAAAGAAAGTGAAAAGACAACCGACAAAATGGGAGAAAACATTTGCAAATCATATATTTGATAAGGGACTAGTGTCCAGAATTAAAAGAAAAAAACTCTTACTAGTCAACAATAAAAAGAAGGCCAAATTTTAAAATGGGCATAGGTATAAATAGGCGTTTCTCCAAAGGAGATATATAAATGACCAATAAGCACATGAAAAAGTGCTGAACATCATTAGTCATTAGGGAAATGCAAATCAAAACCATAATGAGATACCCCTTCACACCTGCTGATAGCTATAACCAAATGATAGATAACAGCAAATGTTGGTGGGGATATGGAGAAATTGGAACCCTATACATTACCACTGGAAATGAAAAATGGTGCAGCCACTTTGGAAAACTGTTTGGCAGTTCCTTAAAAAGTTAAACTTAAAGTTTCCATATGACCCAGCTATTCTACTCCTAGGTATATACCCAAGAGAAATTAAAACATATATCCACACAAAAACTTGTACACAGATGTTCATAGCAGCATTTTTCCATAGTATCCAAAAAGTGGAAACAATCCAAATGTCCATCAATTGATGAATGGATAAACAAAATGTGGTATATCCGTGCAATGAAATATTATTCAGCCATTAAAAGGAATGAAATATTGATACATGCTACAACATGGATGAACCTTGAAAACATTATGCTAAGTGAAAGAAACCAGACACAAAAGACTACATGTTGTATGACTCCATTAATATGAAATGATCAGAATAGGCAAATCTATAGAAACAGAAAGTAGATTAGTTGTTGCCAGGCCTTGGGGAAGGAGGAAATGTGTAGTCACTGTTAATAGATATAGGGTTTCTAACGGAGGTGATGAAAATATTCTGAAATTAGATAGTGTGATAGTTATACAACTATGAATATACTAGAAACCAATGAAGTATATACTCTAAAGGGTGAATTTGATAGTAGGTGAATTATATATCCATTTTAAAAACAATGTGAGAAGGAAAAAGGAAGCAGCAATGACTACATTACTGTCAGATAAAGTAGACACAATTGTTCACAGATTTACTTATAATAGTCAAAAACTGGGAGCAACCAAAAATGTCTCAATATGTGAATGGTCAAACAGACTGTGGTTACATCCATACCATGGAATAATACTGAGCAATAAAAAGGAATGAACTATTGATACACTCATGCACATATTGTACTGACATAAATTTCCTGGGTTTGATACTGTACTATATAGTTCAATAAGATGTAAATATTTGGGGAAACTGGATGAAGAGGACCCAGAACCTCTCTGTAATATCTTTGCAACTTCCTCTGAATCTATACTTATTTCAAGATAAAAAATAAAAACAAAAAATCTTGTTAAGTTATTTAGAAATTTCCTATCAACAGATGTTGATAGACCATGACACTTATAATCAATTACTTGAAGGTAGAAGCAGGAAAAAAAATAATACAGAGTCTAAGTTATAACAAGAATTACTGGTAAGAAAAAGATCATATCAAGCTCGATATTTAATTTTATTTAAACTTATATCAACATGAATAAGCGTATGTTGTTTGTATCTTTTAAATTAAGTCCTCAGTTTTCTTAAATGGATTATAAGTTGGTTATTTTATAGATTGAGTTACTGAAATTAAAATCGTCAACACAAGATGTCACTAAATAAAAATAAGAAAAAAACTTGGTTGTTTTAAATTTTGAGCCTTGCTACATATGGTTAAGACAAAACTGAACAAAACATTTTATCAAGTGAATCGCTGTTTAACTGTGCAGTTAATGAAGTTCCAAATTTACATGAAAGCTGAATTGCGTTCAACTTCAATAATTTAGTTTTAATAACTAGTTCTATCTTCACTAATTGGAACATTTAAGCTTTACTGCATTTGCTAATCGTGACTTAAATTTTGAAAGAGATACACAAGAAAAGAACTATCGTGAAATCGAGTTAGAAATAACCAATAATAAAATGTTATCATTCTGTATTATTTACAGTTCTCCAAATTAACTAATAGCTTTGAAAAACTGAGATTACACCAGATGAAACAAAATAAATTTCGACAAAAAGAAGTACCACACGTCAAAGAAGAAATACCCTTTGAACTGAGCAATTTGAACCAGAAATTAGAGGTGAGCTATATTTTCTTAGTTTCTCCCTGTGTATTGAGATGGGTTTTTGTTGTTGCTGTTGAGGGCTATTTGTCTCTCATGTACACAATGACATGTACCGCTGTGGTAACAAACTCCATTAGAAATCAACTTCTCATTGAATATATTTTCTTAGTGCACCTTCCCTTCAGGCACTTAGTGAATTAAAACATCACTTCGATTTATACATCTTTTATGTGTATCAGCATTTTTGGAGAGCAAAAAACAAAGTTCAAAGGAACTGCAGATGTCGAGTGAAGTTGAAGGACATCCCTGGGGTCACTTAAAGCGAGTGTCTAGTAAATCTTTTAATGGCTGTTTAACTATTAGGTACTTAAATCCCAATGAAGCCTCATAGCAGTTTTCAGAACAGAGCTTGAAGTCTCAGGATCTTTTCTTTGAAGAGGTAGTGCCACTCCAATATAGCTACCCCATGTTACCCGGAACTTCTAAAATCTCAGTCCCTATAAAGGTTTACTATGACATAGATACACTTATTTTAATCCCCTTAACTTTCCAACCTTGGAAAAAATAAACCAGCTATTTTTCTTCCCTGTGCCCTTGAGCATTCCTGCTACTGGTCACATGACAGCAAATAGATTCTAGTATGAATCCCTGTTCTCTAACCTTAGCTAAATTCCCAGTGCTGCTCAATCATTGTTTTTTAATTGACCTCAAGTTGACCCCTATCATGTTATCCCAGTCATTTTTTTTTTCACTGTTCTCAAGCCCTAAACCCCAGCTTCTCCCACCGTCAGCCAATGATTTCAGTTTCTTCTACTTTGTTAATAGGTAATGGTTCTGTACTTCCCAATCAACCAGGTAGAAACCCCTTAGGAATCTTTGATCTGTTCCTTTCTCTAACTCTCATATTCCAGCCCAGATTTGCCCCTTTCCTTTGTCTAATGCCTCTTATCTCTGTCTTTCTCCTATCTAATTGTCCTTGCCCTGTTTCATACTTCTTCATCTTTATCATGACTCTTCAATTAAGTCCTTCTCAAACTTTTCCTCCAAAATATTTTTAAGAGCAGGAAAAAAAAAAAAATCTGGAATCACAGTCCTAAAACCAGCCTATCGCAAGAACTTTGTTGGAAGTCTTTGGTTTTAGTTTTTAAATTCCTGCAAATTTTATATTGTACTGAATAATAAATGTACCTTCTTTTAAATACAAAATTACTACCACTGAGTAAGGTTGACCCTCTAGGAAAATGCACTGTGTATAACTCCCTGGCTCTTGCAGTGGTGTAACTCGACTGGCTTCTGAAATATTCTGGTCTCACAGAAGATGCCCAAAGACTGCGACATAATATACACGAGCTTTCACTGAAAATGCAGTTAAGTCACTGATGTTCCATTTGATTGACTTCTCATGGGGATTAGTGGGAGAATTACATTCATATAAATTGTTTGGACAAAGAAAAAGCCTTAAATTAAGTACTTTGTGTGTATACATTTTACATTTAGGGAGCTAAATATTTATATAAAATGTATCTCGTGAAATTATAGTGGAAATTAGTAGCAAAGTATGACTTGATATGTTTGTACTTATACAAACATTTTTAAGCACACTATGTAGATACAGTTTAATCTATTTTATTACAGAAATGCTTCATGTACCTGTTTTTGCTTAGAAGCATCTGAAAAATTAATGTGTAGGAGATGGGCTGTTCCAGTTTTAGTCTACATCTAAGCATGCTTCTCCTTGGGGACAAACATTTATACACTGGTACAGCGATCGAGCAATGGGAAGCAGCTTGCTATAGTGGAAGAACCTGACAGTTTACAACTTAAAATAGGACCTGACTGACTCATTTATTTGCCCTGTGACCTTTAGACAAGCTGTTAACTTCACAGAGATTACAGTTTTCACCAATAAATGGGGGCTAAAAATATAAGTGACATTGTGGTTATGGAAGAAAAAAATATATGTGTGTGTATGTGTGTTTAGATGCACACTCAAGCATTTGGGGGTAAAAATACATGAAGTCTGGAAGTTGCCTTAAAATACTCCAACAAGAATGGGTGGAGCGATAGAGGAAATATAGATGGACTGAGTTGACAGTAGTTAAGCTGGGTGAAGGGTATATGGGAGTTTGTTTTACTCTCTACTTTTATGTAAGTATGGACATTTTCATACTAAAAAGTTAAAACTATCTTGCAAGTGGAGGTTTGTAGAGTCCCTGACATACAGTAATCACTAAAGAAATGGTCATTCTACCTCTCAAGATTTAGTAGAGGGATTAAAAACTATATATAATAATATAGCTTCTGCTAGAAACTTTGATTTTAATGCCTCTGATCCACTCTCAAACTTAAAGACCTAGAAAAGGTTTCTAGCTGTGGAGAACGTACTCTGGAGGTTTAAGCAAGTGTACAGAGCCTCTGGAACTGGAGCCTGGGCCGACACCTCCAGTCTCTACAAAATCCTCATAAAGCTTTTCTGTGTCTTTGCACGGCCCCATGACTGCTGGAGATGTGCTTGCTTGTTTGCTGATCTTGAAACCAATACATCTGTAAGACCAAGGAAGCCAGGACTGTTATAAGGACCAGACTATATGTTTGTGACACACATTTTTAGTCTTGTTTGGCCTCATTCTTGGCCTCATTTCTACCTGTTGTAGAATTTGTAAGGAAGTGAGGCTGATGTTCCTGCCTCCTCCTAAAGCATGCTGGGAAATATTTATTGTCAAGATTGAGATTGTTGGGTGTTAAGTATTAATATCATTGAAAGATATGAACTGTGCAAGTCAACCTTGCCCACATTTTGACTTCTGACTCCAAATACTCCTTTCTAAATTAAACAGCAATTTTTTAATCCACCTTGTACTGATTTGAAGTGTACCTAGTTTTGTAAATTTGTCACTATTTCTGAAGACCCTGTTTTCATGTACCTAATTTTAAATTGTCAAATATCAGAATCAAAGTCAATAACTTTAAATGAACTGTGTCCATTTATCTTAATAAATATGGTCTATTTATCAGGGTATTATTATATATTTAAAACAGGGTCTATCTATATTTCTCCATCTTTCTTACCACCACTCAATCTCAGGTCACCTTTAATTACTATAAAAGCCTCCCAATTTATAGCCTTCTTTCACTGATTATCTTGGGACTTTTGGATTTATGAAATGAAGATTTCCCCAAATAGTCTTTAAAATCATTTCTCTATAGAAAATATGAAATGCCATATTCTCATTTTAAGCAAGTTGTAGCTTTCATTCTCTAAATTAGTATATTTATTTTCCAGCTAGCCAATCCAGTCATTTCAACCATCTTCAAAACATCGCCAATCTCTCTAGCCAAATGAAGTCTTTTCCAATTGACGTATTATTGGGGACGGCTAAGATGATCACGGCATCATCTGCATGGCTTTTATGTGGCACTATTATTGTACTAACACTTTACAATTATTTACATGTACATTTCCCTACTTTATTTTATATATAAATTGATTTTTTCTTTCAAAAATTTGTTTCTTTTAATCATGAAATATTTCCAAATTCTCCTCTCTCCACAGTACCTGCTGGACACTAATACTACTAATACTACACTTAATACTACTGAGTTGATAACTGGAAACATCAATGCATTCATGCCATGTATCTACCTTCAGTAATATATCGCTATGGACTTAGTAGCTATAGAGTTTGTTTCCAACCACATTGTTTTCTTTGCAAAATTTAGTGAGAAATGTTTACATTTTTGGAAATATTAATACCATGCTTTTGTTTGTACATCCCTGTACGTGGTGCCTGGCACTTTGTCATGCACTGTGAGCAATACAAAAGTAATGAAATACATAGTCCTTACCCTTAAGTTGCTTACAGCCTGGACAGAAAGATGAGATATGATGGCCAGCCCTAGGCAAAATTGAGAAGCGGTGAAGTTTTCTTTGGGATTCCCAAAGCCACATTCTTTCCTCTTATAAATTTGTGAACAGATAACCAGGCTCCATGAAGACACTACTTGAGCAAAACGGTGAAGAACTGAGAGCATGCTGTATCAAGTAGTTCTACCACTTCTTCTCCAGCTTAGCCCAGTTGGTACTGCCTAAAGGAGGCCTGAGATGGTTGTTCTGTCTGTTCTCAAGAATGGGTCAATCTTGGCTTCACCTGGGATAACAGTTTTGAAAGCCACAGGGGACAAAGTCACTAAATCAGTCCAAGCCCCACCCCCTCAAAAACAAGGGAGCAGGTTTGGTGACTGAGTGTAAAGAATGAAAGAAGGGAAAAAAACTTCTGGTGTCAGCTCAGGAAATAGAAAGGAAGTACTGGTTGATGCAAAAAATTGTTTGAAACTCTGCTGTTTGTTATCAGTGTTTGTTATAAAATTTTTTAATATTTTTAACAAACAAAATCCTTATTTTTAAAAAGATGCAGTAAAGGAACTATACTCCAATAAAAATAAAAATAAAATAGTGGATTCAATTCCATACTTTCCTAGCAAAAATTAGAAGATATATCTATTAGTAAATCCAAGATGAGTGATTTGATACTTTTTTGTTTTCCTAATGGGGAAAGAATGGATTTACTTTTTTTCTCAGAAGAAAGACGTACAAATGAAAGAAGCCCTGTTCATTGTGCTTTAAAATGAATAATTTTTTCAATTTATATTTCTCTCTCCACTTTTTAAAGGAATTTGGAGCAAAGTCAAGAGAATGGGACAAGCAGGAGATACTATATCAGACTCATCTGGTTTCTTTAGATGCTCAACAAAAAGTATTATCTGAGAAGTGTAATCAATTTCAGGTACATTATCTAATACTATCCTCTAAATCAGAATAAATTAGAGGTTAAATACTATTACTCTTTTTACCATTCAGCATGTAATCCTTCTACAGATACAAATGCCAACTAAGGGAAAATAACCAGAGTAGGTCCAACACTGGGTAGAGTTACAAGTGCATGAAATATCTGTAATGGTGACTTTAGTCTGTATGTCTCAGAAGGTGGTGCTATTAAAAGTCTCCATTGTTATTATGTCATTAAATAACATGTTTTTGCATGCCTATGAGCAAGTCATTTAGAAAGTCTTAAGATTGCTTGGTCCTGGCACTCTAGAACCTTACAGCCTAGACACAGATAATACATGTACAGGTTTACAGATAATTAATGACAAGTGAATGAAAAGGATACAAATCCTTTTGGAGGTCAAAGGAGTAAGAGAAAAATTTGGACTGAGATAGTCAGGAAACATCCTTCAGCAGGGGTGGGACTAGGCCTGGGCCTAGGAGAAGAATGGCTATATTTTGAGACAAGAGAGAATGTATTCCAGGTGGTGGAAATAACATGAGCAAAGTCACTGAGGCAAGAGAGCAAAAGGCAAATTCAGGGAATGGAAAGTGGGCCAATTGGCTAGAAGTCCATGTGGGAGGTGAAGGGGCAGTAGGTGGGAGGGAAGGCTGGCGAGTTGGATATTAGATTGTAATAAGCCTTAAAGGCTTTCCTAAGGAATTTTGAATTTTTATTAAAGCTGGTAAGAAACATTTTGTTTGATATATACTTATTTTTCATTCTTTCTTTAAGTTACTTGAATTATATGTTATACATGTTCCCTGAATTCAACAATACAAAATAATGTGATGTAAAACTGATAGCCTCATCCTCTATTTCATTCTTATCCATTTAATATAAACACTGTTAACAATTAGGTGTTTATCTTCACATACATTTTCTTTTGTTTGTACAAATATGTAAATATATGCTTGTGTGGAAATTGTATATTTTTCTTTTTTAAATTTTGCTTTTTTACTTAATAAGCCATGAATAGCCTTTTGAGTCACTACTTAATTAAAATATTTCAAAGTATATAGTGTATATATATCATATATACCATAGTATATTGCAGATGTACCATAATTCTTTCAATCATTTCCTTATTAACTAACACTCAGGTTGTTTCCAGTTTTCTGCTATTACAGTAGTGTAACAAATACCCTTGTATGTACATCTTTAAATACGAATACTTTCGTTTTGTTAAATAAAAATCCTAGAAATGATCGCTGAGCCAAAAGGTGTGTTCATTCAAAATTTTAATAAATATTAGCAGATTCCTTTCTTAAAAATGATAGTAATTTATAATTCATGAACAGGCAACAAGACTACCCCTACTCTCACCAGCATGGACTATCTGTCTTTTGATTTTTACTAACTTGATGGACTAACAGTAACCTTGACTTCATTTGCTTTACGTTTCTCTGACTACTTGTAAGGTTGAGCATCTCTTCTTGTGTTTCTCAGCCTTTTTCATTTCCTCTTCTGTGAATTGCCTGTGCATAAACTTTGACCACTTTTCTTTTGTGGTGTTTGTCTTTTTCTTATTGATGCGTAGAAGTTTTTGTACATCAGAAATTACCCTTGTTATACATGTTGACAACTTTTTTGTACAATCCAGATCTTTTGTTTTATTTTGTTTATTTTTTGTCATAGAGACATTTTCAGCTATTATGTAATTGAATCCATGCTTTTTTTCATATCTTCTATATTTCCTTTTTCGCTGAATAAGAATTCCCTAGCAAAAGCCATCTGCTCTACTCTGCATCTTTGCTCTGAGGTTATACAGATATATTTTCTCTTTATGCCACCTGAAATTGAGGTTTTAGAATAAACCCAAGACTGAATTATGAAGGACAAAGCTTCATTATCTAATAATATATTTAAAGATGTTTTTACTAATTCTTTTCTATCATTCTTGAACTTTGTGTAAGCTTAAATATGATATTCTTCACTTAACTGAAACAATTTTCGTATTTCTCAGAAACAGGCGCAAAGTTACCAAACTCCACTAAATAGTAAAAAACAGGGCATAGAAGAAGACAGCAGCTCTGAAATTCCTTGGATATGCGAAGCAGATACCAGTTGTGAAACCAATGAAAGAGATGAGTTCATTATTGAAAAATTAAAATCAGCTGTGAGTGAAATAGCGTTAAGCAGGAATAAGTTACAAGATGAAAATCAGAAGCTCTTACAAGAACTGAAAATGTACCAAAGACAGTGCCAGGTAAAGATTTATTTGTTTTTCAACTGTTATAGCCCATGAGTTGTACAAATGATGACTCAACAGGCATGTGGATTAGAAAGCTAATTTTTTATTACATATGTAAATTCAGCTCATATTTCCTCTTAATAAGTAATTCTTACTTGATGAGTAAATTCAGTATTTCCATGGGTACTTTTCCCCACTAGGTGCACTCGGGTTCTGCAGCGACGTGATAATAAATATTACCAGTGCAGTAGAGCAGTGGTCTCTCACAGACCTCTCTTCCTAAAAACCATGGCCCTTTAGCCACACCACACCCTCTGTCCCCAGTGTTCATTCTCTCTGACACTGTGCCTCTTTGCCTCTCGGGAATCCTGGGCTGGAGATCCAGGAAATGATTAAGGGTTTGACAATCTAATCACCTCCCTGAGAGGCATGAGGGTCACTCCCTGTGATTTATCACCATTAACCTTATCATAATCGTTTACCAGATAGGAGGTAACTCCAGCTTGGTAGATGTGATGGATGGTTTTTCCAAGGATTAATTTTTTTCTTAACTCAAAAATCTTTTTTTTGTCTCTCTCTTGGAACTGCTAAGAAGGTTATGCAGCATTCATCAAAATTGATCATTACCAATTTCTCGACTAAATATGTATTTCTTATTCATGGCTCTCCCAGTTACTTGAGACATTCTGTGGTTTTCTCTCTCATTCTAGGTCTTATCTCCCACCAGCAAACATTCAGCCTCTTTCTACTGATTCCTCTGTGTCAGTTGGCCCATTTCTTAGTCCCACTCTATTCCCTCCTCAGGCTGAGGTCACCTTTCCAGGTCATTGCCTGAGCAGACTCCCACTTCTCTAAGATATTCCACCTCAGGCTCTTGTTCCCAGGGTCACTTCTTAGTGTTGGGCCGACTTCTCCTTCCCTCCTTCTGCCACATTGTATGTGGGATTACGTGTGGGATTCATCCTTTCACTTCTTTCTCTGCCAGCATCTATCTTCTGTGTTCCCCTGTCCCCACGTTGGGAAGGGGACAGAGCACAGGCTCCCCGCTTCTCCTATCCTGTGGCATTTCTACGAGAAGTACAGCTTCCCACCCCAAACTCCAGCTTTGTTTGTGGAGGGGGTGTTATTCCAATACAAATGAGAAAGCAGATGTACACAAACCAGGCTAAACTACAAATGCTAAACACTGAGAAAGGCATATATCTTCTAGAAACAGAAAAGTTATCGATGATGCTTTCTCTGGATTCACTAGAATGTAAGTGAGACGAGCCCCTCCTCTTCTGCTCTAGAGCTTGTCCAGGTTCTAGTTTTCTAGGTTTCTAGTGTTTAGCTCGCCATCAGCCCACCAGTCCTGGTGGAGCTGGGTTTGCGTGACTGCTAGTTCTGACAGGCTCCCCTTCCTCCCAGGGGCTGCTTCCCCTTCATCCCCCTGGACAGGGGCCACGGGTCACACCTCTGGCCCTGATTTAAAGACGACTTAAATTTACATTTTGCAGCTGTCTTTATACTGCTAGAGGCTGCACCAGGATCACAAGGGTTCACTTGCAGAAAAAAAAAGCAAATTATTCTGGAGTATGTTTCACACACACACACACACAAAATATATTATAGTTCTAACGAAAAGATTTTTGAGAAGTAATTTACTTCAAAAACTTCAAGGTGTCTAAAAGCTAAGATTTCTACTTCCAGGAGAACACTAATTAATTTTGATGCAACTAGAAAAAAATGCTGAAAATGATGCTTTTGTTTGGCCTTTTCCCTGTTTTACTTCCAAATTTTACTTACGTTTCATTCTTTTGCTTTAGAATAAGTATCAATTATTTACTGCTTGATAGCTGATTGAGGGTTCAAACTCACTGCTTCTCTCAAACCATTAAGCAAATTTCTAACTAAACAGATGGGCCTCAAACTAGTTTTACAAAATTTATATTTTACCAAATGGGAATAATTAGAAGTGAATAATCACTGTAACCAGTGCATGTATTTAGAAAGAAGTTTCTCTTCTCTTTTTGCAAAACTGTCATATGATGGTGTTCCACGTCTTGCACATGAATTTAAAAAGACAACCATTTCAGTCTTAATTACTGTCACTTATTGTATATAAACTTCTCTTTAGTTTACAACACACTTTAATGCCAGCTGCATCTGAATTTTCACACGAATCACATCTTCTCACTTGTCTTTCCACAACCTTGAAATGTGTCAGCATAGCTATTAATTCCTTTGCATATGTTTATTTACTGTGCTGCATTACTCACATTTTGAAAGTGTACAATATTTCCCATTGGCAGTTAATGACAGAAATAAATTGTTCTGCATTTTTTCTAATATCTATGCCAAAAAAATGGACCTTTTTTGTTTGCTTGTTAATGTGTCATTAAGGTACTAGAGCAGCACTGTCCAATAGAAATATAATGCAAACCACAAATGTAATTTAAACTTTTCTAGTAGCCACATTAAAAGAAGTAATACGAAATGGATGAAATTAATAGATAATAGTAATAAACTTTATGTAACACAACATATATCCAAAGAGTTATCATTTCAACATATAATCAATGTAAAAAATTATTAATGAGATATTTTACATTTCTTTTCATACTAAGTCTTCAAAATCTGGTATGTATGTTACACTTGCACATCTCAATTTGGATGTTTAGTATTCACCGGAAGTTCCCAATCTGTATTAAGATTTCATAAAATTTACAGTTAAAAAAGTAGAGATTTACATACCCAAGTTGTTCCAAGCAAACTTGAAAGTGTTCCAGTAACTGAATCAAGTACCAAAGAATCATTTTTCCTGAATATTTGCATCCACACTGACAAATAATTGATTTGACTTTTATACAAAAGCATGCTAATTTTAAATCACCTAATCTAAGTTAAATCACCAATTCTTGTGTCAACTCAGTATTATTAACATTGACTTCAAAGGGATATTACACAAGTCAAAAAACAACTCAATTTATCAATATCAACAAAGCTTCTTTTTTTGCACTTTCTAGTCAATTTTACATAATGCTGTCAATTATAATTAAAAACTTTCACATATTTCTTCATGTTAGAAAAACCTGTCAAATCATTATTATTGTAAAAGTTTCAATTCTAACATAAATTCTTCTACCTGTGCAGCTAGATCACAAATAAGCTTTTTTTTTCCCTTAATGATATCTCCAAATGTCACTCTTTTTTTTTTGTGGTACGTGGGCCTCTCACTGTTGTGGCCTCTCCCATTGCGGAGCACAGGCTCCAGACGCGCAGGCTCAGTGGCCACGGCTCACGGGCCCAGCCGCTCCGTGGCATGTGGAATCCTCCCGGACCGGGGCACGAACCCATGTCCCCTGCATCGGCAGGCAGACTCTCAACCACTGCGCCACCAGGGAAGCCCCAACTGTCTCTCTTTTAGGTATTATTTTCTAATGACAGTACACAAATAGACTCCATTATTATCACATTTTACAGAATTCCATGGTGACACTACATTTCATTGTCCTGGAGTTAGAGCCCTTTTGTACCCCACCCCTTCCCCAAGTGAAGGCAGGCCCACTCTTCTACATGCAGGTTCATGTTAGATTGCTCCCTGGTAGTAAATCTGCAATGCAGGGAGCCGGGAGAGTGCCTTCCTCAATTGGGTAAAATAATCGATGAAATTCACATCAAGTTAATTTGTCTTTCTATTTGCTAATCTATTGTTTCACATTTCTTTTGTTTATTTTGGAATTTTAACCTCATCTGAAAAATCCCCGCTGTTTGAGACAAGGACTTTATCCAAACAAGTCTGTTAGGTCACCTATTTGAATATATTTTCATTCTTATTTCCAAATCGGCCAGGAATTTCTGGGGCTAAAGTATTGCAGCTAGGTCTTTTACTGAGCCCAGGTCTCTAGGTCTCCTGGAAAATAATACATTATATTTAAGGCTTTGGTAAAAAAGAAAAAAAAAAAAAAAGAAAGTTTATCTGGGAACCCATATGTCCTATACTGTCTACATGATTATAATTCTAAGCTGTGAATTTTTGCATAAGAATTAATGAATAAGAAAATGTATGTCCACGTAAAAGCTTATACATGAATTTCATAACAGCATTATTCATAATAGCTAAAAAAAGGAAATACCCAAACGTTCATCAATTGATGAATAAATAAAGTGGTATATCTATACAATTAAATATTATTAATAAAAAGGAATGAAGTACTGATACATGCTACAACATGGATGAACCTTGGAAGCGTTATGCCCAGAGAAAGAAACCAATCACAAAACGCCACATGTCATATGATTCCATTTGTATGAATTGTGCAGAATAGGTAATTCCATAGAGACACAACATACGGTAGTGGTTGCCAGGGGTTGGAAGGAAGGGAAAATGAGGAGTGGTTGCTAATGGGTATGTGGTTTATTTTAGGAGTGATGAAACTGCTCTGGAGTTAGATAGTGGTGATGCTTGCACAACTTTGTGAATATTCTCAAATCCACCGAACTGTACACTTTAAGTGGGTGCATCTTATGGTATATAGATTATATTCGAATGAATCTATTATTGATATATAAGGCATTATTGAACAAATGATTTTTTGAAAATATCAACAGTGGTTTCTTTACAGCCTTTATTAGCAGTGCCCTCAGAACAACACCCCCCCCATCTTTACTGATAAGCTACAGGTCTGCTTTACTTATTTTGCACGAAACAATTATTTTTGCGTCTTGAATGTTCTAACTGGACTAGTAGACAAAAGATCTGGATTTTTCCATTCCAGAATCTGCCAGTTATGAGCTATGTAACTTTGGACCAAGTCTGGCCCTCAATTTCCTCATCTATAAAAATGGCGATGGATTTGATGACTTGGGTCATCAAATATATTAATATGTATTTAATATTAATTACATTAATAAATGTTCATTTCTCTGTGTAATTGAGTGGAGGAGAACTGTTGATATGAAAGGACTCTTCCATTCCTCTCTCCCAGAGAACAGCCAAGTTCTGCTGGAGAAAATCACTCAACAGGTCATGGGCACAAACCTCAAATGAGTATCAGCATTGCCAGGAGTCCTACTGTGTTGCTCCAAACAACTAACTCTCCCATGCCCATTGAAGGCCATCTCAAACCTTCTCCACTCTCAAAAACCCCTCCCCTACCCCCACCTCCACCTCTCCTTCCACTGACCTGACATTGCCTTTTTCCTTCACAAGGAAAATAAAAGCCAACAGGTAGCCCCTCTCCTAGCTCCCCATTTCCAAATGCATATACGTGTCTCCATTCCATCTTCCTTCCTTCTTTCCTACTGCAGGAGCAGAGGGACTCTTTTGCTTTAGGCAGTTCTTTCACTTGTGCTTTGGGACCCACCCCACCTACCTTCTCAGGAACCTGACACTTAGTATTACCCCTTCTCTCTCCCAACTAGATCCTTCCCAACAGCTTCTAAACTTGCTCAAGTCCCTGCTATTAGCCAAGTAAAACACTGGGCTCACAGGATTGCTGGTATTTCTAGTTACCAGCTGAAGTAGGGCTACTATTGGGCAATAGTGGGACCGTAAACCATGGTTTATAATTCACTTTGTTGGCCAGCTTTGAAATTAGATTTTTCTTGGCTATTATCTTATTTAAATTGGGAATTACTTGCATTAATTCAAATTTTATGCATTGATATTTTATTCATACTTTTATGTTTCCCTCTTTCATACAGTATGGCCATATTTGGATGCATCTTTGTCTTTATCACTAGACTGTAAGCTCATGAGGACAGATCCTGTGACTGTATCCTCAGTGCTGAACATAGAGTAAGAGCTCAGTAAATATTCGTTGAATAAATGAATGAAATTCTGTAAGACAGATCCAGCAAAGGATTATATATCAGTTCATTTGAAATTAGGCTGCTTCATAGATGTTAAATATTTTTAAAAGTATTATACATCATGGTATCCAAATGTGAGGATTGAAATTTTTTGATGTTTTTATTTAGGCCATGGCAGCAGGACTCTCAGAGGTGAAAAGTGAGTTACAATCACGTGATGGTCTCTTGAGAATTATAGAAATGGAACGATTGCAGTTGCACAGAGAATTATTAAAACTAGGAGAGTGCCAAAGTGCTCCAGAAAATAAAAAAAGGTATATTTTTATATTCAGCAGCCAGAGAAAAACTATTCAAAACATCATGTTTGAATATTTTTAAGAGTTTTATATTTGAAACTAGAATTAAAAGTCAGTTTTGTATTAACATGCTGTTAATTATTAGGTAATATTAGATATTAAAAATAAAGTTAGTGGGGACTTCCCTGGTGGCGCAGTGGTTGAGAGTCCGCCTGCCGATGCAGGGGACACGGGTTCGTGCCCCGGTCCGGGAAGATCCCACATGCCACGGAGCGGCTGGGCCCGTGAGCCATGGCCGCTGAGCCTGTGCATCCGGAGCCTGTGCTCCGCAACGGGAGAGGCCACAACAGTGAGAGGCCTGCGTACCGCAAAAACAAAAAAAAAGTTTGTGATTATTTTATCTTCAAAATCAGTATCTTTACTCACCTAGAAAATTATATCATGTTCTGATATGTGGATATTTATGTGTCATAATGAAGTCAGAGACTTTCTTAGAACTTTCTTCTTCAGAATATCTTAAAAACAATAGTTTAGAGCTGGTATTTAATTATCAATGTTGATACATAAGATTTATTCCATATTTTTCAAATATTTTTATTTTGTTGGCCTTAAACCTGTTACTAACTTTTCACTCATAAATGTTGTATTTATTTTGGCCTCCACACTCACCACCGTGTCAGTTCCATTAAGGGTTTTGTTAGACCAGACTTTTTTTCCCTTTTTTAAAATCAGACAGATATTGTGTACTACATAACCACAAAGGAAATGGGACTTCAGAGAATTATTAAATGTTTATGTTTGTGAATAGACAGTTTGACTGTTCTAACTATTCACTGATGTTCTAATTCTCACTAGAACTTGAATCCTTCATACATCTGAAGGCGAATGCCAGACCAATGATAGGATTTTAGAAACTGAATAGCCAAATGGTAAGGGATATTTTATTGAAGGATAATTACATTGTTTTAAAGGCAATAATTATTTCTTCAAAGTTGTGGGATCTGCTAGCATTTCTTTGAGGTCTACACTTAACAACAAATGGCAAATTAAGATTCGTAAAAATGACCTACTGTGCATCTAACCAAGGATGGTAGAATGCCTGTTAGCCAGTTAGCATTATAGAGTGCTCAGATATATAAGCTGTATGTCATCACCACTGATCACTAATCCATTGGAAATATATTATGTGCAAGGCACTGTCCCAGTGTGGTGAGTTGGTGAGAAACGTCTTCGCGCAAGGAATGTATATGCCTAAAAACGTAAGAAGTTTCCTACAAGAGCAAACCATTCAACCCATGTCTAGCTCTGGTTTGTGAAGAGCATTGTAGGTATTTTCTCTGGAACTTCCTCACAAGGCCAATGCTGAATTCCAGACATTGCCAACTGTCCTTCAATACATGATTTAATCTAAAATCTTGCAGTTATTCACATATTTGGCTAATACAACTCTTCTGGTATGCCTGCTTGCCATCTTCTGTTTAAGTTGGTATATATTTTGGTCTCCAAGCTACATCTTTCTCATTTGGAGGATATTCTTCAGTTCTGGTATTCTGAGATTTGATGAAAAGATAGATATTTAACTTTTCACAGCTTCCATTGTATTTTAGACTTTGGGCAGAGTCTTCTCAGCCTTCATCTTTCCCACTGAAAGTTTCTAATTCTTTTAGTTTGTTCTCATATGAACATGATTCTATCCTCTTTATCGTTTTGGGTTTCTTTTTTTATTTAGACTCTGTTTTGTCTTTACAGCTGTATTAAGGTGAAGCAGCCAAGGCTACTGAGTGTAGACACACAATAGCTTTATAATAGTAGCATTATAATGTCTTCATTCATTTTCAGAACCTTTCTCCATAATGCTAAGGTTTTGTTAGCTTTTTCTTTCCCTACTTATAGAAACACCTTGGGCTGATATGTTCTGAGAGTTATAAAAATAATTTCTGCATTCCCTTCTTACAAGCTAAATGATAGTTCCTTTATATCTTTATATTAGCATGATTATTGTTTTCTTCTTTAAACCTGTCCACATTAAAGCTTGATGTTTGTTCCATTCACTCACTGAAATTTATAAGGTCATTATGAGGTTTTACCATTCAGTTCAGCATTCCACTCCCTGAACTGCTTAGGGAGAATTAAAAAAATAGGAAATTTCATTTTTTACCTTTTTAAAATCATAGCAAATAAGAGAAATTTAAGATTGATCCTGAAATAATGTTTTAGGAGAATATTGGATAAAATACTCACAATATATTACTGAGTGGGAAACAAAAGCGGACTGAAAAATAATGTGTTCAGTACATTCTAATTGTACAGGAAACATGTATGTTTTTATACACATATGCACAGGCAAAAAAGACAATTAATATACACAAAAATGCTGACAACAGTTTTTCCTAGATGACAATTTATCGCAGTATATATTCTGATAAACTGTTTTCTACACTTAACATGTATATTTGATAATCAGAAAAAAGGCAGTCCAGTCCAGACATATGTACCTCAGGGATATCACTATTAATTTATACCTTTTAAAAGAGCCCTTTATTTTCCATCTTTACATTAGTTATTTCTCTATCATTACGCAGATTTTGTTGTGTTTGAATGTGTGGCTTAAGTTTTTGATTTGTGGAACTTTTTAAAAAGCTCTTTGGAAATCTAAAATTATACTCACTTATAGGTGGGTACATTTCTCAAAACCCCAGACTCTACCAGGTTAGTCCAGCAATAGTGGAAAGCATGTTTCTTTTCTTGCCTGGTTATCTTTATTTTTCTGTTTTAATGTTTTTTTAATTTTACCAACCTCCCTGATGTGGAAGTGAACATTACCTGTTTCTAGTTCTCCAACCTTCCTATGGAAATGGTACTTTTTATACTAGTTTCTGCCTTTCCTCTCTAGTGTCCATATATAGTTGCTATTCCATTTTATAAATTGAGCAGCCAAAAAATAGACATATTTGCACTCTCTCTGGGTAGGCTGTCAGATTTAATCACTTTGAATCACTTTTACAGAGTAGCGGCTCCCCTCGGACATCTCCTGACATAGTTCCTTTCCACGATGTAGAAGCAGGTCAGGTTTATTTTCTTTTTTAAACTGGCTCCCAAGCTATTTTATTATACCAAACAGTCTTTTCATCTTATCCAAAAATCTTATCTACATATGCAAATCCAGTATTCAGCCAATTTTTAATGTATAATTGAAATTCCATATTAATAACTAGGTTTTATTTTTTTCACTAAGACTATTTGCACTCAGTTAAATATGCAAATACTTATGGGACCTGAATGTATTAGAACTTGCCATTTCTGTAACTAGAAATGTTTCCAGAAGACTAATAATCTATCTCTGCATCCTATGATGGCCTAAATTAACAATATAATCATAACAATTTATCAAGTTAAGCTTAATTTGTACTCATTATAATTTGTAGACTTGAATCATCTTATTCACCATCTATTAAAGAATCAGAAAAACAACGGAAAGAGCTGTTTGCAGTGACCCCAGATCAACCAAATCATGAAAAAGAATTGAACAAGGTATGGCAAATAATGAGCTTTGTTCTTCCAGTCAGATCTGAAGTCTCTGAATACAAAGGGGGAAAAACATCTTCCCTCTCACTCCCTTCTTTTTCCTTCTGTGTTTTCTCCTAAGATAATAACCTACCGAGCTGCTAATTCTGACACTCTTCTGTGTGATGCTATAAGAAAGACAAACCTTAGGTCATCACTCTGCTGCTGGGAGACTGCCCAGGAAACACAGAGGGCCTGTGGCTCGGTGCAGGGTAGCTGAGCGCAGGAAGTGTGAGAGCAGAGGCCTGCACTCAACCACACACTAGGTGCATGAGCTTTGGGAAGCTGCCTATGCGAGCTGCTTATGTTTCTCATTTCTAGGATGGGGGTGGGATAATTCGCCCTACCTCACAAGGTTGTGATGAGGATTAAACAAGCTTAAACAACTCTTGCCATGTGCCAGAAGCTGTTCTAAGGGCTTAACAAATCCTAATTCATGTATTCCTCACAACCATCTTATGAGGTAGGTACTAATACTATCCTCCTTTACATTTAAGGAAGCTAAGGCACAGAGAAGGTCAGTAATTTCCACCAATATTATATAACTAGTAAGTAGCAGTGGCCGGATTTGAATCCAGGCAATCTGGCTCCAGAATTCATACTCTTCCTTTAAGAGTATGAATTCATACTCTTCCATTAAATCCATAAAATAATGCAAGTAAAGTGCTTAAAACGGGGCCTACCTAGCTCAGAGGAAGCACCTAATAGATGTTGGCTGCTATTGTTATTGGTGACACCCACATTTTGTCATTGAGCACCTAACATGTGCCAAGTACTCTGCCAGGAGCTAGGCAGCTACAAAAACTGTCTTTTCTTCCTCTCGTCAAATTCAGTAGTGGCTTTCCCATGAGTTTCTCACGGCTGCTACCCACTTCTCTGGTCTTTCAGTTTAAGGATTACACAGAATATTCAATGCTATATAGTCTAAACAATTTTTAAAAGCAGGAAAATACTGGATGTGGCTTTGAATTATCATCCAGTGCCCAGCAAAGTGCCTGACACACGATGAGTGAAAATAAATATTTAGAGAACAAATTAATTAATATTAAGGCTGAAGTCTCCCATAATTGTATAGGGTTATAAATTCAGTTGTTTGTATCAATTAAACAAACATTTATTGAGTATCTAGTAGGACTGTTGCTGTACTGCTTATTTCTGTAGGAAATATAATAATGTAAAAGGCAAATCCCATCGCCTGAAGAATTGACTGTCAGGCAGCTATTAAGTGTAGAAAAGGTGTTATGAATTAATTATCATTTTCCTTATATTTTTCACATAATCCCATGAAACTTATTTTACTGATATTTTAAAATATAACTTTAAAAACTGTTCTTGACTGGAGTCCCCAGTGAATACATTATGATAAAAGGTTGATTAGATCCTCCTAAAGCATAGTTACACCGTTCTTAACCTCATAGATTTAGGTAGAGAAGTAAAACTTAGAAGGAATCTACTGATTTCGCACAGTTTTGATGTGGAGGGAGAGACTGCAAGACACAAATCTCTTTACAGACTCTGGGAGACCTCTAGATAATGCATTGCTGTGCAGAAAAGGTAACAAATGAATTGTGTATAAATAGCTATAGTTTCTGGGAAGTGTTTGTAGAGAGCATTTTCATTGTCTTGTAATAAAACCAACAAGAGCCATGTATTATGAATCTTGCAAGTGTTTTATTTCTTTCTCTTTTGTCAATATGGAACGATTTTTAGTAACTTATTTTGTGATAAAATTGACATTTTTAATAAAGCCAAAAGTCATTTACGGCTAGGTAAATTCATCTCATTTAAAAAGAAATTTTGCAGTATAGCATGTTTTAATATCTAAATGTTGTGAAAATAATGAAAATAGTTTACTCCTTCTTCATGGTAATATATTCTTTTTTTCCCCACATTTTAAAAATACCATTTTAAGAGAACATGTTAAACTACACCATGGGGATGCAATCAGCAAAATCCAAATTGGGGCAAATGATAGAACAACCCCATTGTTCATCAAATAAATTGTAAGAGAAAAAATTGGAGAGAGAAGATGGGAGACGAAAGGAGATGTGTAATATTGTCCTGGGGTGAGGGTATTTGTACTTCAGTCTCCTAGTCTACGCTTCTGCTCTTAGGAGCTGGATAACTTAGACCCAGTCAGTTCCTTTCCCTATGAGCCTTTGTTTTTCCATTTTTTTAATGATGGAGTTAGACCATGTGATTTCTAAGGTTATGTCCAACTCTGAAATTCTGAAAATTTTAGTAAAAAGAATAGACTTAGATGAGAAATTGACGGTATAAAGCCTGAGGCTGGACCATGGTTGCCTTACTGACCTGAGAACTTTCCATGTTAGGTCATCCCACTCTAGCTTTTTTCCAATGTGGGAACCACATTCTAGGGCTATGCTCACAGAGGTTACGTAGAACAATGGGTAAGGACCTGGAATCAGACTGCCTGTCACCAAGAACGTGACTGTAAACAGTTATGTATCTTAATTTTCTGATCTGGAATATAGAGATTGTGGTGATTAAATAAGACGATGTATGCAGAGTACTCAGAACACACACACACACACGTGCACACGCACATGCATGCACAAAGAGAGGCTTTAAAAAGATAGGTGCCAGGGGCTTCCCTGGTGGCGCAGTGGTTGAGAGTCCGCCTGCCGATGCAGGGGACACGGGTTCGTGCCCCGGTCCGGGAAGATCCCACGTGCCGCGGAGCGGCTGGGCCCGTGAGCCATGGCCGCTGAGCCTGCGTGTCCGGAGCCTGTGCTCCGCAACGGGAGAGGCCACAACAGTGAGAGGCCCGCGTACCGGAAAAAAAAAAAAAAAGATAGGTGCCAGTCTCAACGTGTGGACCATATTTAGATCTCAATTCAAATAAGCAAACCTGAAAACCATCCATTACACTTCTGATATAATTTTAAATTTGATAGTGCCTGGATATTGTATGATATTGAGGAATTGTTGTTAATATTTTTAAGACATTATAATGGTATTCTGGTTATGTTAGAAAAGAGAGAGAGCACACCGCTATTCTTTTAGAGATATATCCTGAGATGTTTAAAGATGAAATGAAAAAAAAGTTTTTGAAGTAAGTTCCGAGGGGTAAATTCATATAAATCTCTTTGTGAATGGCCCCTCCTTAACTGTCCAGCCTTACTTCTCACAACGCGCCAAGTCCCAGCCACTCCAAACTCCTTTTGGTTCACTGAGTATGCCTTCTCCCTCTGACCCCACTCCTTCACTGCATTCGTTGCCTGGGAGCTCACCTCCATCTCTCTCTTCCATCTGGCTTCCATTCATCCTTCAGTATTCAGTGCGATGTCCCTTCCTCTGGGAATCCTATCCTGGCATCCCCAGGCTGGAGTAAGCACTACTCCACTACATACTGCTGATATCAGTTGCTACACTGTGTTCTAACTGTTTATTTTCCTGTTTCCCCCGATGGACTGTGATTTTTTTTTTTGAGACCGGTAATTACATACTTTATCTCTGAACCTCAAGAATTAGAGAGAGTGAAAGATTTCTAGAAAGACGGGAGGAGGCTGGACTAAGACAGTGGCAGTAGGAATGGAAAGCAGAGGTGAGATTTAAGAGAGGTTGAAACAGAAGGGACAGAACTTGCTACCTGACTTGATTTGGGAGGATGAGGGAGGGGAGGAGTCCAGGGTGATCCAGAGGTTTCTACCGTGGAAGGTTTAGCTAAAGTTAAGAATATGAGACTCCACCGGCTTAAGAAATGTAGGTGTTGCTTTTTGATGGACACTTTAAGTTTGAAATTTATTGTAGCAAGATTCTAAAAAACATAGTGTTCAGTCGCAAATAGTACAGCATGATTTAGTCCCAAAAAGCACTGAATTTAGATCCAACAGTCCTAAGTTCTAGACCCAGCTCTGCCAGTTAATAATTTTATGAATTTGAGCGGGTCACTTAACCTCTCTTAGCCAATTTTTTTCTCCCTAAAAAATGGCTCATCAGCCTCTGCGCTGTGGGTCCAGAGCTCTTCCATGGCACCAAGTCCGGAGTGGTGGCTTAATGGGTATCAAGTAAGTTACACGAGATGAGTGAGTTCCACAGCCTGCTGTACAACACAGTGCAACAGTAAACGATAAGGTATTGTGCACTTAAAACTTTGTTAAGAAGGTAGAGCTTGAGTTAAGTATTCTTACCACACGTACACAAAATTAAAACAACAAAGGGACACAAAGAAACTTTTAGGGGTAATGGTCATGTTTATTTTCTTGATTATGGTGATAGTAACACAAGTGTGTGTCCAAACTCACCAAATTTTATCCACGAACTATGTACAGTTTTTGTATAGCAATTATACCTCAATGAAGCTGGGGGGAAAGTGCTTGATAATACTTTCCCCACCTTCCTGTCAAAGTCGTCATTAAAGTGGTATCAGTAGTTGGTGAGGACTTACATACAATAGAAAATAGAAGTGAAAAAAAATTTTTGAAATTGGAAGGAAAAAGTAAATGAATCATTATTGTAAGTTTCTTTTTCATTTAGCATTGATCAGAAAAGGAGGGTAAAGTGAGGTCTGGCAAAGTTTTAAGATAGGATGGGAAGACCGAACATGGCCAATAAAACCTTTCAGCTGCTGTATAAAGGATTTGTTACTATTTTCTGGAAAGTATCTGCTGCAGATAAGAAGCCAACTCTATCAGGAGGAAGAGTACCATAGCTCTGAGCAGGAAAGAATGAGGAATGAAATCTCTGACCTAACAGAGGAGCTTCATCAGAAGGAAATCACTATAGCAACTATCATGAAGAAAGCTGCATTTCTGGAAAGACAGTTAAAAATGGAGTTAGAAATAAAAGAGAAAATGTTGGTGAAACAACAGGTATGCAAGCGGCAGGAAGCACCTGTCCAGGTCACTCTTGCTCAGTGCAAATAGTCGCCTTCCTTATTGATTAATAAAAGGGTTGTATTTCTTGTATTGTTTCTGAGACTAACAGCACAGAAATGCTTTGTGGAGTCACATAAAACCTTGGTGAGATAATGCAAAGTGTCATCAGACAAGAACCAGGGAAACAAGTGACAGCACAAGAAAATTTCTTTAAATCTCATGCTAACATTTTCTAGTGACCCATATTCTGATCACCTCCCACAGCATGCTCTGGTCAAAGATTTCTTCCTGAATTTGTTTTCCATAGTTCTCTTCTATTAACATTTGTATCTTAAAAAAAGCTTCTACTCCAGTTTTTCTTGGACATTTCATACCTTTATTTTAGAGTTTTAAAAAATGGACATGAAACACAAAGATTAGTTCATATTTACTGAACATTCACTCAATGCATAGCGTGGTTCATGGGGAAAAACAGCCATTATAACGTTCTACTGTTAAAATACTGCAAGTGACTTCTAAGTCTTCCCTCCCTCCCTCCCCTCCTATTCATTTTGAAATTCCCTCAGTCCCATACTCATCATCAAATTGGTGGCCTGCTACTGAAAGTATAGGGTTTCTCAGTGTTTTTACCCCAAATATAGAGGGATTTTTAAATTTTATTTTATTTATTCATTTTTATACAGCAAGTTCTTATTTGTTAGCTATTTTATACATATCAGTGTATATATGTCAATCCCAATCTCCCAATTCATCTCACCACCAAATAGGGTTTTTGAGAGCACCATTCAATAATTTTCTAGGCATATGAGGGTTACTTCATAAATAACAGGGCTATTTCAATCCTGAGTATTGTAAAAACAAGAAAAGATTCTGCCTTTGCCCAATTATAAGCTTTAAACTGTGATTAATTTGTATAATATTACAGGAAAACAGCATAGATAGGACAATAGCATTGGTTGCACCTGTAAAGGAAATGATATTTTTACAGGTGTTAACAGTGATCTGGGTAGTTGGATCATGAATGATTTTTATTTTCACCTTTATATTCTTCTATATTTTTAGATTTTTGTCAAGGAGAATATATTTTGTAATTTACAAAAGTAAACCTTTTTAAGGGAAGTGTTTTATATGGAAATGAGCCCTAGATAAATAAAAGGGCAAATACTATGTCTAAGTGCTCTTAAGTAGAAGAAATTAGGGAAAAAAATAAATGAGGAGACAAAATGAAGTTGTCACAAAAAAGAAGGAAATTTGGCAGAAGTATCAAGAAGAACAAAATTAAACATGAAATCATATTTGCATATTGTAAAAATTAATCAGGTCATGAACAAATTTAACGGACACTATTATTCAAGCATGTTTTTAAAACTGTAATTTTTCTGATGGTAATTTGCATACCATAAAAAATAGAAGTGAGAAATGGAATTTTGGAATAGAAAAGTATAATGAATCATTATTGTAAGTATCTATTTTTAATTTAGCACCAATCAGAAAAGGAGGGTAAAATGGGGCCTGCTAAAGATCTGAGAACTGAATGAAAATACCTGATTTATGATGATCCTGCCTAAGAAGTGTTTCCCTTCACTACACTTTGAAAATATTTACATTAACAAAATAAAATTAATTTTCATAGAATTGTGAACTTTTATTATGAATTTTACATTCACTTTTAACTACTAATCTCCTTTCAGGTCTCAGATAAGAGAGAGAAAGCTATCAGAACTGAAAACACACACCTGAAAGGCATGATGGGAGATTTAGACCCTGGACGGTACACGGTAATATGCTGAAATCATTCAGTAACTTGAACAGAGAGATTACTTAGTTGGTCAGGATTTACCCAGACATTCTTTACTGAATGCTTCCCACATGTCAGGCATGCAGGAGATGGGGTGGCAAATTATCTTGCACTTAGATTGAATTTACTTTTATCCTCAGGCTAGAACATGTGAATTTCTAGTTTTCTCCCTTGTTCTTTTCTTGCATTGGGCTCAATTCTGATCATTTCCTCAAACACACTACTTCCTTGCTTTTGCTCTTGCTGTTGCCTCTGGAATCCTACATCCTACATGGCCTGACTCATGTGTCAACTTTCCCCTTGATGAAGCTGCTCCTGAAACTCCAGTCAGAATAAATCATTCCATCTACACTTGGTTTGTATTTTGGGTCCAACTTGTTTCATAGCTTATCACTTCCCCACTGGATGGTGAACAAAGACTGTGCCTCACTAATGTGTGTATCAAGAGTACCTCCCAGCGTCAGGAGTGTAGACAGTGTTCAGTGAATGCTGGTTGAATAAAAAGGATGGATCAGTGAATGATTGAGGACTGACTGTGTGGTTTCAAGCAGTGTCTTTACAGGTTTACACGAGGCAACTTAAACAGGTTCTGTGCCTTTCATTTCAAATGTTTAATATAACAGTTGAGGGTTGGTTTTTTACATGTAAAATAGAAGAACTTTTATTTATTGAACTAATGAAATACCATTGTTACTTGTCTACCATTTATTTGCTCTGAGTGAAAATTCTGAGATAAAATAATTTTCTGCCATGCAAGGAATGGAGGGAATCGAGTACGGCAGTCGCTTAACCTGGCCTCACATTCCTCGGCTGTAAAGCGAGGAAGTTGGATCGGGCATTTTCCAAGGTCCTTTCTTAAGCCAGGATACTGTATTTCTTTTTTTGTCAGTATTTTATTTTTGCTTTTTTAATTGAAGTATAGTTGATTTACAATATTATATAAGTTACAGGTATACTACATAGTGACTCACAATTTTAAAGGTTATACACTATTTATAGTTATAAAATATTGGCTATATTCCCTGTGTTATACAATATATCCTCATAGTTTATTTTATACATGATAGTTTGTACCTCTTAATCCCCTACCCCTATCTCTATATCTGTGAATCTCTTTCTTTTTTGTTATGTTCACCAGTTTGTTGTATTTTTTAGATTATACATATAAGTGATATCATACAGTATTTGTCTTTCTCTGACTTATTTCACTTAGCATAATACCCTCCAAGTCCATCCATGTTGTTGCACATGGCAAAATTTCATTCTTTTTTATGGCTGAGTAGTATTCCATTGTGTGTGTGTGTGTGTGTGTGTGTGTGTGTGTGTGTGTGTGTACCACATCATCTTTATCCATTCATCTGTTGGTGGACACTTAGGTTGCTTCTGTATCTTGGCAATTGTAAATAATGCTGCTGTGAACATTGGGGTGCATATATCTTTTTGAATCAGTGTTTTTTGTTTTTCTCAGATACATACCCGTGAATGAAATTGCTGGGTCATATGGTATTTCTATTTTTAGTTTTCTGAAAAACCTCCATACTGTTTTCCACAGTGACTGCACCAATTTACATTCCCATCAACAGTGTGTGACAGTTCCCTTTTCTCCACATTCTCACCAACATTTGTTATTTGTGTTCTTTTTGATGAGAGCCATTCCAACAGGTGTGAGGTGATATCTCATTGTGGTTTTAATTTGCATTTCTCTGATGATTAAGAATGTTGAGCATTTTTTCATGTGCCTGTTGGCCATCTGAATGTCCTCGTTGGAAAAGTGTCTATTCAGTTCTTCTGCCTATTTTTTAATCGGGTTGTTTGTTTTTTTGATGTTGAGTATATGAGCTGTTTTTGATATTAACCCTTATTGGTCATATCATTTGCAAATATTTTCTCCCATTCAGTAGGTTGTCTTCTCATTTTGTTGATGGTTTCCTTTGTTATGCAAAAGCTTTTAAGTTTAATTAGGTCTCATTTGTGGTTTTTCTGCTTTTATTTCCTTTGCTTTAGGAGACAGATCCAAAAAAATATTGCTACAATTTATGTCAAAGCGTGTTCTGCCTATGATGATACTATATTTCTGTGATAGTATGTCCTTGTTCTCCTAATAGTCTGTATTCTAGCATCAAAGAATAGAAGCATTCTGCATTCTTCTTTGGGCCTTGTTATGGATCCTGTGATTGGAGTATAAATGGATAAAAAGTAAAGTATGTGTGATTTCCCTGTCTGTTACAGAAAATCTGTTTAACACAAGGACTTTTTTTTCTAAACTGGACACACGAAAACGTTATTTAGGATCCTGCCCTCATCTATGTCTTTCTCTCTCTCAAATATATGGTTTTTATGTTAATTTTTTACATTTCAATCTGGATTTTTTTTTTTTTTTTTTTTGCGGTACACGGGCCTCTCACTGTTGTGGCCTCTCCCATTGCAGAGCACAGGCTCCGGACGCGCAGGCTCAGCGGCCATGGCTCACGGGCCCAGCCGCTCTGAGGCATGTGGGATCTTCCCGGACCGGGGCACGAACCCGTGTCCCCTGCATCGGCAGGTGGACTCTCAACCACTGCGCCACCAGGGAAACCCCCAATCTGGATGTTTTTAGTTGTGTATTCACAACTAAAACTAAAAAAGCTGTGTATTCACAGTTCGTCACAGCCCCCACTAAGCCTGCTTCACTCTGGCTCCTGTAGGCATTTGGCTTTGTTCATTTATTGGTTTTCATTTTTTCAAGAAATAAAACACGTGAAGATGTGTAAAGAAGAAGCTAATTATCTCTGCTCCTATCCCCAATCCCAGTTTGGACTCCAGAGATATTCAGTGCTAACCAGCTAGTGTGTAGCATTCTTTAACTTTTTCCTTGCTGGTGTACACACTTAGGAGGGATGAGCTGAGTGTTGTTTTACAGAAATACATGTGTAATATATACGTTATTCTAAACTGCCTTTTGACTATGTATCACGGACATCTCTACAAGTCAGTAGAGAAACACCTTTTTATTTTTCTTAATTTCTTAGAAAAAATAAATGTATATATAGTCATGTAAGGTATATACAAATTTTAATGAATTGAAGAGTAACTTACACACTAGTGATTTTAGTGCAGTCTCTCTTTTTCTCTTGCTTCTCCCCTTCCCCTTTCCTCCATTTCTCTAGCCACCTCATAACCCATCCACCAGATAGCACGTTAACTATTCAGTATGTATCATTTTGTGTTTTCTCATATATGTTTGTGTGTGTGTGTAGTCATATACCTATTTAGTGGTTTTAATTTTTTAAAAAAAATGGTTTAGATTTTACACACTTCTCTGTGTCTTGTATCCTTTGCAGATCCTATGTCAACAAGTTTAGGTCTTATTTGATTGTATAGAGTAGCTTAATAATATCCCATGATGTGAATGTATCAAAAGTTATTCAGCTATTTTTTCAGAATTATGGTTGACCCTTGCATAACGCAGGGGTCAAGGGTGCTGACTCCATGCAGTCAAAAGCCTGTACATAACTTTATAGTCAGCCCTTCTCCATATCTGAGGATTCAACCAACTGTGGGTCTTGTAGTACTGTGGTACGTATTTAGTGAAAAAAATCCATGTATAGTGGGCCCACACAGTTCAAACCCCTGTTGTTCAAGGGTCAACTGTAATTCATTCATAATTAATAACTTTCTAGATTTTTACACAGATACACAATACTGTCAAAATCATCCTTGTACATACATCTTGGAATAGCTTTCTGAGAATGGAATTGCCGATTCAAAGAATATGTTTTAATTTTAAAATATTTGTTGAATCATATTTCTGCCGTCTCTGTATGAGAGTACCCTTTTCTTTCATCCTTAGTGGCAATAATAGGTGTTATTGCTCTTTTATATTTTTGTCGGTCTGATGGGTGTAAAGTGATATCTCAATAGTAGTGTAATTTGCATTTCCCTGACTACAGTGAGCATATTTTTGTGTATTTATTGACAATGTACTATAAATTAGTTATATTCTTTGCTCGTTTTTCTCGAGCAAAGCTCAAACTCATTTCCTTTGGGCAATCTTTTTCTTGTCAATTTATAACAGCATTTTTCTAAATTTGCTGTTTCTAATTTTATTTATGATATCTTTTTATCATACAAAAAATTTTAAACTTTTATTTGTCAAACATGTACATCCTTTTGTTTATAGCATCTGAATTTCCTTGTGTAACATGGTTCTTCCAACTTCTAGACAATACATATAGTTTATTCAAAGATTTTTATATTCTTCATCTAAGTCTTTAATCCATTTGAATTACACTTTTGCGTGTGATATAAAACAGGAATCCGATTTAAATTTTTATATAAATATTAAGCTCAATTAATCCAGTTTCTCCTGATAATTTCCTGTTGGATTCTATTTGGAATTGAATTAAGTTTATATATTATCTTTGAAAGAACTGGCATTTTTATATTAGTAAAATTTGCCATCCAAGAATATGGCATGGCTTTCCATTTCTTCATCTCTTATTTTATGCTCTTCAATAAGACCTTACAATCGTCTTTGTATAAATTCTGTGCCTTTCTTTTTATTCTCAAGCATTTTATAATTCTTGTCACTATTGTAAGTAGAATATTTTCCTTTTTCCATATCTAAAAACTTACTGCTAATATAGAAAAAAAAGCCAAATTATCTTTTAATTTTAGTAGGCATTTTACTAGAGATTCTTAAGTTTTTTGAGATATGCAGTTGTCTCAACAAAAATAGCTGTATCTCTTCCTTTCTCCTGTTCATATCAGTAATTTTTGTCATATTGAACTTGCTAGCACTTCCAAGAGAATATTAAATAATAATAGTGATTGTTGACAAATTTGTCTAATTGATGAAATTGTTTTAGAGTTTTACTGTTTAGGATATTTGTTCTTGACTTATGGTCTTTATTTTGTCTTTCTATTCCTAATTAGGGTTTTTAAGATTTGCTGCTGGTTTTATCAAATGCCTTTTCAGCATATGTGACATCATGTAGTTTTTGTCCATTAATTTGTTGATGTGTAATAGACTATGATTGACAGATTTGCTGATATTGATCCACCTTTGAATTCCTGGAATAAACCTTCTTGGTCATTGTATTCACTTTCTAGTGCTGTCATAACAAAGTACCACAAACTGGGTGGCTTAAAACAATAGAAACTGTTGTATAGTTCTGGAAGCTAGAAGTCTAAAATCAAGGTGTCAACAGGGCCATGCTCCCTCTGAAACCTGTGTGGGAGGATTCATCGTTGCCTGTTTATAGCCTCTAGTGATTTGCCAACAATCTTTGGCAATCCTTGGATTGTAGATGCATCACTCCAATGCTTTGTCTTCACATGGCCATCTTCTTTCTGTTTCTTCATATCATCTTCCCTCTATGCATGTCTTTCCCGGTGTCCACATTTCCCTTTTTTATAGAATACCTGTCATATTGGATTAGGGTCCACCCTGATGACCTCATTTTTTATTTGATTACCTCAGTAAAGATCCTGTTTACAAGTAAAGTCCCATTCTAAGGCATTAATAATGGTTAGGACTTCAACATATCACAGTCATACTCTAACAGTTTTGATATATTTCTGGATTCTATGTGGTAATATTTTATTTAGAAATTAAGATGTGTGTGTATAAATGAGATTTGTATATAGTTCTCTTTTATCTTGCTTGTTATACAGTTATGCTGGCTTTATAACATAAATTGGGGGCTTTCCATATTTATGAGCAGTCTAGCATGGTTTAAATAATATTGGAATTACAGTTCTTTAAAGGTTAGAAGGAGCTTAGCTATGAAACTGTCTGGACGTTGAACCAGTAAGATAAACCATAATAGAAAAGGATATAAAAAAGAACGTATATATATATGTAACTGAAGTTCAGCGAAGTAGATTTTCAATTACCTTTCTGCTCTCTTTCAGGGTACCTGGTATATTCAAATTTCACTTCTTCTTAGGTTGTTTGTGGTCATTTTTATTTTTCTAGGAAATCTTTACCCATTCCAGTATGTTTCCTTGTTACCAAAGGGAGTAATATCCTAAAGTTCTGCATCTCTTCTATATTCTGTATTTGTTTCCTTTCTTAATTGTAAGTTTGTATAGTTTAACTCTCTCTCTTTTTTAAGTCTGGCACACAGAATCATTGCTTGTTTTCTTAGTATTAAAAGTATTGACTTTGGATTTGTTATTATTTATTCTTCCTAATTTCATTATTACTGTCTTTTATTAATTTCCTCTTCCTGATTTGTTTTGTTGTACTTTGTCTAATATCTTAAGATAAATACTGAATTTCTTAATTTTATATCTTTTTCTTTAATTGTAAGGGTTTTTAAAGCTCTGTGTGTTCCTCTGGATATAGCTTTTGCTGCGTCCCATCAATTTTGCTGTGAAATGTTTTCCTATATGTTTCTCTTCAAATGCACTCTGCCGGTCATAGAGTGGGCTTGGTCTCTGAGAACTGGACGATCAGGCACACCCAAGAGGGCTAATATAACCCAGCCAAGCCCCTCCTAGGTTACGTGGCCCTGCTTTCTCTGAGGGAGGGAAGGAGTCTTCACCAGCTTTCCCTGACAGGAGCCTCACTCACTTGGCTCAGGAGCAAAAGTTTAGAAATAAACATGGTACAGGGGAGATGCAGCAAGATGCCAAGTCTCCCTCACTCCTCAAAACAAGAATATTAGAAAATATATATCCCACAGAGAAGTTAGCACTCAAGTTTTAATGAAGTTAGTCAGTTTCACATTGGTTTCTTAAAGCTTTCTTTTGTTCCCCCCTAGATTTATTAAGGTATAATTGACAAGTAAAATTGTATATATTTAAAGTGTACAATGTGATGATTTGATGTATATATACATTGTGAAATGATTACCACAAATTATTTAACACATCCTTCACTCACATAGTTACCATTTGTGTGTGTACGTGGTAAGAACACTTAAGATCTACTCTCTTTGCTAATTCTCAGTGTACAATACAGTATTATTAACTATAGTCATTATGCTGTACATTAGATCTCCTGAAGCTTTTCACCTTATAAATGAAAGTTTGTATTCTTTGATCCAACATCTGCTCATTCCACCCCCCTACCCAGATAGCCCCTGGCAACCACCATTCTACTCTCTGCTTCTATCAGTTTGACTTTTTAAAGAAATTCCACATATAACTGCAATCATACAGCATTTGTTTTTCTCTGTCTGGATCGTGTCACTTAGCATAATGTCCTCCAGGTTCACCCATGTTGTCACAAATGGCAGGATTTCCTTCTTTTTATGGCTGAATAATATTCCATTATGTGGAATTTTCTGTATCCATTCATCCATTCATAGACACTTAGGTTGTTTCCATATTTTAGCTATTGTGAACAATGCTGCAATGAACATGGGAGTGCAGATATCTCTTCAAAATACTGATTTCATTTCCTTTAGATATATACCCAGATGTGGGATTGCTGGATCATATGGTAGTTCTATTTTTAATTTTTTCAGGAACCTCCGTACAGTTTTCCATAGTGGCTTCTCCACTTTATATTCCCATCAGCAGTGTACAAGAGTTCTCTTTGCTCCGCATTCTCACCAACACTTGTTATCTTTTGCCATTCTGATACTAGCCATCCTAACAGGTGTGAGGTGATATCTCATTGCGGTTTCGATTTGCATTTCCTTGATGATTAGTGATGTTAATAACTTTTTCATGTGTCTCTTGCCATTTGTATGTCTTCTTTAGAAAAATGTCTATTCAGGCCCTTTGCCCAATTTTTATTGTTCGTATTTTTGCTGTTAAGTTGAATGAGTTTGTTATATATTGTGGAAATTAACCCCTTTTCAGATAAATGGTTGGCAAATATTTTCTCCCATTCCATAGGTTGCCTCTTCACTCTGTCGATTGTTTCCTTTGCTGTGCAGGAAGCTTTTCAGTTTGGTGTAGTCCCACTTGTCTACTTTTGCTTTTGTTGCCTGTGCTTTTGGTGTTATATCCAAAATATCATTGCCAGGGCCCATGTTAAACAGCTATTTCCCTTGTGTTTTCTTCTAGGAGTTTTACAGCTTCAGGTCTTACATTTAAGTCTTTAATCTATTTTGAGTTAGTTTTTGTGAGTAGTCTACGATAGAGGTCTAGTTTCATTTGTTTGCTTGTGAACGTCTAGTTTTCCCAACAACACTTATTGAAAAGACCATCCTTTCCCCATGGTGTGTTCTTGGTGCCCTTGTCAAAGATTAGTTGACTGTACATGTATGGGTTTATTTCTGGGTTCTCTATTCTGTTCTGTATTTATCGCATGCCACAATCACCACAGAATGTTTTCATTCATTCTATAAATACTTACTGAATGTCTGCTATGTGTCAGGCAGTATGTTAGGATTGTAAGTCAGACTACATCCTTGAATTCATGGAGCTTAATATTAGTGGAAGGAGACATACATTAGTGGATACAGACAATTAACTAGATAGTTAGGCTAAAGAGTGATAGGAAATTGCAGAGTGCAGGGGGCTGTATAGGGGTTACCTAACCCAGTATTGGGAGTCAGAAAAGGCATCTGAGGAATAATTAGCCAGACAGAGTGGCGGGAATGAGTCATGATAAGGTAATATAATGTACAGAGACTAGAGATAAAAAGTCAGGGAGACTGGTAGAACTGTATAACAACAAAGAGCTGCTGTTCATTGGGTGTTTACTACATGCCTTGCCCTCTGCCGAATACTTTACATACATTAGTGTCTACATCCTTATACCATGTGTGTAGGGTAGGTATTATTATCCCAATTTCACAGAAAAAGAAATCTTTAAGTTTTTAAGTAATTTGCCCAAGATCACATAGCTTGTAAGTAATTTGCCCAAGATCACATAGCTTGATAACTCCAAGTGCATGATATTAACTGTTATTATATCCCGTGGTTCTGTTTCTTCTGTTTTCTTCACTGGCTCCTCACCCCTCTTCCTCTACTCATCCTTCAGATTTGGCCTTGGCCCTCTGCTTCTCTGGCTGTGTACTTTCTCTTAAAGGATAGAGATAATGTCAGTTATCTCTTCTGGATCATAGAATGGCTTCCAAGTTGGGCACTTCTCAGACCAGATATGCTTTCTTTACATAAGCTTTCCTTGTAGAACATGTGCTCAATTTCCCATAGGAAGTCAGAACTCTTTACATTCCACGGCTTCCTTAATCTGGCTCACCCACTTTGTTTCCCTGTAGTGACTTACACAAAGCCTCCACTATAGCTAGAGTAGCTTATTCTCATCTGTGTGTGTGATGCTCATTTCTCATGTTCTTTCTTATTACCAGGCCTTTGCACATGCTTTTCCTTCTACCTAAAAATCCCCTTTCCCTACTTCACATGGCCATGCCCTATTAATGTTTCAAGTCTCTCCACATAAATTTTACGTGTTATACGAAATCTTCCCCGATTTTCCTCTGTTAAGAGTCCCTCCTCGAAGCCATCATAGCATCCTTTACTTAACACCTATCATACCACAATATTAAAATTACCTGTTTCTTGTCAGCTACCCATCCCCTTACCAGTAGGCTCACTGAGGGCAGTTATGGTCCTAGTTTACCATTGTACCTCAGCACTTACTATAGTGCCTGAATATAGGAGGCACTGAAAAAATCTTCTGTTGGATGAGTGAATGAATAAATGAATGAGTGAATGATGAATTAATTAACCTATTATATGTCCTCCACCTTTCCTTTACTTTACGAGAGTAAAGACATACCCTTTTCTTTATTAAATCCTACCAGTCCCGGGCTTCCCTGGTGGCGCAGTGGTTGAGAGTCCGCCTGCCGATGCAGGGGACACGGGTTCGTGCCCCGGTCCGGGAGGATCCCACGTGCCACGGAGCAGCTGGGCCCGTGAGCCATGGCCACTGAGCCTGTGCGTCCGGAGCCTGTGTTCCGCAATGCGAGAGGCCACAACAGTGAGAGGCCCGGGTACTGCAAAAAAAAAAAAAAAAAAAAATCCTACCAGTCCCTTAAGGGACTAGATTAAATTTTATTTCCTCCATGAATTCATTTCCCATTACTCTAGGGCCCATTTAGTTCTCCTGTCTTTGACTTTCTTTAGCACTTAGTTATAACAGTTTAGCACTAAGTTTAGAATTGTCTTCTTTTATTTTTTTAATTGTTTAGTATGGGTATGTTTTGTCTCATCAATCATAGACTTCTTGAGGGAAGGAGTGGACTATGTTTTATACTTTTTCTTCATGTAGGGTTTGGTATAGTGTAGGGCTCAATGAATACTTGCAGATTTATGGGACTCACCTGTAGTCTAAGAAGCATGAATAAGTTATCATGAAAATCATTTCTAATATCATTAAAAAGATCACTGAAGCCTTGTCTTATCTCACTTTCTGGATGATCTCAATCCCAATGATTGTTGACATTCATTGATTCAGAAAACATTTGAGTTCCTACTTGGTGCAACATAATTTAACACATAATTATACCATATCTATATTATTTACTATTTTTTCATACATGTTACTTTAGCCTACTCAATTTTATTATATTTTCCATAAAGGCAGAGTCACTTTTTGATATTTGATTACATCTGGAGAACTTAACACACATATATATATATATATATATATATATATATACACACATATATAATATATATGTCTAAAGATTTGTTAATGGGCTATCATAAAATGGAATGCCATTGATGTATAGCCTTCAATATGATCTTATTAAAATAGCATTTAATCATATATATTTTATGTAACATTTTACTTCATATAGGAAGGTTATTTTAATTGAAATGTACTTGACATAAAATATGTTGGTTTCAGGTGTGCCTCATAGTGATTCAACATTTGCATATATTATGAAATGATCACAATAGTCTAGTAACCATCTGTCCCATATAAAGTTATTTCAGTATTATTGACCATATCCCATATGCTGTTTAGTACATCCCATTGCTTATTTACTTTATAAATCCCCTTCACTTATTTCACCTATCCACCCTTATGCCCTCCCCTCTGGCAACCATCAGTTTGTTCTGTGTATCCTTGAGTCTGTTTTGTTTTGTTTTTTAGATTCCACGTATAAGTGAGATTATATGATATTTGTCCTTCTCAGTCTGACTTATTTCAGTTAGCATAATAGCCTCTAGATCCATCCACTAGATCCACTTGTTGTCCCAAATAGCAAGATTTCATTTTTTTTAATTATGGCTGAATAATATTCCATTGTATATATACACCACATCTTCTTTATCCATTTGTCTATTGATGGACATTTAGGTTTTTTCCGTATCTTAGCTATTGGGTTAGTGTTTTTGTTTTCTTTAGGTAAATACCCAGATGTGAAATTGCTGGATCATATGACAGTTCTGTTTTTAATTTTTTGAGGAACCTCCGTATTTTTTTCCTTAGAGACTGTACCAATTTATATTCCCACCAGTAGTGCACGAACATTGCTTTTCTCCACATCCTCACCAACACTTGTTATTTTCTGTCTTTTTTATGATAGCCTTTCTAACAGGTGTTAACAGATAATCACATTGTGGTTTTGATTTGCATTTCCTTGATGATTAGTGATGTTGAGCATCTTTTCATGTCTTTTAGTCATCTGTATGTCTATTGACATCCACATTTTTTAATCAGTTTTATTTTTTGATGTTGAGTTGTATCAGTTCTTTATATATTTTGGATATTAACCCCTTATCAGATATATCATTTACAAATATCTTCTCCCATTTGTTAAGCTGCCTTTTCATTTTGTTTATAGTTTCCTTCCCTGTGCAAAAGCTTTTTAGTTTGATGTAAACACACTTGTTTATTTTTGCTTTTGTTTCCCTTGCCTGAGGAGACAGATCCAAAAACGATATTACTAAGGCCAGTGTAAATGAGTATACTGCCTATGTTTCCTTCTAGGAGTTCTTTGATTTCAGGTCTTACATTTAAATCTTTAATCCATTCTGTGTTTATTTTATGAATGGCGTGAGCGTAGTCCAGTTTGATTCTTTTGCATGTAGCTGTCCAGTTTCCCCAACACCATTTATTGAAGAGGCTTTTTCCCATTGTATATTCTTGCCTCCTTTGTTGTAGATTAATGACCATATAAGTGTGGATTTATTTCTGGGCTCTCTAGTCTGTTCCATTGATCAATGTACTATTTTTGTGCCAGTGCCATACTATTTTGATTACAGTAGCTTTGTAGTATAGTCTAAAGTCAGGGAGCATGATATATCCAGCTTTGTTCTCCATTCTCAAGATTTCTTTTGGTTATTCAAGGTCTTTTGCATTTCTAAACAAGTTTTAGAATTATTTCTGCTAGTGCTGTGAAAAATACGGTTGGTATTTTGAAAGGGATTGCATTGAATCTGTAGATTGCCTTGGGGAAAAGGGTCATTTTAACAATATTAATTCTTCCAACTTATGGGCACAGTATATCTTTCCATTTGTTTCAGTAATCTTCAGTTTCTTTCATCAGTGTCTTATAGTTTTCCAGGTATAGGTCTTTCACCCCCTTAGGTCGATTTATTCCCAGGTATTTTATTTTTTTAATGTGATTATAAATGGGAATGTTTTTTTAATTTCTCTTTCTGATAGTTCATTATTAGTGTATAGGAATGCAAAGGATTTCTGTATATTAATTTTGTATCCTGAAACTTACTGAATTCATTTATTACATCTAATAGTTTTTTGGTGGCATCTTGAGGGTTTTCTATATATCGTTTCATGTCATCTACAAACAGTGACAGTTTTACTTCTTTTCCAATTTGAAATCCTTTTATTTGTTTTTCTTGTCTCATTACTGTGGCTAGGACTTCCAGTACTATGTTAAATAAGTGGCAAGGGTGGGTATCCTTGTCTTGGTATTGATCTTAGAGGAATTGCTTTCAGCTTTTCACTGTTGAGTATGATGTTAACTGTGGGTTTGTCATATAGGGCCTCTATTATGTTGAGGTATGTTCCCTCTATGCCCACTTTCTGGAGAGCTTTTATCATAAATGGATGTTGAATTTTGTCATAAAGCTTTATCTGTATCTATTGTGATGATCACATGACTTTTATTCTTCAATTTGTTACTGTGGTGTATCAAATTGATTGATTTGCAGATATTGAACCATCCATGCATCCCTGGGTTAAATCCCACTTGATCATGGCGTATAATCTTTTTAAAGTGTTGTTGAGCTAGATTTGCTGGTATTTTGTTGAGGACTTTTGCATCTATGTTCAGCAGTGATATTGGCCTGTTGATGCCAATATCAACAGAAGGGGTGTGTGTGTGTGTGTGTGGTGTCTTTGGTTTCAGCATCAATCTGATGCTGGCCTCACAGAATGAGTTCAGAAGCATTCCTTCCCCCTCAATATTTTGGAATAGTTTGAAAAGGATCAGCATTAACTCTTCTTTAAATGTTTGGTAGAATTAACCTGTGAAGTTGTCTGATCCTTAACTTTTATTTGTCGGGAGTTTTTTGATTACTGCTTCAATTTCATGACTCGTAATGTCTGTTCATATTTTCTACTTCTTGATTCAGTTTTGGAAGATTGTACATTTCTAAAAATTATCCATTTCCTCTTGGTTGTCCATTTTATTGGTGTATAATTATTCATAATAATCTTTTACAATCCTTGGTGTTTCTGTGGTGTCAGTTGTAATTTTTCCATTTTCATTTCTGATTTTATTTATTTGGGCTGTATTTCTTTTTTTTATGAGTCTGACTCATTTAAAAAATTTATCAATTTTTTATCTTTTAAAAAGTTTATCAATTTTTTATCTTTTAAAAGGAGCAGCTCTTAGTGTCATTAATGTTTTCTATTTTTTTAGCTTCTAATTCATCTATTTATGCTCTAATCTTATGATTTCTTTCCTTCTGCTAAGTGTGGGTTTTGTTTATTCTTCTTTTTCTAGTTTCTTTAGGTGCAAGGTTAGATTGTTTGAGATTTTTTATTGTTTCCTGAGGTAGGCTGATATCACTATAAACTTCTCTCTTGGAACTGCTTTTGCTTCATTCCTATAGATTTCAAATTGTGTTTCCATTTTCATTTGTCTCCAGATATTTGTATTTTCTCTTTATTTCTTCAGTGACCAATTTGTTGTTTAACAGCATGTTTTGTTTTGTTTTGTTTTGTTTTTACAATTTTCCATTTAGTTATTTCTAGTCTTATAGTACTGTAGTCGAAAAAGATGCTTGATATAATTTCAATTTTCTTAAATGTATTGAGACTTGTTTCCGGCCTAGCATGTGATCTATTCTAGAGAATTTTCCATGTGCACTTGAAAAGAACGTGTATTCTGCTGGTTTGGGATGAAATGTTTTGTATGTATCTATTAATTCTAACTGCTCTAGTGTGTCATTTATGGGCAGTATTTCCTTATTGATTTTCTATCTGGATGATGAGTCCACTGATTTAAGTAGGTTGTTATAGTCCCCTACTATTATTGTATTACTTTCACTTTCTCCTTTTATGTTTGTTAATATTTGCTTATGTATTTAGGTGCTCCCATGTTGGGTGCATATATATTTACAATTGTTATATCTTTTTCTTGAATTGATCCCTTTGTCATTATGCTATGTCCTTCTTTAGCTCGTTATAGTCTTTGTTTTAAAGTCTATTTTGTCTGATAGTATTGCTACTCCAACTTTCTTTTCATTTCCATTTGCATAGAATACCTTTTTCCATCCCCTCACTTTCAGTCTGTGTGTGTCTTTAGATCTACGTGTGTCTCTTGTAGGCAGCATATATATGGATCTTGTTTTTTAATCTGTTCAGCCACTCTGTGTCTTTTGATTAGAGTGTTTGGGCCACTTATATTTAAAGTAATTATTAATAAGTATGTGCTTACTGCCATCTTGTTCATTGTTTTCATAGTTCTTTTTTGTTCTTCTTCTTTTGCTTTTTTCCTTGTGATTTGATGACTATGTTTATGATGATTTCTTAAGTTCAGATGCATTTTGACAACTCTACATTTTTACTCCCCACTCACGTTTAATGTTTTTGAGGTCATGTTTTATATCTCTTTGTTTTGTGTATTCCTTAACTACTTATTATAGATATAGATGATTTTAATACTTTTGTCTTTTAACCTTCTACTAGCTTTACATATGTAAAGCTGTACATCTTTACATATAGATGATTTTAATACTTTTGTCTTTTAACCTTCTACTAGCTTTACTACCTCCTGTATGTTTGCCTTTACCAATGACGGTTTTTCCTTTCCTAATTTTCATATTTCTAGTAGTGACCTTTTCTTTTCTGTTTAAGGAAGTCCCTGTAACATTTCCTGTAAATCTGGTTTAGTGGTGCTGAACACTTATAGCTTTTGCTAAAAGCTTTGTCTCTCCTTCAAATCTTAATAATAGCCTTACTGGGTAGAGTATTCTTGGTTGTAGCCTTTTCCCTTTCATCACTTTAAATATATCATGCCATCCTCTGATGGACTGCAAAGTTTCTGCTGAAAAGTAGGCAGACAGTCTTTCGGAGTTCCCTTGTATGTAACTAGTTGCTTTCTCTTACTGCTTTTAAGATTCTCTTTACCTTAATTTTTTTCCATTTTAATTATAATGTGTCTTGGTGAAGGCCTCTTTGGGTTCATCTTATTTGGGACTCTCTATGCTTCCTGGACCTAGATGTCTGTTTCCTTCCCCAGGTTAGGGAGATTTACAGCTATTATTTCCTCCAGTAAGTTCTCTGCTCCTTTCCCTCTCCCTTCTCCTTCTGCGACCCCTATAATGTGAATATTAGTATCCTTGATGTTGTCCCAAAGGTATCTTAAACTGTCCTCATTTTTTAAAATTATTTTTTCTTTTTTCTGTTCAGGTTGGGTGATTTCCACTACTGTCTTCCAGTTCACTGGCCCATTCCTCTCTATCATCTAATCTCCTATTGATCCCTTCTAGTGTATTTTTTCAGTTATTGTATTCTTCAGCTCTTTTTGGTTCTTCTTTGTATTTTCTAACTCTTTGTTAAACTTATCACTGTGTTCATCCATTCTTCTCCTGAGCTCATTGAGCATCTTTAAAATCATTGCCTTGAACTCTTTATTGGGTAGATTGCTTATCTCCCTTCACCTACCTCTTCTACATATGGAATATATATCTCTCTCACCTCATTTTGCCTAATTTTCTGTTTTTATTTCTTCATAGTAGGTAGGTTGATTATGATTCCTGATTTTGGAGAAGTGGCCTTATGTAGGAGATGTCCTATGGGGCCCAGCAGAACACTCCCCTCCATTCACCAGAGTTGTGTGCTCTTGGGATGCCTCATATGTGGGCTGCATGAACCCTTCTCTTATGGCATGGCTAACTACTGTGGGCACACTGGTTGGCAGGGCTGGGCCCTTGCAAGGGTGGCTGCCAGGCTTTGCCTCATGTGGTGAATGCTGGCCCACAGGTGGGTGGGGTTGGGCCCCAGCATAGCTGACCATGGGGCCTGTGGGGCCTGAGGCTGGTTCCAGACCTCTGATAGGTGGGGCCATGTCCTGGCACAGCTGGATGTGCAGCCCATGAAGTCCTGGGACTGGTGCCATCCAGCTGGTGGGCAGGTAACCCCTGGCACTAAGAGGCTAGAGGGAGGTCTCCAAAATGGCACTTGCCAGTGCTGGTGTCCATGTGGTAGAACGAGCTCCCAAGAATGGCTGCCACCTGTATCATCATCCCCAGGGGAGTCCTAGCTGCCTCCTGCCTCTCCAGGAGGCTTTCCAAGATTAGCAAGTTTATCTGATCCCGGATCCTTTCAAACTCTGCCTCTGTGCTGAGACTTGGAGCATGAGAAATTTTGTGTGTTTTCTTGAAGAGCAGAGTCTCTGTTCCCTAGTAGCCCTCTGGCTTAACATAAGTCCTGCTGGTGTTCAAAGCCAGACATCCTAGGGGCTCATCTTCCTGGTACAGGACCCCCAGTCTGGGGAGCCTGATGTGGGGCTCAGATCCCTTGCTCCTTGGGGAGGACTTCTGCAATTATGATATTCTTCCAGTTTGAAAGTTGCTGATCCAGGAATGTGGGTCCTGACCATACCGTGTCTCCACCCCTTCTACCCGTCTCGTTGTGGTTCTTTCTTTATAACTTTAGTCATGGAAAATCTTCTCTGCTAGTCTTCAGGTTGTTCTCATAGGTAGTTGCTCTATAAGTAGTTGTAATTTTGGTGTGCCCCTGGGACAAGGTGAGTTCAGGGTCTTCCTACTATGCCATCTTGAACACATTCCCCTCATAGGAAGTTGACTTTATAATTGCTCTCCATTTTTTATATATGAAGATTTGGAATTGACTTTGATAATTGAAATAGTCAAGCCACTGCCCAAAGAGAAAAATCTTGTGTCTATTGAATAATAAAAAAGAATTCAATATGACTCTTGGCTCTTTAAGCCTTTATAATCTATTGTCACCTATTTAGCACTTATCTGTTTAAAGATTTAATAAAGAAAACTCATATCTGCTATATGTTAAAATCCCATAATTAGATAATTTGCTCTGAAATAACTAAAATTAATAAGTAAACATACAATTAAATAATTTGTGCTGAAACTTTACCTCACGCAATAAGAAACAATATTTACATCATTATTTTTAGATCTTCTAAAATATGTAGTATTTGTATAATATTAAAATAACAATTATTTTTTCCTTCCTAGACAAGTGGAATTACTGATATAAAGGTAGATCATTTCTGAATAACTAGAGCTTTGAGAACTTTTCTGCTTAATTAATTGTGAAACTCCCTGATTATTTACACTTAGGGGAAGAAAAGGTTGAAAAATGACACCCACCCAGTGGTAGGACCTACCCAGGTAGGACCAGCAGCCCTGCACTCAGTTCTTACCTATTGCATACCTGGGGCTGTGACCACCCCCATTTTCCTCTGGAGAATTTACTGTTGGTACTATCCACCTGGTATGTAAGTTTTCCTCCGGTCTCAGTGAGACACTTAGAATAGGAACAGTACTAGCAAGAGGTTTTCTGTGCAAAAACTTGACTGTATGGAGAAAAGTGAGGGGTTTATCTTTATTCTGCTCCTGGATAAATTATGAAGAATCAATTTTATCATGATAGATTTTTGTGATTCCATATTTATTTAGACCTATATTTGTATTTGTTAAATTTTCTTTTATTTAATGAAGGTATAATCCAGTTAGATTTAATCAGAACTCAGAATTTATGGTAATTTTTAAGACTAATTTGCCTTTCACTATCCATAAAGTTTGCTAAACAAAATAACAGCATAAAAAATTAGTACCCTCATAAGCATCTAAAACATCCATTTATGTACTAAAAATTAATATAGTAACCTTAAATTAACATGATTAAAGCCAGTCCTTCTGTAGAAGTACTTTGTTAGCCTAATTACTATTGTAGAATACACATGAATTTCAGAGAAAAAGTGCACATACGAAGCACTATCATTCAGACAGTTCAGCAACTCAACTGGCCTCGAGCCAGTGAGTTCAAGTAAACAGGCACCAGCAGGTTTTTCCATTTCAAGAAAAAAAGTCGAAAGAAAAAAACTATGAAACCCTAAAATTTGGGAGGAAAAAAACAAGAAATTGAGATAATGGGCCTGTAAAAGAACTGATCAGCAGTACAGAGGTAAAGTTTAATCAATGCATGATAACCATCTAGTGGAGGATATATTTCTGAAATCCCTAGAAAAGTATTTAGGAAAAAAATAAAATGAGAGAGCCCCAAAATGTTGTCCAGGAAACTGGAAAACGCTTTTAAATACAAATCGTGTAAACACAGTACCTGTGTAATTCTTTCAGGTCATGCTCACAACACATTTAATTTTGGTGCATTTAGAAAATTCTGGGTTTTTAAAAAAATCATTACGATCATTCTTAATTACTTTAAACCAACACTGGGCCAAAGAGTCACAGATGAAATCTAATTATATAGAAAATTTTTGAATAAAATTGTAACAGAGCAGCAGACCATCAAGAATTATATATTTTGACTAGTAGATGTCTTTTTAGGAGTAAAATTTTGAATCTTTTCCAAGATCTTTTTCAAACAGATCTGTGCATATGAGTATTCTCCTTATGAGTACAAATTTTATAAGATCTGCCTCCTTTATGTTTATCACAAATCTCTAACTTTAGAATAAACAATCCTTTCTCTTTTAAAGCAGATTATAGATTACTCTTTTATATGCACCAGTGTATCTCAAATGAGCAAAGTTGAGATATACTAAAGGCAAGGGCCTAACAAGCAGAGAAATACCTTGAATGACTCTTCTTTCCCAAAGGGCATCTTGGTCAATAGACATATAAGTATATAACCCTTGCTGTACTGTTTTGAGGACACTTGATCTCCTGGAGCACTTTTTTTTTTCATTCAAAAGTAAGATCTTTCTAAAATTCATAAACTTCTATAATACATTAGGCAGTAAACAAAAATTTTAATAAACAGACTTTGCCTGTGAAGCAAAAAATAAAACAAATAGGTAAACATTTTAAATGCCTAATATATATTTCTAATACTTATCAATGTTGATACTAATATGATAGTATATGAATGATTTTAAATGTGCAATTAGTCAAAAATTTTTGAATGACTTTATGGCATGGCAGCCCATATGAAATGGCACTCAAAGCCTTAAATTTAGAAACTTATAAATGAAAGTTCTAAGCCATAATCAACTATAGTCTTATGAGCTTTGAAACATAGACATTTGTAGCTTCAAAAGATATTTTACTCATGTTATGCTTTTTGTGCTAAAATATTATCCTTCTGAAAGCAGAGAGCTATTGTTTAATCAGCAACTACATGATTCATGGGTATTCGAATCATAACACTGTAAAGGACTACATGGGGTCATTTAAAGCATTTTAATGAGTTTTCATGTGAGTATATATCCTGTTTTTTAAAATTTTGTGAGAAAAAAGTTTAGGGCTTCCCTGGTGGCGCAGTGGTTGAGAGTCCGCCTGCCGATGCAGGGGACATGGGTTCGTGTCCCGGTCCGGGAAGATCCCACGTGCCGCGGAGCGGCTGGGCCCGTGAGCCATGGCCGCTGAGCCTGCGCGTCCGGAGCCTGTTGCTCCGCAACGGGAGAGGCCACAACAGTGAGAGGCCCGCGTACCGCAAAAAAAAAAAAAAAAGTTTAGACTCTCCCTAAGAAACTTCTTACAGCATTTAATTAAAACAGCATCAGGAATCTTTCTTCTTGCTCTAAACCTCTCATTTTGTGATTTAAATATGCTGCTTATTCTTTTATGAAGACATTAAAATTGGGTTGCCCGTACTAGAGAGTAAAACTTTATCATGTAGCTACATTGCTCAAAACTGTGTGGTATTGGCACGCTCTCAACCAGGATCTAATGATCTTGGTATAGAATGGTCCAGAATCATATCCCAGTCTACATGGATTTAGTATATAATTTGTTGCATCACCCAACGGTGGGGAATTGATGTGTGATTTTCTATAATGACACGTATTGTTTTAATCAGAAAAAATCTCTTAAAATTGAAAGCTGTGTTAATTCTGGTTCCATGATTAATCAGCACTAGAAGGCGTACCCTATAAACACAAGAACTCCTTTATCTAGCCAATTTCTTCTAGGTGCAGCGAACGGTAATGCATGGAGTGAGCCTTTTCTGTACTGGAGCGTGGGCAGTAGTGTGTGCACCCCTTTTACTGCGATGTGTTCAGTGGCAGCTGTCCCTGAGTGCCTGTGTTGTGAGAAGGCGGGGGTGAGAAGAGGCATTTAGGAGGCACACAGGAGTAGAGCGACATCACTTGACTCAAATTAAAGGGTCTTTCCAACGTGTGTCCAAACGCACAGAAAACATGCGTCACTTGTAAGTAACAATTTTTTCAATGATAGTTTATTTTATTCTCTAGAGTGTGGACTTCACTAACAGGGAACATGCAAGGCATACATCTATTAACAAACTGGAATATGAGAATGAAAGGCTCCGAAATGATCTTGCAAAACTTCATGCCATTGGAAAATCAGCATGGGCTAACCAAAATACCTACAAAGAAACAGGAAGGTATGCCTATCAGAGCCAAAAAAATAAGGGAAAAAATGAAGATTGGTATGCTGACACCATTACATAAGGACATAAACGTACAGACATTTAAGTGACATTTATTTTTAAACAATTCAAATTATAATTTTATATACTTTCTCTTCAGCTGTTTAACATTTATTTTATGGTGATAATTCAATAGTCTAGATATACCGTTTTTTATATGAAATTCTGTGTTGCCAATAGCTTTCAAAGTATAACAGTGAAATGGGTAGAATGTTAAAATGAGTTTTCGTCACTTCACACCCTTCTTAGAACCTGATGTGGCATACAAAATATACAAATAAGTAATCTTATTTTTTACGTCAAAATATAGGAAGATAGCATGTCTGACTTAACTTCAAATATATATACACTTTATATTGACACTCCGGCAGTGGTGAAAAACTGTGGTCATTTCATAGGAAAGAATCTATGAATGTGTAAGAGAGGTCTTTTCTGTGTGAAAAGAAGAGTGTGGAAAATCAATATCTGTTGCCCTCGTTATCCCCAGGCTCTTTAAAATGTCTTAGTTCAGGGCTTCCCTGGTGGCGCAGTGGTTGACAGTCTGCTTGCCGATGCAGGGGACGCGGGTTCGTGTCCCGGTCCGGGAAGATCCCACATGCCGCGGAGCGGGCTGGGCCCGTGAGCCATGGCCACTGAGCCTGCGCGTCTGGAGCCTGTGCTCCGCAACGGGAGAGGCCACAACAGTGAGAGGCCCGCGTACCGCAAAAAAAAAAAAAAAAGTCTTAGTTCAAAATTTAAGTAAATACATCAGCCATAAAATTGGCTAATTTCTTCAACTTTAGTAAAGTATTTATGGAGTCAGAACTGTCTCTGGAGTTCTTTCACCATTTTCCCATACTTGGAAAATGCTCAGCAAGACAAACAAGTTTCTTTTCTACAGGATTTCTCAAAGCCATTAATATTGCTAATTACATTGTGAGTTTCCAGGAACAGGTATGATGTGCAACATTCCCCAAACTTATTTGATTTATTAACATTCCATGGTGCTTAGAAACGGCAAATTAATAAGTCCAGACCCAACTTCAATACAACTTTTGCTTTGAAGCTCATAATACTTAGCATGAAAACTTTACATATTGTTTTCATAAAATATAATTAATATTTGCAACTTTGGGAAATTCACTTAACCTTTGTTTTCCCATCTGACAAATACAGATAATAGTTATAGGGGTTTTCTGAGGATTATAGGAGAAAACATATTTCCATGTAAAATATATAGTCCCCTAAATGTTAGCCATTATCATTGATGTTATTATTACCAACAAAATTGTTAGTATTTATAATAATGTTAATACTGCTCCAACAACTCACAGTACCTAAAAAGTATATTATTTTGGTGGATAAACAAATGGCCGAATCTGACATTTCCTCAAAAGATAGTCCTGTTGGGGAGGAGTGATGCCAGGCTCATCTTTGTAACTAAGCGGTCCAGTTCTACAGGTAGATAAATCCATAAATCCAGGGGCCGTACTAAAAATGTCTGCTCAGCATTCTTGCGGATGTAGTACAGCTCTCTCCCACTTTCACCGCCCCAGCCCTGTATGTATTAGAGGGATATATTCTAAACTGATGTAAGAAACAGAAAGCATTCAGAAGTGCTAAAGTAATAACTCCTCTTCAGGTGGTTAGGGAAGGGAATGAGGGAAGATTGGCTGCTACCCAAAACAAGCACTGTGCGTGGGGTGCTGTGATGGGGTGGGAGCAGCAGCACAAAAGCAGTGTGGGGAGGATGAAAGCGGGCACTGCGCCACCAGGGCCCGGTTCTCTGGTGAGCGTGCCCACGTTGACCGGCCAGTATAACTGAAAATCTGTCCAAAGGGGCCTAATCTTGATTTGAGGGTAAGAATGTATTTTCTAATATAGAATGAACGCTTTACAAAGTGCTTCCCTACACTATGGATTCATTTCTCCATGGGTCAACTCACCACCCCATCTGTATAGTTTCTCATTGTAGGAGAAAGCAGGCCCCTGTGTTACAAAGGATCTTCCAGTGTATCTTAGTCACTGGTCTGTGTTGAGTGCCCATTAGATGCACAACACTGTTTCCTATTCTTGCTTGTTGGGAATAACTTTGAAAGCCTTGGATGAAGGTACTAGGTGTTGTTATTTAAACAAAAAGACAGCTACTCTGCTTTTTACTATTTTTAAAGAGTGTTTTTATTGTTTGGATTGCTCCCTTTTCTCTTTGCCAGGCAGTAGGGAATGTGTTAAACATGCCTAACGAAAACAAGACAGTAGGGGACACAGAGAGCAGCATAAGAGGTAAAATGCTCAGCAGGAGACTCTTAATAAGCAGTTTGGGTGACTATTCCTGCTGCAAAGCCTTGTGTCCTGCCAGTCTGATTTGTTGAAAGTTTCATTAAATTTGTTTTAATGGCTTGTCTGATTTCAGTGTTCTCCAGTGACCTGATTTTTTTTTAAAAGAAACAGCACTTCAAATGTTCTGAATAAATTATTACCATGTAAAACCCACTATGGGGAAAGAGTTGTTGAGAGGCAAGGACACTGTGAACTCACCAGTGGAGAACTGTAAAGCACATATCTATTAATTTTAGCAAGTGAAAAAGGCAATGTGCTTTCCTTCCCTCACAGCACGGCTCAGTGAAGTCAAATAGTGAAAGCTGTGTGTATTGATTAGGCAGAAAATAATTTTAAAAACTACATAGTCATATTTACATATCAATGGTGAATACAATAAGGTCATATTAAGCTATTTTAGAAAGGAAAAAGCTTTTAGGTAAAGGTATATAAAGATAACATTCCACAAAATTTTTAAGTCTGTAGTCTAATTTTTAGCCACTTCTTGCTTTTACCTGAGGAAGATTTGTATACTGTATTATTAAAATAATCTTTTATCCACTTGGAGGTGACTCAGTTTTTGTTGTTGTTTTTCACTCCTGTTAGAAGTGATAAGAAAATTTTCATGCTCATCCACTTAAAATGTGAAGCATTTTAGGATATTCCAGAGGATTTACTTTCCAATAAGAAAGTTATTCAGCACTTTAAAAAAAATTAATGAATGAGATGAAATTGAATTTGGTGAGGATGTATTAAATGTTTTAAAAGTTTTTTAAATTAGAGTTTTGAAGTTTAAGGATCATTTACATTCTCACTTAGAGTAGTGGTATCCAGAGCTATTAATATACAACTAATTTTAATGGCAAATCAGTTTTATAATAAATGGAGCTTTATCTCTATATATGATTCATACTTAAAACTGAATATACAGCTTTAAAAACTATATCCTGTACTGGAAAGATTTTGGTAATCACAAGCAAATCTAGTCAATAAATTAAAAGTTTGTAATACTAAAAAACCACAAAGTCAGGTTTGTCTTAATCACTCTACAGGATCCCTTGTCAAGGAATGAATAGCTGGTTAGAAGCAAAAAAAGTAAGTTGAGTAAGTTTTGGCACCATGGTATTGCTTAATCAGGAGAAAAACACAGCAGGCGAAAGAGTTCTAGGCCAGGAAATAATGAGTAGTTCATAGAATAAGGGAGCGTTATGTGGAGTGTTAGAAGGCAAGGCTGGAAGCAGGTAAATTAGCATAGTTTGTGCAGGGATCCTGTTCCATGCTGAGGACATTATGCGACAGCCCAAGGAGGGTTATAAAATTAATGGAGGGCCAGGATTGGATGTACAGTCGGACAACTCTGTAAACTGTGCAGAGTTGACTGAGGTCTCAAGCTGACTCCCGTTGGATAGAGTTCTGCTCCCCAACAAAGCAGCCAGGTCCTGCACTCCTGGCAAAGTAGGCAGAGGCCTTAGAATGGGGCCTGTGGAAAAGCTAATTGAACAGACCGGCTTGTGAGAGTGTATTAAAAGCCTTCTGAAATAATTTTTAAGATAGCTTTTAAATTGATATTCTTAGCGTGTTTTTGCAAGGTGGTTTTATGAAGTATTTGAATAGCTGTATTCTAGAAGAACAGCTTAGATATAAAGATGAGTTAAAGCAAAAGTACTTTACTTCATAATGTAGTCTTTCCTTTCAATTTCTACATTTTATTGATCTTACAATAAAGAGAATGTTCATACATAAATTTTAGTAGTTAAGACCGTAAAATTGTATCTATACATCCAAAGCCAAATGGATAATTGAGATAATTATTTAGATAATTTAAGACAAGTAATACTTTCCCTGAATTCTCTGTATAATTGAGATTATAGAGAGACGTATATTTCTTGAACCACTTCTATAATTATCTTATTTTTTCCCCACTGTGCTTTGAAGTATAGATGGTAGCCTCACTCAAAGGTTCAGCTGAAGAGTCTATGCAGATGTACTAGGCAATTGTTGTAATTCTATTTGAATTGTGGGATGTTTCATTTTATTGTGCACATCATAAACCATGTTATTTCAGTTTAATTTGCTGTTCTGTTTCCATGGTAATTATGGTTTGGAAGAACGAATTTTAAAAAAAGATCTATTTCAAGATAAGTAAAAATGTAAAGCATGTTGTGTTTGTTTTTATGTACCAATTTACAGATGCCTCACTTACCTTTTACTGCTATTTGTATGCATAGCTTTGAAAATGTTTGCATAATAAAAAACAAGTTTATATAGATAGTCTTTGGATAAGAACAGAGGAAAAGAATGTAACTTTTTTGAATGGTGTGAAGTTAAAATATGAAGACTTTGAAAATGGTTAATCAATACCTGTGGAGAATTTGAATTATTAGTAAAAATAAATAATTTTAAATTCAAGGGGTTTTTATGTTTTCATGGTCTTTGATGATTTTGATTAAATTTAAACCCCATTTTCATGAATTAAGGTTCAGAAAAAATATTTATCAAGCTCCAAACAGCCCCTACTGTTAGGACCTTTTTGTGTAAAATTTTAGGGTAAGTTGGTTTGTTTCTTTGTTTCATTATTCATTTGTTTAGTCAGCATACCAAAATTTAAAATCTCACTGGTATTTTGTTCAGTCTCATCTTCTACCCCATATCTTAGCACAAACAGCAAATTCTATACTGCACCTTTCATCAAATTGTGGAGTTCAATTCTCATAACCTTTTTTTATAAATGAAAAAATTAAGGTCACAGAAAGATATAGTCACCTGCTCAAGATCGTACAACTAAGGGTGGAGGAGTTCAGGAGATGATGTAAATTGAAAACATGCTATAAATTATTAAGCTCCTTAGAAATTAGAATTATTATTATACAGAGATGTATTAGCATCAAAAAAAAAAAAGGAATAACTCTGCTAAGAAAGCCAGTGAGCTTAAGTGAAATAGAAAATTAAAAAAAAAAGAGTACCTATTTATAACTGTCAAGGGCAGCCGTGTTAACTGTTTTGAAATTTTTCTCAAACTGTTTTAATATTATTTAATTAAATGGCCAAGAGATAAAACAGTAAAACACAGAAAGGGAAAAAACGTAGCCAATAAGAATGGCAGAATATTTTTTAACAATTATAAAAGTTTTCTGCTTCATTATTAATTGTTCTAAGTCTTTTAAGTGGAATAGAAATTATCAGCAAAATTATTTTCCAAGAAATACCCAGATAACAAGCACAAACGTTTTGTTGTGTTTTCCTCACAGTTAGATATCAGAGATATTTAAATCCTTAGCCCCATAAATAAGCAGGTGTCCTTGGGAGCAATAACGACAACCAGTCCTTCTCTTTTAGATTTAGCCACGATCGTGAGCCAAACAAAAGTGCAACACCTTCGTTGCCACCTTCGCCATTTCAAACCAAAGAAATGACAAGTCCTTTGGTTAGTGACGATGAAGTATTCCCAGTGGTGAGTTGCTGATTATTGGTTATTGTTTTTTCCTTTATAGGGTGATTACTCTTACACTGATACTGATATACTGATGTGTACATAGTGGTTAAAAAAAAAACATTGCTCCTTGAATAGGACTCCAAGATGGGTCTTGTGAATCATCTGGCCATGACTACCTATAGAAGGAAAGGATCCATAATGTTTCATGAAGTATTTCACTTCTAGAAAAGGCCAGAATTACTGGTGACTCTTTTTTTAAAAAAATGCAAGTCACCTCTGCACATTCTAAGACCCCTCAAAGATCTGTATATTTTAAAGAGCTACAAGTGATTTTTTGTGCCTGTTTTTTTAAAAAAAAAAAAAAAAAACTTTTGTTGACTCTGACATACATACAGAAACATGTGCAAATCAGAACTGGACAGCTTGATGAATTATTGAAAAGGGAACACAGCAGTGTAACTACCACCCAAGTAATAAAAAGAGCATTAGTTGTACTCCAGAGGCTCCCTTCTGTGCCCTTCCAGTCACTCTGATTCGCTCTCAAGATAACCACTGTCTTGACATTTAGCATCGTAAATTAGCTGTGGCCATTTGTAAATTTTATATAAATGGTATTACACTATATGTGTTCTTTTGTATAGCTTCCCTTGCTCAACAGTGTTTCAACATTGTTTGATGAGAGTCATCATCCATATTGTTGGCTGTAGTTTATCCCTTTTTGTTTCTCTATAGTATTACATTGTATATAAATACTATATATAATGATAGTGTTATATAATGATGCTGATACAATTTATCCATTCTACTATTGACAGATATTTGAATTATTGCTGTTTGGGGCAATTACAAATACTGCTTCTAAAAACATTCTTGCAAGTGTCCTTTGGTGCACATGTGTACATATTTCCATTGGATCTATATCTAAGAGTGGAATTGCTAGGTTATAGAATATGCATAAGGTCAGCTTTAGCAGGTACTGTCAAGCTGTTTTCCTAACTGTTTGAGTCAGTTCATATCCCTACAAGTAGTGCGTGAGTATTCTCCTTTTCTATATTCTAACAGTTGGTGTTATTGGTCTTAATTTTAACTTTTATGGTCAGTGTGTAGCAACATCTTATTGTGATTTTAATTCTTGTTTCCTGGTGACTAATGAGGTGAGCACCTTTTCATAAATTTATTGGCTATTTTGATATCCTCCTTTGTAAAGTATCTGTTTGATTTTCTTGCCTAATTTTCTATTGGATTCTCTTTATTCTTCTTGATTTATAGGAGCTCTTGGTATATTCTAGATATAAGCCCTTTGTTGAGTATATGTATTGCAAGTATCTTCTCCCACTCTTGCTTGCCTCTTCCCTTAATGGAATGTTTTGATAACCAGAAGTTCCTAGTTTTAATACATTTGTACTTATGAATCTTTTCCTTTATGCTTCATATTTTTGGTGTCCTATTTAAAGCTTTTGCCTGTCCCAAAGTTATAAAAGATATTATCCTATGTTATCTTCTGGAAGCTTTGATTCTTTATTTTTTAAAGTGTACACCTGGAATTAATTTTTTGCATGTAGTGCAAGGTATGACCTCAGTCCCTTTTCCCATGGAAATATTCAATTGAATTTATACATGTTTTCCAGTTCTGTAGATTCTTTGAATTTTCTATATTCAGAATCAAAATAATGATAGTTAGACTTCCTACTTTCAAATCTTTATACCTTTCTTTTCTTCTTCTTGCCTTATTGTACACTAGGACCTCTAGTAAATGTTCAGTAGTAAAAGTGGTATTGCCAGCATCTTTCTCTTATTTTCCATTGCAAAGGGAAAGCATTCAATATGTCATCATTGTACATAATATTTGCTATATATATTTTGTAGGTTCCTTTTAAAAGATTAAGAAGGTTCCTTTTATTCCTAGGTTGCTAAATTTGTTTTCACGAGTTGATATTGAATTTATCAAATGCTTTTTCCACTGCTATTGAAATGACCATATAATTTCTCCTTTGCTCTGTTAATGTGGTGTTTTTTTCTTGACGTTAGATTGTTAACCCAACTTTGAATTCTTAGAATAAACACACTTGATTACTGGCTTTGGTCTGTTCATATTGGTTTAGAATTTTTGCTTTATGTTCATGAGAAAAATTAGTCTGTAATGTTTCTTTGTTGTCTTTGTCAAGCATTGGTATCATATTTTGTCGACCTCATAAAACAGGTGGGAAGGGTTTTAAATTTCATATTCCTTTGTTCTTCGTTTTCCCTGACTCTCTGTGTTGGTTTCTCTGCATAAGATAAAGAGCCACCTCTCCCAGCCTTGACCTCTCCCAGGCTTGAGGAAGTGGCCTCATGTAGGTTAATTTCAGTTTTATTATTTTTCTGTTCTTGGATTTTCATTTGATTTTTCTTTTTAGTTTCCAGTTCTTTGCTGAAATTTTCTACCTTGTGATTTGATTTACTGAACATAATCACATATTTTTAAAAGATATGTAGGTTTTTCACCTCAGAAACTAGTAGTACTCTTAGCAGTTACCTTTGCTTATATTCAAAGTGTATTATGTAATTTTTCAGTGCCTCTCCATGATATACCACTATTAGATACAAATTATAAAAACAAACAATAACAAAAAAAACCAGAAAATGTTTAAACTGGTTAGGCATCCCATGAGTACTTTTTTGCTTTTCTGGAATCTATCACCTTCTTTGGGAGAGACTGGTAGTAAGATTTAAGCTATTGTGGAAGAAGACGACGTAAATCCATTAACTTTGGATGTTTTAGAGATCTCTATAGCCCTGAAATGCTCTTTTGTTTCATCTCAACATAAAATGCCAAAATTATTTGAACAGAATAAAATTCCATAACAATAAAGTAAAGTAAATAAATTTCCTCATTTAAGCTAAGGGAACATCTAAGGGGACTTAGCAAATTTTGATCAACAAAACTTTGATCTTTAAGTACTCCAAAGTAAGCACATACTCCAGTCCAGCAAGAAAAAAAAAGGGATAAACTGCTAAATCCTTCATTGTTCTAATATCAGATGATTTTAGGATGATTTGTCTCTGCTCAAATATCACCTCATCAGAAACACCTGCACAGCTACCCTACAGTAGCACCTCCCTTGTAGACTCCCTGTCCCCTCATCCTATTTTTTGTTTTTCCATAGCACTTTACCATAAGATATTTTGTTTGTTTGCCTCCCTCTTCTAGAACTTAAGCTGCATTAAAGTAGGATTTTTTTTTTCTATTTTTGTTTACTGTTTTAACCCCAACACCTAAAACAGTGCCTGGCACTAGCAGGCACAAAAAGCATTCAAGAGTATTGTATAACTTAACACGGGGTTTCTTTCCACCTCTAAAATTCTACACTATTCCTTTGAGGAGTTCATAACTACAGAGTCAACCAGGAAAGAAAATTCTCTACTGTTGTAGGTCTGGGCACAGGGAACTTAAGATGTGATGGTGGCCCTAGAATTTCCTGAAAGACATAGCCCAACCCACCGTTCTGGGTCCAGTGATTTCCATCCACTGCTGCATTTTTACTTCTACACCAATACTGTTCCTACTCAGACCACCAGTGACATCCTAGTTGTTAATTAAATACACAGTTTAAAGAACTCATCTTCCTTAACGCTTTTCTCTTGATACTCTTATGTTCTCTGACTTCTAAGATGCTGTTCTCCACTGATTCCCCTACTGCCTTTCTGGTTACTCTTTCCCAGTCTGCTTCCAAGCTTCTCCCTCCTATACCTGTCCCTTAAATACTAGAGTTCATCATTCACTCAGTCACTGATAAAATAAACATGTATTAAGCACTCACTGTATGGCAGGTTCTGTTCTAAACACATCTTTGATGAGACAGACAAGTCTATAGACTGGTGAAAAATGAGGAGAACTCCATCAATGGGTGAATGGATAAACAAAGAGTGGTATGTATACATGGTGCGATACTAGTCAGTCACAAAAAGGAGTAAAGTACTGATATATGCTATAATGTGGATGAACCTGGATAATATTATGCTACGTGAAGGAAGCCAGACACAAAAGGTCATATATTATATGATTCCATTTATACAAAATGCCCAGAATAGGTAAATACATAGAAACAGAATGAAGGTTGGTGGTTACCAGGAGTAAAGGGGGAGGGAGGATTAGGGAGCAGTGGCTTAATGGCTATAGAGTTTCCTTTTGGGATGATGAAAATATTTTGGAACTAGATAGAGGTGTGGTTTTAGTACATTGTGAATGTGCTAAATCCACTGAATTGTTCATTTTGAAATGGTTAATCTTATTTTATGTGCATTTTATCTCAAAAAAGAGGGAACAGTTAATGACTAGAAACAAATGAACAAGTAAGAAAATATCAAAAAGTTATAAATGCTATAAAAAATGATGAAAAGAAAGCAGACGATGTGATAGGAAGTGATGAGAGTATGGGGGATGACTTTAGGTTGAGTGGCCAGGAAAATGATTACTGAGGAGGGGACGTTTAGGATGAGACCTAAATAACCAAAAAAGATCCAGCCTTGAAAAGATCTGGAAGTAGAGCACTTCGGGCAGAGGTAACCACTGGTGCAAATCTGTATGGCAGGAAGAAGTTTGGTAAGTTTGAGAAGCAGAAAAAGGGAAGGGGGTGGTCTGGAGCTTAGAAGGACAGAGAGAGAATGTAATGAAATGGGGACAGAGAAATAGGCAGGGGAAGTCCAGGTATGTAGAGACTGTAGGCCATGGGAAGGAATTTGGATTTTATTTTAAAGCAATGGGAAGCCATGGGAAAGTTGCAAGTGGGGGAGTATATGCTCTGTTTAAAATTTTTTAAGAGATCCATTTGACTGCCAAATAAAGAATAAATTATAGATGGGCAAAGGTAGAAGTGGGGAGAACAATTGCCAGCCTATTTCAGTAGTCGAAGCAAGGGATGATGCTGCTGGCTTGGGAACGGTGGAGGTGGAACCACATGTTAGATCCAGGAAATGTTTTGGAGAGATCGGACTTGACAGTGGATTGGCTATGGGAGCGAGGGAAAGAGAGGACTCAAAGATGACTCCTAGGATCTCAGCCTGAGCCTCAGGTAGATGCTTGTACCACTCTCTGACATGGAAGGCTAGGGAGGAGCCAGGGTTAGAGGAGAAAATCATGATTTCTAGGTTAGACATTTAAATTTAAAGTGTTTATTAAACATTCAAATGGAGAAATTAAATAGGCAATAGATATGTGAACCTGGTAATCAAGGAAGAGATCAGAGCTGGAAATAAAATATGGGAGTAATCAGCATAAGGCTGATACTTAAATCTATCAGACTGGTTGATAATACTTAAAAGAGTATAAATGGAAAAGTTGTCCCAAGACAGAGCCTTAGACCATAACATTTAGTGGTCCAGTGGGCATCTTCAAGGAGAGGAGGAAAGTTTGATGGTGAAAGAGGTGGGGTGGGACCCAGGGAGGGATGAGGTTCATTTGTAGAAGTCATTAAGCAGGTAAGAAGGAATAGAATCCACAGTGTAGGTAGAAGGAAGACTCTGAAACAGGGTATGGCCTAAAATATGGCTCCAGGTGCAAGTGGTGTGGAGAGATGAAGGAGTTTCCACCTGAGAAAGAGGCAAGGCCACAATGCCATGAGTGAGAAAGTGAACATACTAGGGAAGTGCAGTAGAATGGCCAGGCAGTGCTAACTAACCATTTGAATTTGTGGTCATGAATTTCAAGTGAAACCAGTCCCTACAGTAATGTAATTTCTCCTCCATCCACCTGCCCAGCATTCAGTTGCTCAGGTACAGGCATGGTGCAGGCAGTTTAATTAGGCCTGGGTTTTACCAAATACCTAGGATAGAGCCAGGATATAGGGAGGGACAAGTCGCTGAATGGCTATCATAATGGATATGGAATATGAGCAGAGTTAGAAAAGAATGGAAGATATGAGAAAGTGGGAATACTAGACTAAGTCAGATGGAAGGATAATAGGTGGGTTGCATAAAATCTTTAATAGTAAGTAATGCAGTTATCACTGATGACAATGTCAAGAATATGACCACGGGAGTGGGTGCCTGAAATGAAGTGTTCCCCTACGTTTTCCTCTAGGAGTTTTATAGTATCTGGTCCTACATTTCGGCCTTTAAACCATTTTGAGTTTATTTTTGTATATGGTGTTAGAGAATCTTCTAATTTCATTCTTTTACCTGTAGCTATCCACTTTTCCCAGCACCACTTATTGAAGAGATGGTCTTTTCTCCATCGTATATTATTGCCTCCTTTCTCATAGAGTAATTGACCATAAGTGCATGGGTTTATTTCTGGGCTTTCTGTCCTGTTCCATTGATTTATGTGTCTGTTTTTGTGCTAGTACCATACTGTTTTAATTACAGTAGCTTTGTAGTACAGTTTGAAGTTAGGGATTATGAGTCCTCCAGCTCCGTTCTTTCTTAAGATTGTTTTGGCTATTTGGGGACTTTTGTGTTTCCATACAAATTTAAAAATCCTTTGTTCTAGTTCTGTGGAAAATGCCACTAGTAATTTGATAGGGATTGCATTGAATCTGTAGATTGCCATGAGTAGTATGGTCATTTTTAACAATATTGATTCTTCCAATCCAAGAACATGGTATATCTTTCCATCTGTTTGTGTGGTCTTCAATTTCTTTCATTAGTGTCTTATAGCTTTTGGAGTACAGGTCTTTTGCATCCTTATGTAGGTTTATTCCTAGGTATTTTGTTCTTTTTGATGCGATGGTAAATGGAATTGTTTCCTTAATTTTCTTTCTGATATTTTCTTGTTAATGTATAGAACTGCAACAGATTTCTGTATATTAATTTTGTATCCTACAACTTTACCAAATTCATTGATGAGCTCCAGTAGTTTTCTGGTAGCGTCTTTAGGACTTTCTATGTATAGCATCATGTCATCTGCAAACAGTGACAGTTTTACTTCTTTCCAATTTGGATTCCTTTTATTTCTTTTTCTTCTCTGATTGCTGTGGCTAGAACTTCTAAAACTATGTTGAATAAAAGTGGCAAGAGTGGACATCCTTATCTTGTTCCTGATCTTAGAGGGAATGCTTTCAGCTTTTCACCATTGAGTATGATGTTAGTTGGGGGTTTGTCTGTATGGCCTTTATTAATATTGAGGTATGTTCCCTCTATGCCCACTTTCTGGAGAGTTTTTATCATAAATGAATGTTGAATTTTTTAAAAGCTTTTACTGCATCTATTGAGATGATCATATGGTTTTTCTCCTTCAATTTCTTAATATGGTGTATCACATTGATTGATTTGTATATATTGAAGAATCCTTGCATCCCTGGGATAAATCCCACTTGATCCTTCTAATGTGTTGTTGGATTCTGTTTGCTAGTATTTTGTTGAGAATTTTTGCTTCTATGTTCATCAGTGATATTGGTCTGTAATTTTCTTTTTTTGTGATACCTTTTTCTGGTTTTAGTATCAGGGTGATGGCCTCACAGAATGAGTTCAGAAGTGTTCCTTCCTCTGCAGTTGTTTGGAATAGTTTCAAAAGGATAGGTCTTAACTCTTCTCTAAATGTTTGATAGAGTTCACCCGTGAAGCCATTTGGTCCTGGACTTTTTTTGTTGGAAGTTTTAAAATTACTGATTTAATGTCAGTACTGGTAATTGGTCTGTTCATATTTTCTATTTGTCAGTGTTGGGAGATTGTATCAATACCTTTATAAGAATTTGTCCATTTCTAGGTTGTCCATTTTATTGGTACATAGTTGCTCATAGTAGTCTCTTATGATCTTTTGTATTTATGTGGTGTTGGTTGCATTGTAACTTCTGCTTTTTCATTTCTAAGATTTGGGTCCTCTCTTTTTTCTTGATGAGTCTGGCTAAAAAAATGTATCAATTTTATTTATCTTTTCAAAGACCCAGCTTTTAATTTAATTGATCTTTTCTATTTTTTTAGTCTCTATTTCATTTATTTCTGCTTTGATCTTTATGATTTCTTTCCTTCTACTAACTTTTTGCTTTGTTTGTTCTTCTTTCTCTAGTTGCTTTAGGTGTAAGGTTAGGTTGTTTATTTGGGATCTTTCTTGTTTCCTGAGGTAGGATTGTATTGCTATAAACTTTCCTCTTAGAACTGCTATTGCTGCATCCCAGAGGTGTTGGATCGCTGTGCTTTCCTTTTCATTTGTCTCTAGGTATTTTTTTTATTTCCTCTTTGATTTCTCCAGTGATCCATTGGTTGTTCAGTAGCATATTGTTTAGCCTCCACATGTTTGTGCTTTTTGCAATTCTTTTTCTTGTAGTTGATTTCTAGTCTTATAACGTTGTGATCAGAAAAGATGCATGATTTGATTTCAGTTTTCTTAAATTTACCAAGGCTTGTTTTGTGGCCTAGCACATGATCTATCCTGGAGAATGTTCCATGTGCACTTGAAGAGAATGTGTATTCTGCTGCTTTTGGGTGGAGTGCTCTATAAATATCAATTAAGTCCATTTGGTCTAATGTGGTATTTAAGACCTGTGTTTCCTTATTGATTTTGTCTGGATGATCTGTCCATTGATGTAAGCGGGGTGTTAAAGTCCCCCACTATTAGTATATTACTGTAAATTTCTTTTATGTCTGTTAACATCTGCCTTATATATTGAGGTGCTCCTATGTTGGGTGCATATATATTGACAATTGTTATATCTTCTTCTTGGATTGATCCTTTGATCATTATGTAGTGTCCATCTTTGTCTCTTTAACAGCCTTTATTTTAAAGTCTATTTTGTCTGATATAAGTACTGCAACTCTGGCTTTCTTTTGATTTCCATTTGCATAGAATATCTTTTTCCATCCCCCCACTTTTAGCCTGTATGTGTCTCTAGAACTGAAGTGGGTAATTTGTAGGCAGCAAATATACAGGTCTTGTTTTGGTATCCATTCAGCCAGTGTGTGTATTTTAGTGGAGCATTTAATCCATTTACATTTAAGGTAATTATTGATATGTATGTGCTTATTGCCATTTTGTTAATCGTTTTTGTAGGTCTTTTTTTTTTTTCCTTTTCTTCGTTTGTTCTCTTCTTTTGTGATTTGATTACTATCTTTAGTGTTATGTTTGGATTCCTTTTTCTTTTTTGTGTGTTTATCTATTATAGATTTTTCATTTGTAGTTACAATGAGGTTTTGGTATAGCAGTCTACATATATACATGATTGTTTTAAGTTGCTAATCTCTTAATTTCAGATGCATTTTAAATGCCTTGCATTTGTACTCTCCTTCCCTCATGATTACTGTTTGTTTGTTTGTTTTTTGTTGTTGTTTGCGGTACACGGGCCTCTCACTGTTGTGGCCTCTCCCGTTGCAGAGCGCAGGCTCCGGATGCGCAGGCTCAGCGGCCATGGCTCACGGGCACAGCCGCTCCGTGGCATGTGGGATCTTCCCGGACTGGGGAACGAACCCGTGTCCCCTGCATTGGCAGGGAGACTCTCAACTACTGCACCACCAGGGAAGCCCAATTACTGTTTTTGATATCATATTTTACATCTAATTGTTTTGTGTATCCCTTAACTGCTTATTGTGGATATAGACAATTTTACTACTTTTGTCTTTTAACCTCCCTACTAGCTTTGTGTGTGGATGATTTCCTATGTTTTCCTTTACTGGTGAAGTTTTTCCTTCCATAATTTTCTTGTTTCTAGTTGTGGCCTTTCTTTTTTGCCTAGAGAAGTTCCTTTAATATTTGTTGTAAAGCTGGTTTGGTGGTCCTGAATTCTTTTAGCTTTTGTTTGTCTATAAAGCTTTTGATCTCTTCATCCAATCTGAATGAGAGCCTTGCTGGGTAGAGTATTCTTGATTGTAGGTTTTTCCCTTTCATTATTTTAAATATATTGCACCACTTCCTTCTGAACTGCAGAGTTTCTGCTGAAAAATAAGCTGATAGCCTTATGGGGATGCCCTTGTATGTTATTTGTTGCTTTTCCCTTGCTGCTTTTAGTATTCTCTCTTTAATTTTTTTTCATTTTGGTTACTATGTGTCTTAGTGTACTCCTTTGTGGCTTAATCCTGTATGGGAGTCTCTGCATTTCCTGGACTTAGGTAACTATTTCCTTTCCCAGGTTAGGGAGGTTTTCAGCTATTACCTCTTCAGATATTTTCTTGGGCACTTTCTCTCCCTTCTCCTTCTGGGACCCCTATAATGTGAATATTAGTGCACCTGATGTTGTCCGAGAGGTCTCTTAACTGTCATTTCTTTTCATTCTTTTTTCTGTTCGGCAACAGCGATGTCTACTACTCTGTCTTCCAGCTCACTGATCCATTCTTCTGAATCATTTATTCTATTATTGATTCCTTCTAGTGTATTTTTCATTTGAGTTATTGTATTCTTCATCTCTGTTTGGTTGTTCTTTATGTTTTCTAACTCTTAGTTAAAAAATTCTAACATCTTGCTCTGTGCATCCATTCTCCTCCTGAGTTCTTTGATCATCTTTATGATCATTACTCTGAACTCTTTCTCGGGTAGATTGACTATCTCCATATCACTTAGTTCTTCTTCTAAAGATTTATCTTGTCTGGAACATACTCCTCTACCACCTCATTTTGTCTAAGTTGCTATTTGTATTTTTATGTATGTGGTTGGTAAGTTAACGTTTCTCGACCTTGGAGAAGGCATCCTATGCATCCGAGCAGTGCACCCACGGTATATGCTCTAGGGGTTCCCCCTAAGAGGGCTGGGTGGGTCCTCCTCTTATGACAGGCTATGTGGGTGGTCTGGTAGGCTTGGTTGGCCCCTAGTCTGGTTGGTTGCCAGGCCCTGCCTTGTGCAGTTGCTGCTGGCTGCTGTTTAGTGGGGCCTGGTCACGAGGCAGCTGGTTGTGGAATCCTAGGGGGCCCTGGGGCTAGTGCTCACTGGTGGGTGGAATCAGGGTCCCAAAGACTGAGGCTGTCGCCAACTCACTGGCAGGTAAAGCCAGATCCTGGGGTTAGTGCTGGAATAGTGGCAGGGAGAGCTGGTTCCTAGAGTCTGGCTGCAGGGCCCTGGGATCCCAGAGCTCATTTCAGATCACTGCGGGGGGAGGCAGTTGACTATGGGGTCCAAGGTGTCTGGAAGGTTGCGTTGGCCTGCTACTGGGCAGGGCCAGGGCCCAGCTAGTCCCAGGAGGCCTGCATTGTGGGATTGTAGTTTTCTTGCTTCTGGTGTCTGCTCTGTGGTGGGTGAGGCTGATCTAGAGGTTTGTGCAGGCTTCCTGGGAAGAGGGGCCAGTGCCTGCCCACTGGTAGGTAGAGTTGGATCTTGGCCCTCTGGTGGGCTGGGCCCTGTCTAGGGGTGTGTCCACAGGCGGCTGTGGGTTCTTTAGTCTGTAGGCAGCCTGTCTGCTGATGGGTAGGGTTGTGTTCCTGCGCACTTAGTTGTTTGGCCTGAAGCACCCCAGCACTGGAGCCTGCAGGCTGTCGGGTGGGGCCTGGTCTTGGTGCTAATGATCCAAGATGTCAGTTGTCAGGGGTGTTCATGCAGTTGAATGTTTCCCGGTATGTCTGACACCAGTGTCTTTGTCCCCAGGGTTAGCCACAGCCACTCCTTACCTCTCCAGGAGACTCTCCAAGGTCAGCAGGTAGATCTGACCCAGGCTCTTATCAAATTACTACTTTTGCCCTGGGTCCTGGTGCACGTGAGATTTTGTGTGAGCCCTTTAAGAGTGAAGTCTTTATTTCCCCTAGTCTTGTGGGGCTCCTGCAGTTAAGCCCTGCTGGCCTTCAAAGCCAAATGCTCTGGGGGCTTCTCTTCCCAGTGCTGGAACCCCAGGCTGGGGAGCCTGATGTGGGGCTCAGGACTCTCACACCTGTGGGAGAACCTCTGCAATATAATTATTCTCCCATTTGTGAGTCGCCCACCTGAGAGGGTATGGGATTTGATTATATCGCAAGTCCCGTCTTGTTGTGGTTCCTTCTTTATGCCTTTCATTGTAGAAGATCTTTCCTGGAAGGTTCCAGTCTTTTTCATCGATGGTTGTTCTGCAGACAGTTGTGATTGTGATGTGCCTGTGAGAGGAGGTGAGCTCAGGGCCTTTCTACTCTGCCATCTTCTTGGCTGGTGTTTTGGGCCCTGTGTCAATCAGTCACTGCCTCTGAGAAGAGGGGGGAAGAGTAACTTCCCAGGTGAGGCGGGAGGCTCCAGTTTAGCCACAGGCAGATCTCCAGAGAAGTGGCCAGCTCTGAGCTGTTAGCAGCCAAAACCCACAGCAGCTGGAGGATAGGTGCATCAGCCTGGTGAAGGGATCCAGGTAGAGCACCAGCGGCATCCACTGCGGTCCACTTCTTGAACCACTCAGAGCCATGTGCTTTCCATGTTGTTCATTCCATTCAGGCATAGCTTCTCCAAGATTCTGGCTGGTTATAATTTCTGGGAAAATTTACAGAGGAGGGTTGGTAGAGCAAACTATAGCCCTTGATGCTGTCTCAAGGGCTTAACTGATACTCATCATCTCTTCACCCACTCTAGGTTCCCGGCCCCCTCAGCTGGCACTTCTGTTGGTCCAGGTGGCTTGCCTTGTGGGGTGAGCCCCTGGTTCCCGTGCCCTTATCAGGATGTGGTTTGTCATCTACAGTTAAATCTGGGCATGAGAGCACCAAAAGACCACCTCAGGGGATTACCTGAGTTCCAAACATATTCCTCACTGCTTCCATTATGTAGTAGTAGTCTTACCTCTTCATGATGCTTGGGGTCAGTTACTGCCGCCAGTATAGTACCTCTTTTCTGTGCCTCTGATCTGTCAGCATTAGGAGGCCAAAGTGAGTAGGTACAGCCAAAGCTTTAAGTTTAGGGAGACTCTTACAGTCTCACTTGGTGAGAGGCATTGCTTCTCTGAGACCAAAGACCTGTAGACCAACCAGACAGAGACAGAAGGAACAAATTCTCCAAGAGGGCCAACAGAGAGTGAAGCCATTCCTACATCCTCCCTTCTGTTCCCAGATCACTGTTACAAACACAGTAGCCTATAACAGCCATTGGTTTAAAGTCTCTACCATATGCTGAAGAATGGCACCCCATCCTCACGGGATATGATTTCCAAGCTAATTCCTCAGCTGTGCCTTCAAGAAGCCTATCAGGCTAGCATCCTCTGGAGACACTTCATGCTGTATGTGGTAGAACCAGTAGATACCCGGTCATGCCCTCACTGCCATACTCCTCTGCTGTAAAGTAGGTTCGTTTATTATTAATCAGGATCTCATGTCAGTAAATCAGTTACTCTATGAGCCCTCGGATAGTGGTGCTGACCGAGGCCCTGCAGGCAGGAAAGGCAAATTATAGGATACACATCAGTTCTGGTAAGGATAACACATTGCCCTTTCCAAAGTGTAAGGGACCTGATGTAATCTAATTGCCACCGAGAGGCTGGTTGATGTCGTTGAGGGACGGTGCCATATCAGAAGCTCAGCTTTGGCCTCTACTGTAAGCAGATCAGCCATTCAACAGGAACAGCAGCTAGATGAACCTGGGTAAAAGGGAGATGGTGCTGTTCGGCCCATGCACAATTTCCACTGGAGTGGCCAAGGACAGAAGCTAGATCAAGTCATCCTGTCTACTTCTTAGATGCTCTGTCTCAACCGGGGCGCACTAGCATGACAGGAACTGTTCTGCAAATAGGATACAGTTTTCTGCAGCAGATGGCATGGCCTTGCTGCAGAATCTCAAGGGTTTGTAACACAACTCCCTGCCAAACCTTGCCAAAGGCTCCACAGAGCACTTTTCTCTATGAGAAATTCTTCTAGTATGAGAGCTGCTAAGTCATTTCACCCAACTAGCAGGACTGCATTCCCAACTTACTGCAAAGCCCTTTCTTGCTCTGGGCCCTGCTCAAAAACAAACAAAACTGCCTCTGTGTCCACGTAATAAATGAGTCAGGTTATTCCTCCCAAGAGTGGAACATGCTGCCTTCCAAACCTGAAGAGACCTACCAAGCTTTATGCTCCTTTCATAGTGATAAGAAATGCAAGGCGCATTAATTTGTGCTTAAAAGGAGATGTCCTGACATGTTCCATATCACCAGACACCTACAAACAAAGTGTCAAGCCTTGAATTGCTTCTGGGGTTTACCTTTCACTCTCCGGAGCACCTGTGTCTTTCCAAGCCTTCAACATGCTTGCCAATTCTTGCTTATCAGGGCTTAGCATGATGTTCATGTTACTGTATCATGTCCTGTAGTCTGCAGTCCGTGGAACGTCCAGGTGGTCCAGGCTCCTTGAGAGTGTATTATGACAGCATCGTTAACATAAAACATCATGTTGGGGCGAGAACATGGATGTGTACTGTCTATCCCATGAGAATGCTAACTGCTTCTGATCTTCCTCCTTGCTGAGTATTAAAAAGAATGCATTTGCCAGATCAACAGCAGCATACCATGTCCCCAGGACTGTGACATTCTACTTCAGTAAAGATGTGATACCTGGCACGGCAGCTACAGTTGGGGCTACTACTTGGATAAGCTGGCAGTACTCCACTGTCATCTGCCACAATCCCTACACTTCTGGCAGAGGCCAGACTTGTGAACTACATCCCCCTATAACAGAGTTCACCTGCATACAGATCGCTGACTCTCCAAACGCTTTATAAAAATCCCATTCTTCCCATAAAACAAAAGTTGAAGAAAAGTCTGGGGGGTGCCGCAGAACTAAAAAATTAAAGTACAGATTTCCCCAACTTATTTTTTTTTAATTAAACTGAACAAATTATTTTGAATGAAACACTGTAAAATTATGGTATCATTGCCCTTTATTCCTCAGCCACACATTGTATGTGTGTGCGTGTGTAAATAAGCACTACACAGGTCACAGTTAACTGAGCGCTTCCATACCACATGAAGGGTGGGAGCAGGCACTCATCACTGAAGGGTTCTCAACTGCACTTGGACAAACAAGATAGCCCCAGCATTACGCACCCGCCTCCACTATACATCATGCTTTTATCCCACCTCACCTGGCCACCTCCATGCAGCAGCGAGCCCCCTTGAAGCCCAGCCTTAAGTTTCTTTCCTCTATAAGCTTTCTTTGCCCGACTCGACTATACTCTTCACTTGCTGTTTTCGTTCCTTAAGGGTTTCATTAGCAGCAGCTGTGTTACACTGGTGTAGAGAGTTCAGCTTAAGACACATTATTTCATTAAGAGTTGCAGTGTTTTGTCAGGGGTGAAGCATACCAAGAAATATGAAAACTTTTTGTAAAAGACCTTGTGTTCCTCATCTAACTTTTCTTTTTCTTTTTTTAGTCGCCCCCAGATATAGCCTTCCCCGCTTCTTTGGCTGCACAGCATTTCTTTCTGGAGGAGGAGAAGCGAGCAAAAGAACTTGAAAAACTTCTGAATACACATATTGATGAACTGCAAAGACACACAGAATTTACTCTTAATAAATACACCAAGCTAAAACAAAACAGACACATATGAGCTTTTAAACTTTTTTATTTGCTTCGCCCACCCCAAGGAAAAAAGCTCTGGCAAAATATTTACAAAGCTGATTCATGAAACTGAGAAATTTTGTTGTGTTTTCCTGAGTAAATCATTTCTGTAAGGCAGCTAGAAAATAGAATTTTGTTCAATAAAGCTGTTTGTATTTCTGCATTAACAAACAAATTGTTCAGCTACAGTTACTCTAAAATAAACATGACTTCTCCAAAAGAGATTTTTTTCTCCAGTCTGAGGAATAGTTTGGAATTAAATATGCAGTTTTTCCCCCCCTGAATCATGTATACTGAAACCCATTTCCTCTGTAACAACACATGATGAGGGAAAGGGACACACTATATTCTAAATACAAACAGATCAAGTGCAGCTCTGTTGTACTAGGTTTGAAAACCCAATGATTTTTTGAAATGAATAGCTATGTAAACATCCTAACATTTCTTTTAGGAAAAAAAGATACAGCTTACTGTTACTGCATTCATCTTTGTAATGTCTCTCTGTTTTTTGTTTGTTTGTTTGTTTTGTGGTACGCGGGCCTCTTACTGTTGTGGCCTCTCCCGTTGCAGAGCACAGGCTTCGGACGCGCAGGCTCAGCGGCCATGGCTCACGGGCCCAGCCGCTCCGCGGCATGTGGGATCTTTCCCGGACCGGGGCACGAACCCGTGTTCCCTGTATCGTCAGGCGGACTCTCAACCACTGTGCTACGAGGGAAGCCCCCTGTCTCTCTGTTTTAACACAAAAGACCTGGAATGTGCTGTTTGCACACTTAAAACATATGTGCCAAATATTAATGCTTTCCTGTTAGTACTAATTATTACTTCATGGACATAAGATAAAGAAACTATAAAGTATCGCTGTTGTTACCTTCTCCTTTGTCATACCTCTGTTTTAAATACAATTAAAGAATGAGAAATTCTTTGGACTTAAAACATAAATGCCAAGTCTGTAAAGAATAGTAATAGCATGGTGGTGAACAAGGAAACTCAAGTTCCAGATACACAAGCATGATAATCCATTTTTCTTTCTTTAAAAATGACATTTATATAAAGATTACGAAAAATCCCCATGTCATTACTCCAGGTTAAGTCCTACAGTTTTTATAGTTTTCTTTTTCTTTTTGAAGAAACTAAATCTCCACATACGGAAAGATAAGTCACAATGTCCTTAGACAAGTGTCATTGCCACGGGAAATGCAGAGCCCTGTTCACTTCAGCTGAAACAACCACGTGGGTTTGTAGAGCTCTTGATATTTGCAAAAAGCCTTCAGAGAGCATTATTCATTTCAGCCCAAAACAAGCCTGTGCAGTCAGCAAGGCTAGTATCCTTGTTCCTGGGAATCAAGCTGTTAAGAACTTACTAGAATCACGGTGAGCAAGAGTCAGAAACGCCAGCCTCTGATTCCCAGCTCTGGCTCTTACCACTTCCCAGCATTATGTCTTGTCAGCAAGCAGGTGGTGAGCAGTGCTCTATCCACAGAAGCCATGTTTCATGGCAAAACATCAGAGGGTACAATGACCCACATGAGGAAAATAACCCGTTACCATACCTTTAATTAGAAATTTAGTAATTTCTAGCCTGGACACAAAGAAAATAGAATACTTTTCAGTGTTATCTTTAGAAGATGGGAAGAAAAAGTATGTTTAGGTAAAGGACAGTCCATAAACAAATTCTAAAACCTTTATATCCCTAATGCAAATGCAAACAATGCAAAAATTTAAAGGTACGTATCTTTAAAATACGCTATGTCTGCATGCTGAATCGAAGACTCTAGACTACAATGATTTTAAAACTTAACAAAGTCAAGAGAGCATGAACCTGGAATATGTCCAGGACTCACAGTGCATTTGCCCCTCCAGATTATTATGTCAAGTCCACAAGCAAACTTCTGTTAAATCACTAGGTTCAGCATTCCTCTTCATACCCACTTTCTTAAAACACTGGTTTTCAATAGTTTTTGCTTAACAGCAGGATTCAATGTTTGAAAGGAATCATATGCTGAAGCCCAACATATATACAGTCAAGATAAAAAGCAAGCAGCTCTGGTTGAACGTTGAAAGGAGAGGAGTGAGGCCTACCTGCTGCTCCTCCCTTCCCCTCCCTCCCCTTCCCCCTCCCCCCTCCCAGCCCCTCCCTTCTCCCCCCTCCTCCCATCCCCTCCCCTCCCCGGACCCAGGGAGTTGACAGAGCAGTTGCCCATGTGTTGCTGTGGGAGGGGTCGAAGGAGAGGCAGCTGTGCTGTTACTACCTCAGGACAGAATACAGTTTCCTACAGAAACCATGCCATGAAGAGGGTTATAATCCCCTTCATATTACAAAAGTCAGTTTAGCCCATGATTGAGCTAAAACACAATGAAAGGAGTAGAAGCAGAGCCGCAGGAGAAAGACCAATCAGGTCACCTAATGCTGGGAGTCAACTCAAAGAGGAGGTGGGACTTGAGTTAACTTTTGCCTTGTAATGGCCTAAATATATACTTTTACTTCTTAATTATCCAGGAGCAAACTGGTTTGAGAATCAACCAAATTTGAAGGAGGGAAGGCTGCTGGAAAAACACAGATAACCCCCAAATGTCAGTTAAAACAAAATGATGGACAGCTCTGGATTATCTGTCAACAGCGCCGCTCCGGCTAAGTGGGACGCAGTCTCCCCAGGACCATGATCCTGAGACAGCGCCCTCCCCTCTGGGAGAGCAATCAGCTCAGCAGCTTGGGCTGCCTAAACAGAGGCCTGCCCTGCAGTGAGTTTGTCTAGATCCCTGCCATGCCTCAACCATGGTTAACCTGACCCAAGCAATCCGTAATCGTGGTTTTCACAGTGCTGTGCAGTTATCCCCTCCCCATCCCGTTATCTCACTTAATGTACATTTCCTCTTTATACATGCGCCTCCAGTCTCTCCAACTGGCCTGAAAGCTCCTAGAAAAGAGGAGTATTAGGCTTCTTTGCCTCCCCTGTGCACCTAGCACAGGGAGGTATTGGATAAGTAGCAGTCAGTGGGTGGATTGAGTCCAAACACTGGGAATGCCTTTAGCAAAGGCAAAAAGTAGAGGAAGTTTGAGGCAGTTTAGATACAAGACAAACTACTAGCCATATCAAATTGTCAGCTGCAGAAAGGAGCACAGAACTGTGAATGTCTGAATGGTGATGGGCGTGGGGGGAGATTTTCACTTCATACTTGACCTAACGTAGGACCATCTGAGCATCTACACACTCCTTTTATATGTTTTAACTAATGTCTAATAGGAATCTAATATAGAACAGCAGCCATGGTGCTTAATAGAGCAAATGAAACCATTAGAATCCCAGGATTGTGAGAGGGATTTGGGCCCAAGGACTTATACCCAACTAGCAACTGAAACTCTGTCCTACCCTCCCAATCCCACAGCGTAGAGCATCACCAAGAGCTAAACCCTAAGGGATAAAGCATTCCAAACTGATGAAAGGCTCTTTCCTGCTACAGAGAGGATGCTCTCACTGTGCCAGGGATGACAATGAATGGGCAATGGGCCTATAAGTCCTGGCTGAGGGAAGAGCCTGGGGAAAAATTTTCATGACCACCAGGGACTCCCAAGGCAGGCATGAGGCAAAAACATTGGCACAAGTCACAGAAGCCAACTGGGCAGTGTTCAGAGGCTACCTGCCACACAGCACCATCCTCCAACACGGGTCAAGAAGGGTCACAGTAACTCATGAAGCTCAATAACAAACAAACAACCAAATCAAACAATGGGCAGAAGACCTAAATAGACATTTCTCCAAAGAAGACATAAAGATGGCCAACAGGCACATGAAAAGATGCTCAGTGTTGCTAATTATTAGAGAAATGCAAATCAAAACCTCAATGAGGTATCACTTCACACCGGTCAGAATGGCCACCGTTAAAAAGTCTACAAATAATAAATGCCGGAGAAGGTGTGGCAAAAAGGGAGCCCTCTACACTGTTGGTGGGAATGTAAAGTGGTGAAGCCACTATGGAGAACAGTTCCTTAAAAAACTAAAGATAGAGTTACCATATGATCCAGCAATCCCACTTCTGGGCATATATCCAGAAAAGACAAAAACTCTAATTCAAAAAGATACATGCACCCCAATGTTCACAGCAGCACTATGTACAATAGCCAAGACCTGGAAGCAACCTAAATGCTCATCGATAGATGAATGGATAAAGAAGATGTGTTAGACAGATACAATAGAATATTACTCAGCCGTAAAAAAGAATGAAATGATGCCATTTGCAGCAACATGGATGGATCAAGAGATTATCGTACTAAGTGAAGTAAGTCAGAGGAAGACAAATATATGATATCACTTCTATGTGGAATCTAAAAACAAAACGATAAAAATGAACTTATTTACAAAACAGAAAGACTCACAGACATGGAAAACAAACTTATGGTTACCATAGGGGAAGGCAGGGGAGGGAAAAATTAGGAGTTTGGGATTAATGGATACACACCACTATATATAAAATAGATAAACAACAAGGACCTACTGTATAGCACAGGGAACTATACTCAAAATCTTGTAATAACCTATAATAGAAAAGAATCTGAAAAACACATATATATGTTTATATATGTGTGTGTGTGTGTATATATGCAAAACTGAATCACTATGCTATACACCTGAAACATGGTAAATCAACTATACTTCATTTAAAAAAATTTTTGACACCTCAAAGAGCAGTCACAGTCTTGTGACAAGGAGAAACATGAGTCAGAGTCAGCCAGGTAATTATTGCTATGGTGACCAGCAATTTCATTGCACAGCAGAACTGCCAGGTAATCTAGAACAGCAAGGCTTCAAACAGCAAAGGCTTCAGGAGGGCCAAGCAGAGCACAAAGGAGATGCTTAGAGCCACCTAGCCAGACCCATGAACAGACTAGAAATTCTTAGGTCTTAAAGGTTCCCGACACATTTGGACAGGTTAGATCTGTTGGAGGCCAGGTATTCTCCATGCCTTGACCCCAGGACCATAACAAAGCTTCCGTTTCCTTTTCTGTAGAACAGGCACAATGTCAGAGAGTTGTGAGATTAAAGAAGGCAATACACATAAAACGGTTAGCAAAGAGTCTGGAACAGTGAGTACTCAGTAAATGCTAGCTGTGAGCACGTGTCATCCTTGCCCTCTTGAGGCATTAGGTCTGAGCTCAGAAGAGAAAATACATCTTCAAAGAATAAGACTATCATTTATGGAGGACCATGTGCCAGCCACTATAATATATACTCATTTAATCATTAACAGTTCTATTAATAATTTACAAACCGTAAAATTCAGCCATTTCAAGGGTATAATGCAATGATTTTTACTAAATTTACAAAGTTTTGCAACCATTGCCACAACCCAATTTTACAACATTTCCATCATTCCCCAAAGATCCCTAGTGCCCATGTGCCGTCACCCCCCCTTCCCATGCCCGACCCCAGGAAGCTGCTAAACTACTTTGTCTTTGTGACTTACCTGGACATTTCGTATAAATGGATTCATATACAGTGTGGGTTTTTGCATCTGGCTTCTTTCATTTGGTATGTTTTTGTGGTCCATACTCTAGCATGTATTGATACTTTGTTGTTTTTATTGTTGCTGAATAGTGTTCTGTTGTATCAATAAACCACATTTTCTTTATCCATTGCACTAGTTCATTGACATCTGAGTTGTTTCCACTGAGGCTATTATGAATAAAGCCATGATGAACATTTACATACGAGTCTGTGTGTGGACATCTTTTTGTTTCTATTTAGTACGTTCCTATGAGTAGAATTTGAGTCACATGGTAAATTTATGTTTAACTTTTAAAAGAAACTGTCCAACTGTTTTCCTAAGTAGCTACACCATTTTACATTCCTACCAGCAAGGCCTAAGAGTTCCGATTTCTCCATATCCTCTCCCATACCCGGTACTGTCTTTCTGGTGAGTCATTTCAGTGTGTGTGAGTGGTATTTCATGCTAGTTTTAACTTGCATTTCCCTAATGACTAATCATGTGAGCATCTTTTGTGTGCTTATTGAGTATTCATATATTTTTTTGCTGAAATGTCTGTTCAGATCTTTTGCCCATTTTATAATTATTTCTTCTTTTACTGAGCTATAAGAATTCTTTATATATTTTGGATATAAATGCTTTATCAGATATATGATTTGCATATATTCTCTCCCAGTCTGTGGCTTCTCTTTTCATTTTCTTCATGGTGTCTTTTGAAGCACATAAAGTTTTGAATTTTGATGTAGTACAGTTCATCAATTTTCTCTTTTACGGACTGTGATTTTGGCATCATAGCTAAGAAATATTTGCTTGACTCAACGTCACAAATATTTTCTGCTACATTTTCTTCTAAAAGTTTTACAGTTTCAGGTTTTACATCAGGTTTATGATCCACTCTTAGTTAACATTTTTGTATAGTGTAAGGGTCTAGATTCATCCTTTTACATGCAGATGGATACCCCATTGTCCCAGACCATTTGTTGAAGACTATTCTTAACCCCATTGAATTATCTTGGTACTTTTTGTTGAAAAATCAACTGACCATAAATATAAGGCTTTATTTCTAGACTCAGTTATTTTCCACTGATCTATATGTTTATCCTTATGCCACCACCACGTAGTCTTTTTTTTTGAAAACTTGAATTTTATTTTTTTATACAGGAGGTTCTTAATAGTTATCTATTTTATACATATTACTGTATATATGTCAATCTCAATATCCCAATTCATCACAACAACAACACCCTCCTGCCGCCACTTTCCCCCTTGGTATCCATTCGTTTCTTCTCTACATCTGCATCTCTATTTCTTCCCTGCAAACCGGTTCATCTGTACCATTTTTCTAGGTTCCACATACATGCATTAATATACGATATTTGTTTTTCTCTTTCTGACTTACTTCACTCTGTATGACAATCTCTAGATCCATTAACGCCTCTACAAATGACCCAATTTCATTCGTTTTTATGTCTGAGTAATATTCCATTGTATATATGTAGCACATCTTCTTTATGCATTCGTCTGTCGATGGGCATTTAGGTTGCTTCCATGACCTGGCTATCGTAAATAGTGCTGCAATGAACATTGGGGTACATGTGTCTTTTTGAATTATGGTTTTCTCTGGGTATACCCAGTAGTGAGATTGCTGGGTCATATGGTAATTCTATTTTTAGTTTTTTAAGGAGCCTCCATACTATTCTCCATAGTGGCTGTAACAATTTACATTCCCACCAACAGTGCAAGAGGGTTTCCTTTTCTCCACACCCTCTCCAGCGTTTGTTGTTTGTAGATATTCTGATGATGCTCATTCTGACTGGTGTGAGGTGATACCTCATTGTAGTTTTGATTTGCATTTCTCTAATAATTAGTGATGTTGAGCAGCTTTTCATGTGCTTCTTGGCCATTTGTATGTCTTCTTTGGAGAAATGTCTATTGAGGTCTTCTGCCCATTTTTGGATTGGGTTGTTTTTTCTTTAATATCGAGCTGCATGAGCTGTCTATATATTTTGGAGATTACTCCTTTGTCCATTGATTCATTTGCAAATATTTTCTCCCATTCTGAGGGTTGTCTTTTCGTCTTGTTTGTAGTTTCCTTTGCTTTGCAAAAGCTTTTAAGTTTCATTAGGTCCCATTTGTGTATTTTTGTTTTTATTTCCATACTCTAGGAGGTGGGTCAAAAAAGATCTTGCTGTGATTTATGTCAAAGAGTGTCCTTCCTATGTTTTCCTCTAAGAGTTTTATAGTGTCCAGTCTTACATTTAGGTCTGTAATCCATTTAGAGTTTAATTTTGTGTACAGTGTTAGGGAGTGTTCTAATTTCGTTCTTTTACATGTAGCTGTCCAGTTTTCCCAGCACCACTTATTGAAGAGACTGTCTGTTCTCCATTGTATATCCTTGCCTCCTTTGTCATAGATTAGTTGACCATAGGTGCGTGGGTTTATCTCTGGGCTTTCTATCCTGTTCCATTGATCTATATTTCTGCTTTTGTGCCAGTATCATACTGTCTTGGTTACTGCAGCTTTATAGTATAGTCTGAAGTCAGGGAGCCTGATTCCTCCAGCTCCGTTTTTTCCCCTCAAGACTGCTTGAGGCTATTCGGGGTCTTTTGTGTCTCCATACAAATTTTAAGATTTTTTGTTCTAGTTCTGTAAAAAATGCCATTGGTAATTTGATAGGGATTGCATTGAATCTGTAGATTGCTTTGGGTGGTAGAGTCATTTTCGCAATATTGATTCTTCCAAACCAAGAACATGGTATATCTCTCCATTTGTTTGTATTGTCTTTAATTTCTTTCATCAGTGTCTTATAGTTTTCTGCATACAGGTCTTTGGCTCCCTCGGTAGGTTTATTCCTAGGTATTTTATTCTTTTTGTTGCAGTGGTAAATGGGAGTGTTTCCTTAATTCCTCTTTCAGATTTTTCATCATTAGTGTATAGGAATGCAAGAGATATCTGTGCATTAATTTTGTATCCTGCAACTTTACCAAATTCATTGATTAGCTCTAGTAGTTTTCTGGTAGCATCTTTAGGATTCTCTATGTATAGTAACATGTCATCTGCAAACAGTGACAGTTTTGCTTCTTCTTTTCCAGTTTGTATTCCTTTTAATTCTTTTTCTTCTCTGACTGCTGTGGCTAGGACTTTCTAAACTACGTTGAATAATAGTGGCGAGAGTGGACATCCTTGTCTTGTTCTTGATCTTAGAGAAAATGCTTTCAGTTTTTCACCAATGAGAATGATGTTTGCTGTGGGTTTGTTGTAAATGGCCTTTATTATGTTGAGGTAGGTTTCCTCTATGCCCACTTTCTGGAGAGTTTTTATCATAAATGGGTGTTAAATTTTGTCAAAAGCTTTTTCTGCATCTTTTGAGTCGATCATATGGTTTTTATTCTTCAATTTGTTAATATGGTGTATCACATTGATTGATTTGCATATATTGAAGAATCCTTGCATCCCTGGGATAAATCCCACTTGGTCACGGTGTATGATCCTTTTAATGTGTTGTTGGATTCTGTTTGCTGGTATTTTGTTGAGAATTTTTGCATCTATAGCCATCAGTGATATTGGTCTGTAATTTTCTTTTATTGTAGTATCTTCATCTGGTTTTGGTATCAGGCCTCATAGAATGGCCTCATAGAATGAGTTTGGGAGTGTTCCTTCCTCTTCAATTTTTTGGAAGAGTTTGAGAAGGATGGGTGTTAGCTCTTCTCTAAATGTTTGATAGAATTCACCTGTGAAGCCATCTGGTCCTGGACTTCTGTTTGTTGGAAGATTTTTAATCACAGTTTCAATTTCATTACTTGTGATTGCTCTTTTCATATTTTCTATTTCTTCCTGGTTCAGGCTTGGAAGGTTATACCTTTCTAAGAATTTGTCCATTTCCTCCATGTTGTCCATTTTAGTGGCATACAGTTGCTTGTAGTAGTCTCTAGGATGCTTTGTATTTCTGTGGTGTCTGTTGTAACTTCTCCTTTTTCATTTCTAATTTTATTGATTTGAGTCCTCTCCCTCTTTTTCTTGATGAGTCTGGCTAAAGGTTTATCAATTTTTTTTATCTTCTCAAAGAACCAGCTTTTAGCTTTACTGATCTTTCCTATTGTTTTCTTTGTTTCTATTTCATTTATTTCTGCTCTGATCTTTATGATTTCTTTCCTTCTACTAACTTTGGGTTTTGTTTGTTCTTCTTTCTCTAGTTCCTTTAAGTCTAAGATTAGATTGTTTATTGGAGATTTTTCTTGTTTCTTGACGTAGGCTTGTATTGCTATAAACTTCCCTCTTAGAAGTGCTTTTACTGCATCCCATAGGTTTTCGGTCATCGTGTTTTCGTTGTAATTTGTCTCTGGGTATTTTCTGATTTCTTCTTTGATTTCTTCAGTGATTTCTTCGTTATTTAGTAACATATTGTTTAGCCTCCATGTGTTTGTGGTTTTTTACGTTTTTTTCCCTGTAATTCATTTCTAATCTCATAGCGTTGTGGTCAGGACAGATTCTTGATATGATTTCAATTTTCTTAAATTTTTGGAGGCTTGATTTGTGACCCAAGATGTGATCTATCCTGGAGACTGTTCCATGCACACTTGAGAAGAAAGTGTAATCTGCTGTTTTTGGATGGAATGTCCTATAAATATCAATTAAATCTATCTGGTCTATTGTGTCATTTAAAGCTTCTGTTTCCTTATTTATTTTCATTTTGGATGATCTGTCCATTGGTGTAATTGAGGTGTTAAACTCCCCCACTATTATTGTGTTACTGTCAATTTCCTCTTTTATAGCTGTTAGCAGTTACCTTATGTATTGAGGTGCTCCTATGTTGGGTGCATATATATTTGTAATTGTTATATCTTCTTCTTGGATTGATCCCTTGATCATTATGTAGTGTCCTTCCTTGTCTCTTGTAACATTCATTATTTTAAAGTCTTTTATCTGATATGAGCATTGATACTCCAGCTTTCTTTTGATCTCCATTCATGGAATATGTTTTTCCATCCCCTCACTTTCAGTCTTTATGTGTCCCTAGGACTGAAGTGGGTCTCCTGTAGACAGCCTATGTACGCGTCTTGTTTATGTATCCATTCAGCGAGCCTGTGTCTTTTGGTTGGAGCATTTAATCCACTCACATTTAAGGTAATTATCGATATGTATGGTCCTATTACCAGTTTCTTAATTGTTTTCAGTTTGTTTTTGTAGGTCCTTTTCTTCTCTTGTGTTTCCCACTTAGAGAAGTTCCTTTGCCATTTGTTGTAGAACTGGTTTGGTGCTCCTGAATTCTCTTAGCTTTTGCTTGTCTGTAAAGCTTTTGATTTCTCCATCGAATCTGAATGAGATACTTGCCGGGTAGTGTAATCTTTGTTGTAGGTTCTTCCCTTTCATCACTTTAAACATATTGTGCCACTCCCTTCTGGCTTGTAGAGTTTCTGCTGAGAAATCAGCTGTTAACCTTATGGGAGTTCCCTTTTATGTTATTTGTCATTTTTCCCTTGTTGCTTTCAATAATTTTTCTTTGCCTTTAATTTTTGTCAATTTGATTACTATGTGTCTCGACACATTTTTCCTTGGGTTTATGCTGCCTGGGACTCTCTGCACTTCCTGGACTTGGGTGGCTATTTCCTGTCCCATGTTAGGGAAGTTTTCAACTATAATCTCTTCAAATATTTTCTCGGGTCCTTTCTCTCTCTCTTCACCTTCTGGGACCCCTATACTGCAAATGTTGTGTTTAATGTTGTCCCAGAAAAATTGCAGAAGGTAGTGGAACAAAAGGATGAATACGTTGTTCTATCAAGTTCTCAGTGAAAATGAAAAATGTGTCTTTTATTTTTACTTAAAAACTGAAGGCACTTTTAGCCAGCCCAAATATAATCAATTTTTGTACATTGGTCTTGTCATCTGTGACTTTGCTGAGCTCATTTATTCTGGGCGGTGGGGGTGGGGGTGGGGTGTGATGAATTGGCAGATTGGGATTGACATGTATACACGAATATGTATAAAACAGCTATAACTAATAAGAACCTGCTGTATAAAGAAATGAAATAAAATTCCAATATTCAAAAAAAAGACTGTGGTAGTGGCATAAGGAAAAACATATAGATCAATGGGAAATAATTAAGAGTCTAGAAATAAAGCTTTATATTTATGGTCAGTTGATTTTTCAACAAAAAGTACCAAGATAATTCAATGGGGTAAAGAATAGTCTTCAACAAATGGTCTGGAACAATGGGGTATCCATCTGCATGTAAAAGGATGAATCTAGACCCTTACACTATACAAAAATGTTAACTAAGAGTGGATCATAAACCTGATGTAAAACCTGAAACTGTAAAACTTATAGAAGAAAATGTAGGAGAAAATATTTGTGACGTTGAGTCAAGCAAATATTTCTTAGCTATGATGCCAAAATCACAGTCCGTAAAAGAGAAAATTTTCTACATAAGGATCATGTTGTCTTTAAATAAAGACAGCTTTTACTTCTTCCTTTCCATTCTGGGTGCACTGTCTTTTTTTTTCTTTCTTACCTGATTGCACTAGCTGGAAACTCCAGTACAATGTCAACTTGAAGTAGTGAAAGCAACCATGTTTTCCTTGTGCCTGATCTTATGGAAAATGTTTCAGTCTTTCACCATTAAGCATGATGTTAGCTGTAGGTTTTTTTGTATATGCTTTTTATCAGGTTAAGGAAGTTCCCATCTATTCCTAATTTGTTGAAAGCTTTCACGATTGGCTGTTAGATTTTGTCAAATGCTTTTTTTGCATCTATTGAGGTGATCATGTGGTTTTTGTTCTTTATTAATACAGTATATTATATAAACTTATTTTTAGGATGAACCAATCTTGCATTCTTGGGACAAATCCTGCTTAATCATAATGTATAATCCTTTCTTACATGCTGTTGGATTTGGTTTACTAACATTTTGTTGAGGATTTTGTGTCTATATTCAGAAGCAATAATGGTTTGTAGTTTTCTTGTCATGTCTTATCTGGCTTTGGTATCAGGGCAATTTTTATTTTATTTTATCTTTTTAATTTTTAAAAAATTTTACTTATTTATTTATTTATTTTTGGCTGTGTTGGGTCTTCACTGCTGCACGCGAGCTTTCTTTAGTTGCATCAAGCAGGGGCTATTCTTCGTTGCAGCACGCGGGCTTCTCATTGCGTGGGCTTCTCTTGTTGTTGATCACGGGCTCTAGGCACACAGGCTTCAGTGGTTGTGGCACACAGGCTGAGTAGTGTGGCATGCGGGCTCTAGAGCACAGGCTCAGGAGTTGTGGCACATGGGCTTAGTTGCTCTGCTCATGTGGGATCTTCCTGGACCAGGGCTCTAACCCGTGTCCCCTGCATTAGCAGGTGGATTCTTAACCACTGCACCACCAGGGGAAACCCAATTTTTACATCATAGAACAAACTGGGAAGTTTCCCTTACTCCTCTATTTTGTGGAAGAGTTTGTAAAGAACTAGCATTATTTCTTCAAATATCTGATGGATTTCACTAGTGAAGCTATCTGGGCCTGGGTTTTTGTTTGTGAGAAAATTTTAGTAATTAATTCAATTTTTCTCCTTGTTATAGATCCATTAAGGTTTTCTATTTCTTCTTGAGTCAATTTCGATGATTGGTGACTTTTACATTAAATGTAATCTTTATAATAATCCCTCAAAATAATAATTAGGCCCATTTTATTTTAAGACTTAAAAGATTGAGTGATTTATCTCAAGGTCAGATATCTGGAAAATGTCCAGTCAGTGGGACTGCAAAGTCCATGCTGCTTCTACCAGGTCACACTGCCTCTAAACAGACATAGGGCTTTATAAGGTGACCCCCAACCCCCAGAGTCACCACTAAAAACAACCCTTTTTTGTGGATGACTTAATCTATCCACGTTTGGGGTTTTTTTTAATCAAAGACTTGTGACTCCCTGCAATACGAGTTGCTGGCATCAGGGATGCCACCCACAGCCCAGGGTTCTCCCTTCTTTAAAGCCCCATTGAGAATCACTGCCTTAGGAATCCCACTCAGCATGATACAGGTAAGCCCTCTTGGGAAGGCACCTAATGGCAGAGGCTGCACTTAACAGTTTAAACTGGTACACCTTCCTCCCCTGCCTGCCAAGGAGGGGAAAAACAAAATATGCCCAAGGACATAAGTGGTTAGACTGAACCACACTTGTTTTGACAATGACAGTTGACAACTGATATCAAGATCGCTTCTAGATTAAGAGAAGCCTGATGTGTGACTCCCTAAATTTTGTTTACTCACACAGAAATGATACGGTTGCTCCTTTAACAGGAAGAACCATCAACAATAAAATTTATTTGGCTCTGTGTGCTTCACATAAAATAAAGAACTAGGATTCTCACTTATCCGGTCAACGTGCCTTTTATCAGGGATGGTGAACTGCCTAAAAGATTATTATATAAGATGAGGCCAAAGGGCCCATACTAAGTAGATGCTATGCTGTACTTGAGGTGCGCATAACAGATCTATATCAGAAAATTTTATACATTAAAGTGACAAAATAGAAAAGAACTGAGCTGGGCTTCCCTGGTGGCGCAGTGGTTGAGGGTCCGCCTGCCGATGCAGGGGACACAGGTTCGTGTCCCGTTCCGGGAGGATCTCACATGCCACGGAGCGGCTGGGCCCGTGAGCCATGGCCGCTGAGCCTGCGCGTCCGGAGCCTGTGCTCCGCAACGGGAGAGGCCACAACAGTGAGAGGCCCGCGTACTGCAAAAAAAAAAAAAAAAAAAAAAAAAAGAACTGAGCTAACATTCTTCCCATTTTGGTTTGATTTCTTTTTCTTTTTTGTTTGTTTGTTTCTGAAAATCAGAACAGCTTTGAAATTCCTCATTTTCATCAGCTTGAGGAAAATCTTCCAAAAGTCAGTACTGTTTCAGTTCAAACCATTTCCAATCCCAAACATATCTCTCAGCTGAGATAAATTATTTGATGAGTCACTCCCAAATGACTTTGATGGATAAAATGATGAGTAACCAAATTAAAACAGCTCTTTGGTTTCATTTGCTGCATAAAAAGTTTAGCTTATAACAAAAGGTTTTTATATTAACAAGAGTTGCACCCAAGAATTTCAGGAAAATAAACATATACATATATATGTATATGTATATATATGTATACACACAAATGTGCGTATATGTACATAGACATGTATGTATATGTAAGCAACGTATACACATACATACCTATATACACACAATGTTCTGAAAATAATCATCAATAAAATAATAAATAAAGAGAGGGAGGAAACTTTTGAAGTTGATAGATAAGTTAATGGCACAGATGATTTCACAGATGTATATTTATCTCTAAACTCATCAAGTTGTATACATTAAATATGCACAGCTTTTTAATATGTCAATTATATCTCAATACAGTAGCTTACAAAAACAAGCATGAATCAAAACAGTCTCAGTGGGACTTCCCTGGTGGCGCAGTCATTAAGAGTCTGCCTGCCAATGCAGGGGACATGGGTTTGAGCCCTTGTCCAGGAAGATCCCACATGCCACTGAGCAATTAAGCCCGTGCGCCACAACTACTGGGCCTGTGCTCTAGAGCCCGCAGGCCACAAGTACTGAGCCCACGTGCCACAATTACTGAAGCCCGCGTGCATAGGGCCTGTGCTCCACAACAAGAGAAGCCACCGCAATGAGAAGCCCGCTCACCACGAGTAGCCCCTGCTCGCCACAGCTAGAGAAATCCCGCATGTAGCAACAAACACCCAATGCAGCCAAAATGAATAAATTAATTAATTAATTAATTAATTTTAAAAACAGTCTCAGGGCTTCCCTGGTGGCACAGTGGTTAAGAATCTGCCTGCCAATGCAGGGGACATGGGTTCGAGCCCTGGTCCTTGAAGATCCCACATGCCGCGGAGCAACTAAGCCCGTGTGCCACAACTACTGAGCCTGCGCTCTAGAGCCCGTGAGCTACAACTACTGAAGCCCGCGCGCCTAGAGCCCATGTTCCGCAACAAGAGAAGCCACCGCAATGAGAAGCCTGCGCACCAAAATGAAGAGTAGCCCCCACTAGCTGCAACTGGAGAAAGCCCGCGTGCAGCAACAAAGACCCAACGCAGCCAAAAATAAATAAAAATAGAATAAATTAAAAAAATAAGTCTCAGAGCTTAGAAAATAAAAACTTAGTTTAGACACTACTTGAATATTAAAAATATGAGGGCTTCCCTGGTGGCGCAGTGGTTGAGAGTCTGCCTGCCGATGCAGGGGACACGGGTTCGTGCCCCGGTCCAGGAGGATCCCACATGCCACAGAGCGGCTGGGCCCGTGAGCCATGGCCGCTGAGCCTGCGCGTCTGGAGCCTGTGCTCCGCAATGGGAGAGGCCACAACAGTGAGAGGCCCGCGCACCGCAAAAAAAAAAAGAGTACTTTAGGAAATAAAGGATTTAATGGCCAAACATAATAGCTTCATTTTGGAGAAAACGCATTTATTTAATTGAAGACACTATGCTAGATGTATAAGGCACTCCAAATTTTGCGTCTATTATTTAAGCCACCCAGTTTGTAGTACTTTGTTACAGGAGCCCAGGCAAACTAATCCACTTATATATCCCAGACTTGGAGCTGAAAACGCTGACAACCTTGAAAGGGCAATGGGCCCAAACAAAAAAGGCCCCGCAGAGTCTGCTCTCTCTAGACAAAAGACAAGGAAAGGGGCAGCAGAGCAAGGCAGAAAACCTCTAGACGACAACAACCACTCTAATTGAGCCAAACACCACAGAGCAACCTGGAGGCCCTCTCCCACCACACCAGCAAAGGTAGGCAGAGCACCTAGATTTCCACCGTCAACCCAAATCCCCCACCAAAGTGGTGTCAAGAGGGCCGCAGAACAGCAGCACTTTCATCCCCGCCAGCAGGTAAGGAGGTATCACCTCAGGAGTACCAGTGGAGACTAATGTGGGGAGCCCCCAGGAGGCAGTAACAAAGCATCCTTACCCTTCTCCACTAGGGGGCATCAGTGAGGTCTAGTGGAGAGTCAGGATATTAACCACAGCTGGGTGGTAATGAGGCCACCCTCCTGTGCCCCAGAGTGAGACTGGAGTCCATGTCAGAAGCAGTAATGAGGAACCCCTGCCCCTCTCAGCCAGGGTGGTTATCAGTAACAGACTACCGGGGGGCCAGAACTCCCACCCATCCAGCAGTAACAAGGAGCCCCTCTCCCCAGGTGTCAATAGAAGCTGAGTCAAAAACTGGGGTTTCCACTACCATCTGATGGGAATGATGCTGCACCCCATCTGTGCTCTAACATTGTCAGAATAGGCCCACTAAAACACAAGCTTTAATTAAGATCCAGAATCTCATTATATAATGCCCGAAATATCCAGGTTTCAATCAACTGTCATACCAAGAACCAGGAAGATCTCAACCTGAATGAGAAAAGACAATCAATGAGGGACAACACGGAGATGACACAGATGTTAGAATGAGCCAACGAAGATTTCAAGCAGCCACCATAAAATGCTTCAGCAAGCAATCAGAAACATAACAGGAAAAAATGAAAATAAGGGAAGTTTCAGCAGAGAAATAGAAGATGTAAAGTAAAACCAAATGGAAATCTTAGAACTGAAAAATACCATATCAAATAAAAACTCAGCAGAGGGGCTCAAGCAGAATGGAGGAGATGCAAGAAACAATCAGTGAACAATAGAAATTACCCAACCTGAACAACATGGAGAAAACAGAATGAAAATGAAAATCAACAGATTCTCAGGAACATGTGAAACTATAACAAGGGACCCAACAATTGTGTCACTGGAGTCTTGTGTCCCTGAAGGAGAGGAGAGAAAGGGAAGGGCTAAAAAAGTACTCAAAGAAATCATGCCTGAAAATTTCCCAAGAGGCTGAGCAAACCCCAAACGGGATAAACCCAAGGAAATCCACATTGTGACATACAGGTGTCTCCTACTTTTCGCAAGTTTGCTTTAAACCACTTTGCTTCTACAAAAGACCTATGCTAGTATCTGTTTTCACTCACTAAAAGAAATCTGAAGAAAACTTTTGCTTTTATGAAAAAAAGAATTGCTTCTTTGCTTTACACCGTTTCGGCTTACAAAAGGCTTCACAGGAATGCTCTACTTTCAGGTAACAGGGGAAGCCTATATTATAGTCAAACTTCTGAAAACAAAACAAAACAATCTTGGAAGCATCAAGAGAGAAACAACACCTTAGCTATAAAGAGAAAACAATTTTAATTAAAGCAAATTTCTAATCAGAAATCATGGAGACCAGAAGTAACTGGCACAATATTTTTGAGGGCTGAAAGAAAAGAACTATTAACCCAGTATCTTATACACAGTGAAAAAGTCCTTCAGGAATGAGAGCGAAGTCAAGACACTCTCAGCTGAAGGAAAGCCAAGAGAATTTGTCATGCTTTATACAATAATTAACTTTTTTGGTAATTAAAAAATTATAAAATTAATTATACAAAAATGGATCATGGACTTAAATGTAAAACTATAAAAGTTTTAGAACAAAACATACGAGAAAAGCTATGAGACCTGGGGCTAGGTGAAGAGTTCTTAGATGTAAAGGAAAAGCACGTTCCATAAAAGGGAAAATTGATAAATTGGAAGTCATCAAAATTTAAAACTTTTGCTCTGCTAAAGGCCCTATTAAGAGAATGAAAAAAGCTACCACCAGGAGAAAATATTTGCAAATCACACATCTGAAAAAGAGCTAGCATCTGAATGTATACAAATCTCTCAAAACTCAACAGCAAAAAACCAAATAATCCAATTAGAATATGGGTAAAAAATATGAAGACACATTTCACTGAAGAGGATATACAGGTTACAAATAAGCACATAAAAAGATGTTCAACATGTTTAGTCGTTAGGGAAATGCAAATTAAAACCACAGTAAGATATCATTACAGATCTATCAGAATAGTTAAAATTTTAAAATAGTGACAACACGAAATGCTGGCAAGAACACAGAGAAATTGGACTGTATTGCTGGTAGGAATGTAAAGTGGTACCGCCGCAACTCTAGAAAACCGTTTGGTAGCTACCACATGACCCAGCAATTGCACTCCTTGGCATTTATCCCAGAGAAGTAAAGACTTATGTTCACACACAAAAAGCTATACATGAATGTTCATAGCAGCCTTATTCATAACAGCCCCAAACTGGAAACAACACAGATGTCCTTCAACAGGTGAATAGTTTAACGGGGGAGTGGTACAGGGTACATCCTTATCATGAAATAACCACACAGCAATTAAAAAAACAAAAAACTGACTTATATAAAACCTAGAGGACTCTCCAGAGAATTATGCTGAGCAAAAAAGCCTAAATGGGTACATTTTGTTATATAACAAATATATGCATAACAAAGCCATTGAAATAGAGACCAGGTTAGTGGTCACCACGGGACAATGGAGGGGGTGGGGCAAGAGGGAAGTCGGTGTAGCTATAAAAGGGGAACAGAGCATCCTTGTAGCCTCTGTTGACTGTGCCAGTGTCAATATCCTGGTTGTACTAGGTCATTGTACTACAGGTTTGAAGAAGTTAATATTGGGGAGAACTAGGTAGAGGAAACATAGGACCGCTCTGTATTACTTTTTACAACTGCATTTGAATCTACAATTATCTCAAAATAAAAGGCTTAATTTTTTAAAAAGTAACTATTCTTAGCTCTCCATCTGTTCAAAAACAGGTGGTAGGCTGAATTTGGCCCACAGGCTGTAGTAGCTTATAGAGCTTAATGCAAACAACAAGAAACACTACATGTTCATTCAATGCTGTCTTAGATGCTAAAACTTTAGAGAAATCTAGACACAATCAGAGGTCTTAAAATGTGTTTACAGTAGTTAGTTCTTACACTTTTTGCAGTGGTTTCCTAGGTGGCAAGTGTCCATTCCCAAAGTTAACTTGGAAGGGGATAAGAGCAGTGGGTATGTAACCCCCTCTGGATTTGGAATCTTCAAAATCCTCTTTCTCTTATCATTGCTCTCATATCAGTATTGTGAGCGCATCTTCTCCAGTTATACGCCACCCCTATTTTCCTACATCCTGGATATTCACTGCATCATGGACGCTAGCTGTTTGTTTTATTCAGCTCTGCTGTGGTCCATGTAAATATGATTGCTCTCTGAACAGGAGTTCTGTTTAAATTGCATGGACTGGTATTAACTTTCTCAGTCTTGCCGTTAACGATCTCAGTTTTGTCCACTGTGCAGCACACACAAAAAATTTAACACCACATTTAAAGCATCTGTATTCACATTCATGTTAGGAAACCTTTCATCCAATACAGCAGTCATTTACCCAGCCATTCGGTGTGGTCTCTGTTTCCGCTGCATTGCTTTGTAATTGTTTATTTTGGCCTCTTAACAATTGTATTGTGATCCTTAGCTGTCTGATTGTATTTAAGGGTGAGGCACTAAAAAGCTCTGTGTCCATGGGTGAGGCTTGGTGGAGCTTACTGAAGCCCAGGGCTCTACTGAAGGCTAATCCAAATAGATCGCTTCTTTGGGGAGCCCACAACATTAGTCCTTAGGTCTTTTCTCCTGGGTCTATTAAATTACCTGGAGAAGATACTCTTCTGTCTGAAGTTTATGATCCTCCTTGACGCATTCTGGGGGCCTAGATGTGGATAAAGGGCTTCTCACTTTCTCTTCATCCTGGGAATTTAGTTCCTTTTCCTTCACTGTTGTTTTATCATCAGGAGGGAGCATGTGTTTGACTCGCCTTCATTAACCAGAGGTCTTTATTTAAATAATCATAGTCTGAGCCAACACATGAGGAATTAAAGTGGTTGTAAGGGTTTAACATGACATCTGGTTTGTCATCATTCTTGTGCCCCAGCTCCATGGTTACTTCAAGCACACACAAATTACCACTCTGGATGTAGCTGAGATGAGCTCTCATCATAACTGGAGGTGGTTAGACAAGAAGGCAGGAGGTCAAATCCCAAAAGCCTAACTTGAAGGAGGAAGTATTTGGATGTGGAATCTTCTTCAACATCCTTTCGCCTGCTTTTAATTTTGTTTCATTAATACAAGCATTTGGGGCCCATCCTCTCCAGTTGTAGGCTCTCGTAATCCTAGATACCTAATCAGAATCTATCAGGGTGACACAGGAAGAAGTAGGCGATTAAACCAGTCATTTCTATAGAGCTTTCAGCTCTAAGGTTCTAAAATTCAAACAGTTTTTTGTGGGCCAGTCTGGAAACCTAACCATGAAATATGCACCTTTTATTGCTATGTGGAAATGCACTCTGAGTTTCATGTAGCAAATTTACACGTCAGCTATAGGCTAAATGTCAGCCTAGGGTAGATACTCCCTTGGGGGAGAGCACCAGAGCGGGGCAGACTCACAGTGACGGGCAAGAGCAGCTAAGCAGAGAGTTCCTGGGCGCTGTTCGGAAATGGGTCGACCTCAGCTGTGGGCCTATCAGGATGAGATGCCATCCTGCCTGTGGCCACGCCACCCACTGAAATAAAGGGAAAGTTAGAATGTGACCTAACACAAGTAGTACATTTCCTCAAGGTCATGGCTCACCTTGGATGTTTGCGTGAGAGGATCTGGAACTGGGAAGAACCGTGTGTGTTACCTGTTCTGCTTGACATTTTGCAGAGCTGACACAGTATCTAGGTATGCATTTATATATATAAAGCAAGGATTTAGAGCATGTTATTTTTTTTTAAGCTTTGCCAACTTGATAGGTAAAATTATATTCTTTTGATATCTGAATAGAAATAACTTTGGTTATAAAGTTGTGCTTTTTTTCCCCCATGAGCTTATTGACCATTTATGTTTTTCTTTTGTGCATTGTTCTTTCACTTACTCAAAAATATTTATTGGTCACCTCTGTTACTTCCTGGGATAAAGGGTTAACAAGACAGACAATTTCCCTTTTCATCTCACAGAGCTCATCATTTACAGGAAGTAGACAAACATAAGTAACTTTTTTTGTTTGTTTTTTTGTTTTTTGCGGTACGCAGGCCTCTCACTGTTGTGACCTCTCCCGTTGCGGAGCACAGGCTCCGGACGCGCAGGCTCAGCGGCCATGGCTCACAGGCCCAGCCGCTCCGCGGCATGTGGGATCCTTCCGGACCAGGGCACGAACCCGTGTCCCCTGCATCGGAAGGCGGACTCTCAACCACTGTGCCACCAGGGAAGCCCCAGTAACATAATTTTTGTAAATATCTCTGGAACCTGAAAAGACATAGCCTCTATCTTTAGGACAGAATTTGATATATATGAGTCAGGTCTATTTTATTATGTTGTTTAGGTCTTATAAACCCTTATCTTTTACTTACTTGCTCTGTCATGGGCTGAAAATGGTGAACTAAAGTCTCCATTTACTGATATGCTTCTATTGCTTTGTAGTTCCTGTAATTTTTGTTGAGAAAAATGTGATTTTTATACATATCCATAATTTTTAGATCTTCATCATGAATTATATACTTTATCATCATGTGTCCTTTCTCCCTCTTATATTTCGTTCCCATTCAACTTTAACAGTGAGGCTGTGAGCACTGCTTCCTTCTTCTCTGACAGTGTCATTTTTTCATGTTTACAGATATAAGTATTTAAAGCTGTGAATGTTCCTCTCAGCACTCCTTTAATGGTATTGTTATTTTCCACATGTATCACTGACATACATTTTGCCCATCCTTTTACTTTCAACTGTTCTGAATCACTTCAAGGTGTATCTTTTTTTATATAGCATATACTTGGGTTTTCCTTATAATCCAATTTGAGCCTTTTTCTTTAAGTATATCTGGGCCATTTACATTTACAGATAGGACGGCTGTTTGGTCTTGTTTCTGTCATCATGTTTTACATTACACAAACTATTTCCATTGATGCTTTAAAATAACTTCCAATATATGGCTTGTTTCCTTTGCTCATGTATGTGTTCTGATCATTCAAAAGATTTTTACGTTGTCTTACCTTTCAGCGGTTATCCTATTGATGAACCCTCTATTTCTTAGCTTCTATCTACTGACACCATATATAAAAAATAAAATAATAGTATGCTTTTACTTCCTCATACTCTCCTCTCCGCTAAATTAGCTGATTATTTCTATTTATTCTTTCAGTACTTACCTTTATACTTTAAAGTATATTACTGGATTTCCCTGGTGGCGCAGTGGTTAAGAATCCGCCTGCCAATGCAGGGGACACAGGTTTGAGCCCTGGTCCAGGAAGATGCCACGTGCCGCAGAGCAACTAAGCCCGTGCACCACAACTACTGAGCCTGCACTCTAGAGCCTGCGAGACACAACTACTGAGCCCGCGTGCTGCAACTACTGAAGCCCGCACGCCTAGAGCCTGTGTTCCACAACAAGAGAAGCCACTGCAATAAGAAGCATGCACACCCCGCTTGCTGCAACTAGAGAAAGCCCACGTGCAGCAACGAAGAAACAATGCAGACAAAAATAAATAAATAAGTTGATAAAGTATATTATGAACTTTTTTACTCCTAATAATAAAAGAGTAAGAAATCAGAATACTTATGCCACCTCTTACCTTCTCTTACTTCAAACTTTTGTAACTGTAACTTCCACTGTGGATCCTGTCTTCATCCTATAGCAAATTCCTTTGCTGTGATTTCTCATTTACCGCTTGTTTGGAGCTTATCCTCTTGCAGTTTTTTCATGAAATGCCCATAAGAAATACAGTCCTTAATTTTCCCATGTTTATAAACGTCGATGTATTACACTCAAACATAAGTGGCAGTCTCACATATTCCCTCACTAGAGTATACACTACACAGGCAGGAACGTGTGTCTGTTTTGCTCACTGGTGTATCTCCGATGCCAAGAACAGTAGCTGGCACATAGCTGCACTATAAATATTTGTTAAATGAACAATATACAAAGGAAAATTACAAAAAAAGGTTTGGGGTTGGGCTTTTTCCTTCTGAGAATTTTGTCAGCATGGCTTTTCTAGTGCCAAATACTAAAAGAGAGAAGTTTGAGGCCTCTCTGATTTCTACCCCAGTACAATTTAGTTTTGGTTTTCAGCAATTTGACCTTGAGTTGCCTAAGTGTCATTTTCTTTGTGTTTAATCTTACTTGAAATTGTTATACATCTTGAATCTATGGGTTTATATTTTTCATCAAATTTGAAAATGTTTAAGCTAGCTTTTATTTCTGTACCATGTGTGCTCTTAAAAAATCTTTATTCTCTCTTGAGTGAAAAGATCTATATTTATCTACTAGATCAAGTTCATTAATTTTACAATTCAAATCTATATCTCTGCTCTTTTCAGCTTTTGATCTATCCATTTCTGCACGGTATATCTTAAAATCTTCAACTAAAACTTTCTAGTCTGGTGATAGTCACTTGCTTTATATATTTTGAGGCTATATTGTTAGCAACATACATATCCACGATAAAATATCATTTGTTACTACTAATATGACATCCTTTGCCCCTTATGGCATATTCATCTTATAATTGTTTTGCTAATGTTAAAATTGCTACCATGGCTTTTGTTCAATCTACCTGACACATATTTTTTCCATCTTTTAAATTTTCAATCTTTAGTATACTTTTGCTTTAAATATATCTTTTGTAGATATTGCTACATCTTTTAAAACCCAACCTGGGAGGACTGTGTGAGGCAGGGAATTACAATGTCTCTGGAGAATGTGGGTGGATGAACTAAATGGAAGACTTTCAATGAACCAGTAATGCAGTAAGAGGCAGAAGTAACTCCAGGTGGAGGGCCTTGCAGGAGGAGTTCATCGTGGGCTTTCTTAATTTATTCCAATCCAAACGAGTTGATGCCTTGGGAGTTGGGCCTTATCCCAAAGAGTTCACCGTGCTTTCTGAAAGAGTGGCTGTGATCCGTGTGGCCAGCTGTGCTTTGTTTCAGTTGGAAAAGGAACAGTCACAGGTTGGAGAAGTTTCCTTCCTGGGAAGGTTCAAAGAGACAACCTTCATGCAATGATTAGGAAGTGAACAAAAGAAGGAGAGAGACCCTTAACCGTGGCATCACTGAGCACCCAAAGCTCACTCTGGTCTGCCTTCCTGAAGTTATTACTCAACAGCTCAAGTGATTAAAAGCTTTTTGAAAAGACTGGCTCCTTTCCACAGAACTGGCAGGCGGGGGGATAATACAGATGACCCAACTGACATACTCTGAAGTCAGAAACATTTGCCTTGTAGAGTAATGAGAAAATACTCAGAACAGAAGAGGACAGCCTGGCTACTGCACGACATAGACTCATAAGGAAAAATTAAGCCTGATGCAGTGGGTGAGGCAGAACATACGTGCACAACTGCTCTTCCCTGATCTCTGAAGCACAGGGGCAGGTGGGACAGGCCTCCGAGGATGTGCAAGCCCCTACCCAATCCTAGTACAGATGTTCTGGAAGGGCTGAGGAAGGTACTCATCTATCTCCTTGATCCAAAGATTCTGTATCTGATTTTTAATGCTTAAGCAAGTCCATGACAAATATTGTCGAGCAGGGGTCCCCAACCCCAGGGCCTCAGACCACTACCAGTCCGCGGCCTGTTAGGAACCAGGCCACACAGCAGGAGGTGAGCAGTGAGCGAGCGAAGCTTCATCTGTATTTACAGCCGCTCCCCATCGCTCCCATTACCGCCCGAACCATCCCCCCACCCCCAGTCCACGGAAAGATTGTCTTCCACGAAACCAGTCCCTGGTGCCAAAAAGGTTGGGGACCGCTGTTGTAGAGAACACAGAATTAAAGGTGGTTCCCGAAAAAGAAATTGCATTCAAAGTAAGGCGGACATCTTCCGGTGACAGAGCATGTGGGGCATTTTCAACACGGAGCTATAAAAGATAAATATATTCATGTATATGCACACACACAAATACATACACACACACATATATGTGATGGCAGCCTTCCAAAACGAAATCCAAGAGCCATAATTGACTTCCTTCTTTTTCTACCTCTAGCAAGTAAATAATGATGTAAGACCCTTTGGGGGAAAAGGGAAAGACAGTCATCTCTTTCATCTTCCGAAACAAACCTGAGACAGGTGTTAAAAACCATCTCCAATTTACAGATGAGTCTGGCTACAGGTTTCCTTCCTGTTACCTCACGAAGGATGCAGGAAGGAAAGACAGGCGTGTGCTGTTCTGCCTTTGAACCGACTGAGAAGGAATTAAAGCTGGTGGTTTTAGAACCGGCAGATACACAAATACATCTTGGTATGATTTTCTTAAAAGACAACAAGTGACGCCTTTCAAACCAATGACAATGGTTTCTATTCCTGTTTCTAATCTGATTCCTCTTTTGGAATTTGCTCTTCGAGAAATGTTAGGCTTTGAAATGAGGACCCCGAAAGCCAAGAGCCCCAGATCCTGCTGCAGAACCCCAGCATGACCTTCTGTGAAACTCCTAATAAATCAGTCGGTTTTGCCTTGAAGCCACTGAATAACTGAGCACAATTTGGAAGCTGGTGTCTCAAATCATCACCCAGTGCCTCCACATGAGAGTACCGTTTACCCTGAGAATTGTTCAATTCCACCCAGCAAGTCCACAATAAATTGGCACCTCGTTCCTGCCAGGAGGGGGCTCACATCAAAGTTATGTTAACTTTCAGAAGTCCATCTCCAGCCTGCTTTCACCAAGCCTGCCTGGTAATTGCCTTCACCTGAAAATCCAGTGCAACTCCACCAGGCTTCCCGATGGACAACAAAGAGAAAAACAGTGGGAGAAAATAAGGGCCAGAAGCACCTCAGGATCTGTCATCCAGTGTGAGGTCTTGTGTCAGTCTGGCAAGTGACACCCTGGGAGGCTGGCCTTCCTTCATGCATGTCCTGTGAGGTTTGAACGCACTGACAAACAGAGAATGGCTATTTATTGAGCATCTACAATGTCCTAGGAACAATGTCACACCCCTTTTTTATTTCCATTTATCCTCCCAACATCCTCTACATAGTTAAAATGAACCTTACCTGACAGATGTGGGGCAACTACAGCTCAGGTCACGGGACCTGACTGAGGTCATCTGGTTAGAAAGTGGTGGGGTGAGGATTCACACGTGTCTTTGCTTCCCAAACCTCAGGCTCTTTTCACATCACACCCGAAATGTCCTAAGCACGAATACTGAGATGCTTTTCTAAGGAGCCCACGAAACAGGTATTTCTCCTTGATCGCTACAGGGTGAGAGATTGAGCAGGGTGTCAGACACTCAGTGGGTAAAGCTAAACTACGGCCTGTTGGTCCAAAGATGGCATCTAAGGTTGTTCACGGCAGCTGTGGGCAAGTGAGGGCTGTTCACACACCTGGGCAGGAAAGCTTACTTTAGGCTGGGAGAGTGGAGAGGGGGAAATTAGTGTTTATTAAGAGGTAACAGGTCTTCATAATGAAGAGCACGGACTCTGGAGCCAGACTGCCCGGGTTTAAATCCCATCTCCTGTTCTGCTGCAGAATAATCCGGTGTGCGTGTGCACAGGAAGGTGTCTGGGTGTGAGGGGCAGTGGAGATGGGTGAGCAGGAGTGGCCATGTGTTGCGGTTTGCTGAAGCTGGTCGAGGTGTACGTGAGGTATATTGTATTACTGTTCTATTTTTGTGTATGTGTGAAACTTCCCATAACAAAAGCATTAAAATAAACAAACCTGGGTTCCTCCGCTGACTAGCTGTATAACATCAACAAGTCCTTTGGCCCACCTCAGTTTCCTCAGCAGTAAAATTGAGCGCTAACAGTACCTACTCCTAGGGCTATATGAGAAATAAATGAGTTAATACGTGGAAAACAGTGCATGTATACATTACCTGTATTACACGAATACATGTCAAATGCTAGAAATTACTACAGAGTAACTACTACATCCCAGGTGCTAGACTTGGCATCACAAATGTATTATTTCAATTGATTCCTCCCAACAGCCCTATGAGGCAAGAGAGCCTCCATTTTCACAGGAGGAAGTGGACTGAGAGGGGTTCTGGCAGCAAAGCCTGCATAAAAAGTCAGGTTGGCTCTAAAAGCCTTGTTTCCCCTAGAGGCCCACTTCCCTGAAAGTGCCTGGACTGCCTACTACAGGTGGGGAAACTGAGCTCTGGGGGTTTGGGAAATCCACAGCTCTGAGGGGTAGGCTGGAAACTGAACACAGATGAGGCCAGGACCCAGCACAGCCTGGGCTCTTCCTTCTGGAGCGGACAGGCTGTCCTCACACAGGCTGTCCTTGGGGAGGGAGGGGCGGAGCTCTGCATTTCGTGGCTAAGTGGCCATCGTGAGGGCAGGGATGGTGCAGAAGCCCCGCCCCCTCCTTCACCCCAATGAGCCGTCCTGGGGGCAGGAGGCTCCAGGCTTTCTCAGACCAGCAAGCACTAAGGCTCCTCAGAGAACCAAATAAGGGGGAGGAAAACGGAAACCTAAGAGGAACTTGATGCTAGCAGCCTCTGCATCTGATAAATGTTTCAGCGAATCTCTTTCCAGGGCCACAGGCACTGGAGTGAGCGTGGGGCAGCACGCGGTCTCCCTTGGAGGCCCGCAGAGCTCCGTCGGCCCTGGCCAGCCCAGCATCCGAGCTTCAGCTGGAGCCCTTCCTTCCAGCAGCCGCTTCGTCGTCTTAGAGACACTCCAAGACGCTCCACGCCCCCAGAACACGCCTGTGCAATCAGTGAGCGAGTCATGCAGCCACCGAGATTAGACAAGCACTTGTCTCCCCACAGAGCTCCCCCTAATCAGCAATGACAGAGGAGAAGACACCCTCAGAGCAGTAACCATGAATCTGACTTCCAAAAGGGGCCCACTCTACCAGCCACCAGGACGGCTAACGATGCCCTAAAATACGATGAAGCAACCCTTCCAGCACAGCCAATTTGCATCCCAAACTCAGCTGGACTGTTGACAATTTGTACCCTTTCTGCAGGAACTGAACCAAGCCTGACCTTTACCTCCAGGACCACGTCTGTGTTGCTGCTGTTTGCTAACTGGTGTCAAAAGCAGTTGTGGTCTCATTCCAATTAGAACTCTTATTTTTGCTGAAACAGTCCAATTTATGCATCCTTTCTGGCCCTCTCAAGAGTCTCTCAATCTTAAAATGAGCCAGTCAAAAAACACAATTTTACCGGAAGTGATTCACAGCAGAGAGTGAAGGGGGAGACGGAGAAAGCCCAGAGGACTGGAGGTGAGAGGGACATACTTCCCAGCCAGGGGACCCGCACGGAGAGCACCTTCCTGTGCTCCCGGGAGAGCAAGGCCACCTCCTGGCAAAACAAGATAAACATCCAGTTTAAGGCTATTATCTCCTTTATTCAAAAAATAAATATTTCACTTTTGAGTCAACATATTTCAAATCACATGAAGCACAGAGAAGAAATACAGTCCCTTTGGAAATCATGAACACGTGTAGCAAAGAGTCATGTTCAAAGCAAAGGGGATGGGGTGAGCACTGATTCCAACTGATCCATGACCCAGAGATTCCTCCTCTCACCAGGTGGAGCTACATATCGATTGTAGGCGAGAAACACACACACACACACACACACACACACACACACACACGGCTTTGAAGTCTGAAAGGCACATGAAGTGGACCATAAGGTGTGTGGCACATTCACTGATAAAGCGTTCCCTATTCCCTCCCAAGAAAAGTGGAGAAACTTTAATCAAGTCACAGACCAGAGAAGACAGGGTCCTCTGGCTCAGAGCTCAGCATCAGGAAAACCTCTGCAGATGAAAGCCATTCTTCTTCTGCTCTCCCCTCCCGCGCCTCCGCTCTGGGGGGGGAGGTCCCTCACTCGGTGATGGCGGGGCGCGTGGCCACGTACACGAACACCACGATCAGCAGCACGACCACAGCCAGCGTGGGCAGTACCACCGTGGTGATCTGCTGCCGGGCCTCCTGCATGGCCTGCTTTCGCTCCTTCTTATCCTTGGACGTCTCCTTCTTGGGCTTCCCCTTGAGCTGCCGCATCTTTCCTAGGGGATGCTAGGAGGGTGCGTCCGGAGAGGGATTTGAAGGAAGGGTCACGCTCCTCTGGTCAGGGTGCAGAATCTCCTGTAGAGAGAACCATGATCAAGAATGAACGGACTGAAAGGAAAAGGAATCGCAAAGTCAAAGGCAAACGCTAAACCAGGAAGAGTATCTGCAACTTAGCAGCCCAAGGATTAAGGGCGGAAGAGGTCTTGTAGCCCCTCTGAGTGGTGGGTGGTGGAGCTAAGCAGGATGCTCCTGGGGCTCTATCACCGTCGGCGCTTCTGCAGGTGTGCTGTGCACAGGTGACCGGCACACTGAGACAGGGCCTCTCGGCTCCAGGGGCAGCTGGCCAGGTGCTGGGCACCAGATGAACAAGACTGCTTTCATGACACAAAGGGACTGGGAAGCACTAACTATGCCGCCTCCACTCAGCGGAAAGGGGGGCACCCTTCTCCCTTCCAAGGCTCCACCTATTTACTTCACTGTTCTAAATCCCACCGTCTCCCCAGCTAACCTCCAGCGCTGAACCGCCGGCAGCCTGCAGATCCCAGGACCGTGGCTCCCTTCCTGCCCGAGCCCAGGGTCTGATTGCAGGCTGCGGCAGCCTCACTGGGGCCGAAGAGAGCCCGGAGGCACCGACTTTTCTGATCTCCATTTGATCCTTTACCCATCCACCCAAACCTTCCTGAGCACCTCCTATGTGCCAGGCTCTGCTCGAGGCGTGGAGGAAGAGGTGGAACACGCGGGGCTGTGCTCACAGAGCCCATGGTCTAGGGGTGCACCCTAGGTTGCAAGCAGAGTCGAGAGCTGGGTCAGACAGACGATAAAGAGAGACCAGCTGAGCCTTCGGTCCAGCCACCCACTCAACCTAGGATCTCGTAAATTCTGTGCCCCGTGGAGGTGCTCAGGCGGTGAAGCGGTGCTGTCAGGGGCCTGGGGGATGAATCAAAGGCCGTGGGTAACTATAGAGCAACAGCTCCATACGAGTCCGATTCTGAGCTTTACGCAACAGAAACAGACTTTGGCTGATTCAAGTTGAGATGGAGTTTACACAGAGGCCTTTGGCACCTCATAGGATCCCCAGAAAAGAGGACCTGGCTCAGGAAATAAGCAGGGCAAGGAGCTGTGCAGCCATCACCTGAGCCCCACTCACACCACGAGCCTGGAGGAGGCCTCTCAGGCTGTATCATCACCTGGACACTGCCGCTGAAGCAGGGGGCACTGAGGCCACCACTACTGCCCCTGGAAACCAGACGGAGCTGCTGTCACTGCCTTCAGGACAAATTCTCCAGGGCCCTGGCTTCTCTGTGTCACCAGGTGCATGTGACCAGCCAAGCTGAGACCCGCCAAGCTGAGACCCAATATACCCGCAGCCTAGCCTTCCAACCTCTATAAACAGGGGGAGTGTTTCTAAACACAGTGAAGGAGTGGGGGGGGGGGTTGGCTACTGGGCAGGGAAATGAAAAAGACAAATGTCCTTCATAAAACATCCTGGGGGGCTGGTAGAGAGGCACCCTCTGAGGCAGACGAGCAGTGCACACCAATATTCCTCTAACAGAGAGACTTTTGTATCATGATACTGTATACCCAGTTTTGCCCCAGGACAGTGGGTGGCCTGTCACCACCCTGATGAGGAAGATGACATTTACACCTAAGTGAACGTGTCAAGTGGCAGGCAGGACGTGGAATGTGGGTTCCGAGGCGGGGAGAGTCTTGTGTGAATCTCCCTGTCGGTAGAGGGATCCTAATCTCACCACTCCTCTCGTCCCCGATTGGACCCCGGAAATTTTTTCCTATTCTCCATAATCAGGTGCAGTTTCTCCTGGTGCAAGAGGGCTGAAATTATTGCCCTGGAATGACATGATGCCAGCCAAAAGCAAATGTTAACGTTCTGGAGAGCCCCATTTAGGCAAATTTACGCCTTCCATCAGGCTTTTGAAAATAGCCACTCTTAACTTCCTTAAGACCTGACAGGTGTAGGAACCCCCGGCTTTACAAATTCTCCTTTTCAAATCTTTCAGAGAACTTGCAGGCAGGCCTGGGTTCAAACTAAGGACATACAACTTCCGGGCTGAATGGCTTTGGGCTTCAGGAGGCCTCAATGTCATCATGTGAACAATGAGGACAATTTCTCTCTCGGAAGGAGTGACTGAGGATTTGAAAAGAAAACACTCCACATGGTGCTTGGCCCGCCCACACCTGGCAGGACGGGCCGGCCAGCCGGACGCAGCCGCTTCCTCCCTCCCCACCGCTTGCCACTCTGGGGCCCTGGTCAGAGCTCACGGAGCTCACCAGCCTCAGCCGCCCCCCGGGGAGGTGGCATAATGGCAGTGCCCCGCCCGCAGGACCGTGGTGAGGAGGAGACAAGAATCCGGGTAACAAGGCACCTGGCACAGAGAAGGCACCGGATCCACGTTAGCTGACGCTCCTGAAGCCCACCCAACAGACAGCCTGCGGGGAGACGGGCAGGCTCGTTACCCCCGCTCAGAGATGAGGACACCAAGGGGCAAGAGGAAAAACGTCTTGCGCACGGTCAGCTGGTCTGTAAAGAGTATCTAACAGAGCAGTGGATGGCATCCCTTGTCCAAAGCTATGAGCCGAGCCATGGTCTGCTCTCCCTGACACAGCTTCACGAGATTGTCTAAAAAGAGACAGGCCATTGGCAGCACCCTGATTTGTAGCCATTTCCCTATGGACCTAATGGCCTGTGAAAAGAGGAGGACCCCACTGTGGCCCGTCACCCAGCCCCCCACAGGGCCCCTCACAGGACCCATCGCTGGACTCTCCCACAGGACCCTTCACAGGGCACGTGCACACACACACACACACACACACACACACACACACACACACACACAC